>NC_052943.1:26952980-27262504 GCF_013358895.1 Oreochromis aureus | reverse complement strand
TTAAGGTGGCAATCCATTCTGACCCCCCTCCCCCTCCCCTCACCGTCCTCCTCCAAAGCTGCTGGTTATTACCGCCCATCCTCATTGATATCCATTCCCAATCAATACTCCTCTGCTGCCGTAAAAATCGCCGTAAATCAACGCGCAGCGAGCGAGAGATCGGGCGCGCAGGAGGGAAAATCAAAAGGCGGGCCCTAATGAGACGCCATAAGTCTGCAGGAAGTGTCGACCGCCTTTATCAAGACGCCGCTGCAGAATTGTAATTTTATCTGCTGCTCAGATAAAGAGACGATATGTGACCTGACACGAAGAAACAGCAACACATTCAGCCCTGAGACAGGCTCCGTCCTCTCAGCCTTTCACAGGAAGACGTAGCAAATCTGTGCAGTTGTTAAATAAATGTGTGTGATTTTAGCTTCTGCATGCGGTTTAACATTTTACGTAACCATATAAGTTTATTTGGACTAACGCTGGTAAAACTCCTGATGCAAATGAGCGTCCTGCAGAGTCTAACTGAGCCCGGCTTCCTCTGATTCTCAAACTGTGCCTGTGCTCTGGTTCACTTCCATTTTGAGCAGCAGTTCAGATGAAACTAATCGTATTTCTCTCTTTTTTTCCTGTTTTGTCTACACATCTTTCAGATTCTTCCTGAAGTTCTTCCTCAAGTGCAATCAGAACTGTTTGAAAAATGCAGGAAACCCGAGAGACATGAGGAGGTTCCAGGTAAAAGTCCAGCAAGGAAGCAGTTATCTTTCATGAAAAACTAAAAATCCGAAATAACCCTGAAAGGTGTGTCCACAACAGGTGGTGGTGTCCACTACAGTCAACGTGGATGGTCACGTGCTGGCTGTGTCAGACAACATGTTCGTCCACAACAACTCCAAACATGGCCGCCGTGCCCGACGACTGGACCCCTCTGAAGGTAAGATGTGACTCAAACAGATCAAATTATTGAGCAGGGTACAAAGTTCTGGTTTGGATTTTTTTGTTGAGGTAGAGTAAAGACAGAATCATAAGCTTTTGTCAGAAGTTTGTAGGACTCATTCTGTAGGTCATGTCGATCAGAAGATGTGTAGAAGGTTCAGCTGCAGTTGTGTTCAGTCAGTAATGGACCGCAGCTGTTAAAAGAAGTACAAAAAACTCTGAGGTTGGGATCGGTTTCCCCAGCAGACTGCAGGTTTCTGGCTCTTTGGAACAAGGTGAGAGGATAAGCAGCTCACAGGTTAATCTGGTCTTCCTGCTTCACGTTTGGTTGTTGTTACAGAGAGAAACCTGCTGTTTATTAAGTGAAACGTCAGGCCTGTATGAAGCACTCTGCCGGCTCAGTGTCCTGCTGGACGTTGTGTTCCTCCGGGGGACGGCGAACAAACGCTCCGTTCTTCCACCTTCCACAGCGACCAAATAAAATGCATCATCCGCGTATAAACTTCACACAGTGAAACTCGACTCTGAGAGCTGGAGCTCAGCGGCAACATTTCCTCTGAAGTTGTAAACTTTAACGCCACTTTGCCCTGTCCCCACTCTAATAAAACCCGATGACATAAGGCTCTCGCTTGATTTGACCTACTTGGAGTGCCAGGAGGGAGGTGCTTAACCAAAGCTGTAGCAGGTTTTCTGGGCAGAATCAGTAAAACATATTTCATATGTGCTCACCGAGGAAGCCCACCAATCACATTCTGTTATATTCTGTCAGAGCATTTTGACACGAGTCAGTTGGAACAAATCAAAAACCTGTTTTCCTTTTACTTCCTTGTCCTGGTTTAAGTTTTAGGCCTTGGAGCAGCAGGTGGGTGGGGTTACCTGCAAGTCCTACAAGTCAACCTGAACAGGTTCACATTAACTTCCTGTTACTGTCTAAAGCTCTTTAGGCACTTTGTCTTGTCCCATTTGGCAAAGCCCACTCGTCTGGGTAACAGAAAGCCTGAGGTTTTTTCAGAGCAGGCAGCCAGTGCGTTTCCTCTCTCATACATCAAACTACCTCACTTTGCTGTTTCCCTCGACTCTGTTAAAGATGTGAGGCTTTGCCAGGAGAGATGGTGTAACTCCTTCACTTGTTAAAACTCACTTTGAACGCCAAACTCGTGGGGCTCACAGTACGGGGCGCTGGAAGTGTCAGGTGACTGTCGGTGACAGAAAAGTCAACAAACCGGCTTTCTTACGCCGCTCTTCCTCCTTAAACAGTAAAAAGTCCTCTGACACCTCCCAAACCACATCGCTCTGAAGTTTCCCTCGACTTGCGTTAAAGTTTGAGGTGTTTCCAGGAGCGATGGCGTTCCTTCACTTGTTTTAACCCACTTGGAAGCAGGCGGGTCTTACAGGGCATCAAGAAAGCAGTTTGAATAAATACACTTCTGCATGGACTGCCAGCACTTATAATTTAGTGCTTTTAGCCAAACACCGCCCCTCTGAGACACACACAGCAGAGTCCTGAAACAATTCGGCACCAGACATCCACCGTGCCCTCCCCCAGATGCCTCCCTTTGCCGTTTCCTCTGACTTTGAAAAAGTCTGAGACTTTTCCAGAAGCCGGTTATGTAATTGTCACGTTTGGTTTAACCTACTTGCAGCACCAGGTGGGTGGTGTTTATCACACTCGGGGCATTTCAGTCGAGATAAGGCTATTCGATCAAAGAAGAAGCAGCTGCCCTTTTTCTGAGCGTGCCGTCCTGCAGGCCCGTCTCCAACCGTGTGGCACGTCCAGAGCTCTAAAACAAACGCTTCTTGACACTAATCTGTCAGCGCCTTCAGCAGGCTGGGATCCTCGTGTTTCTCACCTGTGAAAGTGCCTCGGGATATTTAGGAAAGTTTATCAAATCAGCAGTCAAACATTCATGAGCACAAGTGTTTTGCACTGAGGATGCTGCGTGTACTGTACGGCGTCCTGCAGGGGCCAAAAGGGGATCGTTGTTTACCAGCCGGTCCTGTATCTCAGCCCACGGAGGGAAGCTCGAGGCCTTTCATCTCATCCAGCCTGGGATGTTTTCAGAGACGATAAAAAGCCCCAACATCTGCTCCCGCCTTTGTCACCAGCTCTCAGCCTCCCGTCTCCTCGATAAAACTTTCCACCGCCTGCTCCTCGTCTTTGTGTTCTGTTCATTTGATTTGAACCCCCCGTCGTTCCCCTTCCAGCACAACCCCCCCTTCACACCCGCTGGACTGTTTGTTTACTGCTGTGACAAAAGGGGGAAATTAATAAGGAGGTGACAATCGAGTCCTCGGAGCGGCAAACAGCCGCGGCCCTCTGCAGCGGCTTCAGGGGCTGGGGAGGCCGAGCCGAGTCTTTTCATCTGGAAGAAGTTAGTGCTGCAGCCTTAGAAGGGCAACAAGCATCCTGAAGTGTGGTCCCCAAAGCAGCGTCTTTAAATATCAGTTCAGTCTTTCAGCTTCCTGCTTAGAAACTTGACACATCCAGAGATTTGCCTGGAAACTGGAGATGAAGCCAAAACATTTCCTCCTGATTTAGGGAGGCGCTGGTCTGTTTTAAGAAAGACACGTTTGTTTCCAACCTGGATTACTCAAATCCAATAATCCAGACTGATAATCAGTATTTAACGGATGGAAACCGAAGGCTTTGTCTCTGGAGTCCCTCCACTGTAGGTTCTTTAAAAACATCTTAAAATCAAATCAAATCTTTTAGCATTGGGTGAATTTGTAAATAATGATGTTATTACCCTTTAAAGCCTGAGTGTAAACTGAATGTTTATTCAGCCTTCTGACAAAAATTAAAAAAAAATGCGTTTACTTACATGATTTTAAATTTGTTTAATTTTTGCTACATTCGACATTCTTGTGCAGTTTATTTGTCACAATTTGATTGTTGTAAACATAGTAAAGCATTTAGCAAGATGTAGGGTTTAAAAAAAAACTCACAGTGATGACATACACGTCAGATACGCCACACGTGGTGTTACGTGGTGTTAAACCTGCCAACAGGGTTTTTAGCATTTTAGCCATTACAGATGCCTGACGTGTTCGTCCTTTAAGGTGGTTTCTGTGCTTCTCTGTCAGATCTGGAGGCACCTTAAGCTGGTTTTATGTCGAATTTGTCCACAGGTTGATTTATTTATCACTTTTCAGTAAAGACGGCAGAATCTGGATGTCTCTGCTCGCGTCGGGCCTTCATGCAGATGTATAAATAAAATGTAAAATAAGAGATTTATCTAAATCACTCAGAGCTTTCTCAGTAAGCTCACACTGCCAGTAACTGCTGGCAGAAAGTCATTACCGCGCTGATAATAATGGAGAAAATTGTAACTGGGATGTTTAATCGAGTCTTTGAATGCAGCTTTATAGATGAGATCACATAATAAACAATGAGAGACTCGTTCATGCTCTGACTGGAATATCAGATCGTCCTCCCAATAAAACAGCTCTCGGTCCGGGAAAAGGTTGTAAAGCTGCGGAGCCTCGGCTTGCTTTGCGTCCGTCCGCCTGTCTGACTCGACTCGACTCGAGTCCGGACACCAGTCTAGTCATTACGGAGACACTGTTTATGTGGAGAACCTTATTGATCTCTGTGGCATTGGAAAAACCAATCATTTTGCATTTTGTATTAGAGGGGGAGTGACAGACTGAATCTGGCTGAAAGCTCTCTGTGGGTGTAAGAAATGTCACAGCTTTAAGGTTGTTAAAGATTTGTTGCCTTTTTCATTACCTTCCCCAGATGAAACATCTAAACAACGATGAAAATATTACATCAGACTCGTCGTTCTCTTCCTGCTCGCGGAAAGTATGAATCTCACGTCGGTCTGCATGTGATGCAGGATGAATTCTGACCTGATTTTCAGGAAGCAGCGCGTTTCAAAGGGCATTTCTCCAGGAAGAACACACACTCACATAGTTTGATGGACGTCTGAACCAAAGTGTTTAAGCTGGCAGATAAAATGTAACAGGTTTTAGATGAATTATGTCACAAAGGCCTGCAGACCTCCAGCCCTGGAAACCTCCGGTCACGAGTACATTCCCAGACCGGTTGGTGACCGGTTGGCTTGAGGTTGTCAGGTGAGGTGAGTCTCGGAGAGCCTCGCTGTGATTGCTTTGGTTGAACGGGACGAACGCCGACTAGAAGTGTGGAGCTGGTGCTGATGGGCCCATTAGCTGAATGAGCTCTCTAAAACAATCTGATGTCTGTTACTTGACCTCTGTGCGACCCCAACTGTCACTCATGCTGCTGTCATGCGTTTGTATGTTTCCGAAGCAGCCACTCCCTGCATCAAAGCCATCAGTCCGAGCGAAGGCTGGACGACCGGCGGCGCCACCGTCATCCTCATCGGGGACAACTTCTTCGACGGCCTGCAGGTCGTCTTTGGCACGATGCTGGTCTGGAGCGAGGTGAGACGACTCTTATTCAGATATCACACGTTAAATGGTTTAACGGGTTGTTTAAGGCCCCGTGTTTGGCACGCTGACATTTTTTAGGCTGATCGCAGTGAAGAAATAACTCTGGCACAGAACCTGCGCTCCGAGAACAGCTGCACAAACCGTACATCATGTTCTCCATCTTCATCTTTCACACACACACAGACACACACACACGCTCGTATCGTAGAAACACCTGCGTCTGTGTCTGCAGCAGGTCTGCGTGTCCCCAAAAATATGCAGATTCAGTGCGAGCTGAGCTGCAGGAGGAGCTGCGCATACGGTGCACCATGAAATATTGAAGCGAGTCCAGAAGAGCAGAACACCTGGCGGGGAAGGAGGGAAGATGCACCTCCACACGCCGACGGAGCTCCTGACTTTGATCAGCGTCGTGTGGCGGCAAGCAGACGGACTCCAAAGCCCAGCATCCCTCTGAACACAGACTGCATGCTGACCCAGATCCCAGTCAGGCGGTCGGCGCGTTCTTACTCAGAAAGTTTTAACAGGAAGAAGAATCGGCTGCTCTCGTTCCGCTCCTCGGTTATCGTTCCAGACATCAGCTGCTGTTTGTAAAACTCAATATTTATCGTGTAGAAGAGGCGGAGAAATCTGTGGGCGATACGGATGATAGAACTGATGGGTGTGATCAAAGGTCGTGATGCCGAAGCTCCAAAGAAGAAAAGCAGAAGTTTGAGAAGCAGAGATGGATTTACAGACGCAGACTGAGGGCAAATTAAAAACATGTAAAACCATCAATTTTACTGTAGTTTGAGTAAAAACTCTCCAACATGTGAGGCTCAGAAAATTAGCTTGTTTGGAGATTTTCCCGTCATGTGTTGCAAAATTCCAACCCAGCAAAAACCTGCTGAAGACACATCTTTGACTGAGATTTGGTTAAAAAATGGGAAAATTTACTTTGCAGGTCAGTGAGAAAACATCTGAGTATCCCTGAAAAGTTAAAGGCCTTCATTAGAGTCCTTTTCTTTTTGCCTGAAGCTTAACATCACCCCCTTCCCTCTGAAAAAAAAACTGGTGGGATTTTTCCAGAGTTTCTGTTTATTGTAGAAAATATTCTCTGTGGGAAATAAAAGCTTGGACTTGTTTAGCTCAGCGAGATAATCACAAATTTGCAGCGCTTTTAAGATTTCTTTAAAGTTTGCTAAAAATAAAACGTTACTCTATAAACGCACTAACCACCCACTAACTTCCTGTGTTTGCTGTGATGACATTTACTGTCGTGTCTTACTTTCCGAGCTCGCACCGTCAAGCTTACAGAGCACCGACAGAGACCACGTATGGAGTCACTAAACTAAACCATGTGCACGGGGCTACCGTCCCCCTTACTCACAAAAAACGGGTCCAGACTGTCTTTTACGCCTTGAGCCATCAAACGTTTGAACTCGAGCAGGTTCAGGTGGCTCACTTAATCGTCCCTAAGATGTGAGGAGGGTGAAGGTCTCTGTTTATGGTGTGATTTATGTCGTGATTGTTTTCATGTGCGTATACGAATGTCCGCTGACTTTCCCAACAGGGACAAATAAACATGTTTATCGATCTTTTAACGACTTGTTACCGCCTTCTTTGGGTTTTTAAACTTGTGTTGTGTTATTGTTTTATATTTGGAAACTGCTCAGGTTTAGAAGAAGATGACAGTTTTTTTGTTTCGTGAGTTTCAAAGTCGTCCTGATTATTTTAAAGTTTTTCTCATGATGCCAGGCTGGTTTAAAGACCGCAGCTTGAACATTTTGTCCTGTTTTTGTGTCTCTCGTGACCCAGCTGATCACCCCTCACGCCATCCGGGTCCAGACCCCCCCTCGCCACATCCCAGGGGTCGTGGAGGTCACGCTGTCCTACAAGTCCAAACAGTTCTGCAAAGGAGCTCCGGGACGCTTTGTGTACACCGGTAAGCCTTCAAACCAAACCCCGTCATCAAGGGAAGTTTTCTAAACACGAAAGTTCTCAGAGAGGTTTTAAATCCTTATCCAAAGGTTTGATACTGATAGTAAAGTACCGTCAGTTCAAATTCGCCGCCATTAAATCCGTAAAAGGAGAATAAATCCATCCATTACTGAGGTCTAAATCGTCATGTGATGAAGCTGAAACCAAGTGGGGCTTTCACCCAAAATAAAACGTCTATATAACATCTACAGAGTTTGGGCTCGTCGCTCATATTTCAGTGTGAACGAACTTTCCTTCTCAGTTCTACTGGTTTATGCTGGTTTATACTGGTTAATACCTGCGATTTAAGATTTCAGATCTTGAGACTCGAGGGGTGATCCTCACCGTGGAGGAGTCACTGTAAACACTTTTCCACGTCCTGACAGTGAGGTAAACATTTTCCCCGAACGACTCCCTGCTCTGCTCCTCCTCAGCGCGCCCTTCAGCCTCTTTGTCAGCCGTCAGCAGTCAAACGTCCGAAGACTCGATATCTGACTCTCAGATCAGTGCTTCCACTGTCGCCGATTATTCCGTCAGAATATCCAGATGTCATTCAAAGCAGCAGAAAGGTCAGCTCGAAGGCTGTTTAGCCCGATAAGTAAATGTCATTGCGTCGGGTTGTGAAAGAGGCGAGCGTGTTGGAGTTTTCTGTTTAACACCAGTTTATCGCCGCCTCCTTCCTCTCGCCCTCGTCTTTGTTGGGGGCGCCGCCTCCTCCGACGGCAGGGCCACGCTCACAATGGACGCTCTGGCCGCCGCCTCCTTTTGCAATGCTAATCTGCGATCCCATTTACAGATACGACTGACAAGAGCGGCACGTTGCTTTTATGTGGAGGTGTGCTGTGAATAGAGCCTGTTGTTATCTCAGAGTCCATTAGAGGATGTTCTCCACCTCAGAAACATGCTGGAGGAGGCCTGAAGGAGCTCACAGAACAGCCACACCAGCTTTTCTTACATCAGCTTCAAGTGTTTTACATAATCAGATGAGCTGAGGAGTTTAAAAAAGTCCCCAGAGTGACCTGAAAAACAACAGCAAAGTATATAAAAAGGCTGAAGGCATTTATGCATTATGTGCATATTTCCTGCTTTTCTCTTCTTCCATGTCATAATTAGATTTTTTCTGGGTTTTTGGAGTTTGGTTGAGCTGTAATTGAAATGTGAAGACATTAAATTAGGTATTGGGATGTATATAGCATGTATTTTATGGAAAAAATGATTGATCACTGGGAATGACGTTCATCGGCCTGAGAATCAGATACTGCTTCACTGTCATGCAGTGTTCGCATGCATTGGCTGGTGAGGATGTGGTTTAATGAGCTGAACGAGTCGTTCTGCTGCCAGTGAAAAAACGCACAGCGGTCTGTAAAAACTCTGGTCTGCTCCTTTAATCCAGCCTCCACAATCCCAACCAAGAAACGGGAACATCTGACTCCAGCTTGATTGATGGGCGCACAACAAAACTGAGCATCCCCGAAGGCATCGCGAGGCTGAACCCGACAGGTGGCCGCATCATAACGCCGCTCAGTTTCTCCTATCTGCCGCTACTCGTGCCAGGGAGACGGCCGCATTGTGCACGCACGTCGCCGCTTCATCTGATTTACACATGACACGTTCAGAGACGCAGGAGCAGGCGTCGCTGTGCGCTTCAGAGCACGCTCAGTGTGCCAACAGCGTGTTGTGTTCATGAATGTAAATTGAGCCGAGTTTTAGATACCGGGCAGGCGAGCGCCAGGTAAATGAAGAGAAAACAGCCTGCTGATGTCACTTCCTTTATGAGCCCATACACAACAAAAGCCCTTCAAAACCCCCTGGAAACCCTTCAAGGCTCCTACTGTTTTCACAAGAATACTTGGAGCCTTTTCAAGGACCTTTGGGGTCTGCAGGAGGTTGCAGCGAAGTCTCAGGTGTCTTTGAGTCAGTTTTCTCGGGTTCAAACGGGTGAAGTGAACTTAGATGAGTTTCCAGTGGTTTCTGAGCAGATCTAGCCTTCTTAAGGAAGTTGTAGGCATCTTAGATAGGTTCCAGGATTTCGTCTGGTTGTGTTAAAGGCTTTAAAGGCTTTAACACAGGTTTTTATTGATTCTTTAGGAAGTTGGTATCCTTAAGGAAGTTGGAGTTCTTGATCAGTCTTCTGTATTCTTGAGGATTTTCCTCGAGAGCGTACAAATGGGGTTTAAAAAGATTTTAGGCATCCTGCACAGAGTCTGAAGACTGTTCCAGCGGTTGGAGATGCTCCAGGACACCTTGGTCAGGTTTCAGTGGTCAGGTGGTGGTCTTTAAGGAGGTTAAAGGGACTTGAAGGATCTGGATTTTATAAGGAGGTCGTAGGTATCAGTAAGCAGTCTTAAGCTGATTTCAGCGGCCCTTGGAGAAGTTCCAGTGCTCCTAATTGTTATTAAGGTGATTGAAGGGACCTTGAGGAGTTTCCAGTGTTCCTCAAGCAGGCCAAGACTATTTAATGAGATTCCAGGGGTTATTAAAGAACTTCTTAATTATTTAGTTGGTGGTCCTTGAGGAAGTTGTAAAGGTCCCTTGAGCAAGTTCCAGGGTTTTTAAATAGGTTGGAGGTGTCCTTGAGGAAGTTGTTGGGGTTTTCAGGATTCTCTCCAGTGGTTAGGTTGAAGTTCAGTGTGCGTACCTGCACATTTATACACCCTAAACGGGGAGATGGGTCTCTGCCAGCCAATCAGAGAGCAGCTCTTCTGTGAACATTCCCGTTAGTATTCCCTTGTTTCCTCCCCCGGCTGCTCTGCCTCTCCTGCTGCCTCTCAGCTGAAGGTAGAGTGACGAGCAGTGGGATCCGAGTGTTTCCCAGATTTCCCGTCTCCCTTCCTCTCTGCAGCTTTGAGCGGCTTCAGGATTTGATCCCGCGGCTTCGCTCGGAAAAACTGGCCAAAGGCAAGAAAGCTGAGCGGAATGACAAAAAGCCTGAGAGCTGAAGAGGTTCCTCCTCCTCCTCGTCTTCCTTGCTAATCATCTGCACTCCAAGCAGATTACCACTGAAATACACAGATCACCTGGCTCATTGTGCCACATTTAACGTTTATTTATTTATTTTATTTGCATTTAGTTTAGATGATAAATCCATTTTTACTTTAAACTCTTTTAGTGTAAACTGGTTTTCTGATACTTCTGGGGTTTTTGTAGTTTTGTTTTTGTAGTATTTTCTTTAAGAACTGGTTCTTAGTAGGGTTTTTTCACTTCTTTTACTTTTGCAGTTTAGTGTTTTTGTAGTTTTATTGGATCTGCAGCTTTTCCAGGTTCGCAGTATCTGTAGTATTTTGTGTAGTATTTACTGTGTACACTGTATTTTTGTAGTATTCTGTGATTCTAATGAGCACTTCTCTAGTACTGTGTAGTATACCTGCTGGTTCTGTATCCTGCAGTGTAGCTGTAGTACTACTGTAGTACTCCTGTAGTAGTCCTACAGTGTAGCTGAATTACTCCTGTAGTACTCCTGCAGTACTGTGTAGTTTTTCTGCAGGCCTGTGGTTTCTGGTGTTCCTGGTATCTCCCTCCACTCGGCTGTGGGTGTTGAGTGGCTGGTGCTGCTGGGTCCACACCTCCTCGGTGCTTGTAATGCACGGATCAATGCAGCCTGCGGGGGGGAGGCGCGGGGGAGGCGCGGGAGGGGAGCGGAGCTGTGGGATCGATGGGTGCTGAGTTATTGCGGCACTCGGCCACTGATTTTTAGAGAGCTGTGTTTTCCCAGGAAAGTCAATACCTCCAGGCTCCCCTCATTAATTTCAACCCCTCCATCCCAACTGCGCCTCCCTCCTCCCCCTCCTCCTGCAGCTGCACCTGGGGATCTGCAGCCCTGGAGAGAGAGAAGGGTGGAGGAGGAGGAGGAAGACAGGGAGAGAGAAACTGAGATGATGAAGTCAGATGAAGGGGGAGAAGTGAGAAAAGAGGAGGGAGGGTGTTGCAAACTAAGTTGATGAAGTCAGATCCAGGAGGGAGGACAAGGAGGGAGAGGAGGACGGGTGGAGGAGGAAGAGGAGTAAGAGGAGAAAGATGTGATCCCGGGTTTAAAAAACCAGACAGAAGGAAAAATATTGATTCCTGATATGGAGATCATGTTTGCAGCAGATTATTGATGTAGTTCCTCCTCCAGGAACAAAAGTCTGTGCCCAGTGTGAGCAGGGAGGCCACAAACTGGAGCCAAACTGGAGGCGTTAACTGGAGGACACCCAGCACCAGTATCATCATCATCAACATCATCATCAGGCAGGCCTCAACATGCCTAACCCCCCCCCCCTTCTGTACACCTCACTGAGGCCTGCTGGGAGCTGCAGCTGCTCAGCTGTGTACACTCCAAAAGTATGTGGACATGTCAGCATTGCATCGAAGCACTCAGTGTCCACATTATTACGGCAGCTTCTCCAAACTGAGCACATCCTCTCTCAGCTGTTCTGTTCTACTTTTATGGAGCTGTTTGTGTTTTACTGAGCTTGTGTTTATTCTTTATTGGCTGTTTTCTCTGCTTCACCCTGTGGAACATTTTACTTACTCAGATTTCTGGTTTTGTTCTTTCTTGTAGAGATTTAACTCTAATGAGCCAAATTATTTCGTACTGGTTCTTTTTTCTTGTTATTTCTGCTGCTGTGGTGCAGAAATCCGTGTCTGTGGGTTTCATGGGTAATGTGCTGGGCTCTGGATGTTTATATATACGCGTGAATATTTCCATGATTTAAACAGTAATTGTTATTTATACTGCATTTTTAGTCTTCTCCATTTTTCTGGGTTTTATTTTTTAATATTCTAGTTCTACAGGTTTGTAGTGTTTATGCTTCTGCAGCAGCTCATCCCTGTCCTCTTCAGCCCCCTCTGTGGAAAACTGAAGGTCAGAGGTCAGACTTACTTCCACACAGACTGGTAGAACTTTCTGCTTAAAACTCACTGTGTGTTATTCGACGTAACGACAAACTTAGTTGAGAAAAACTCAAATCCAGGTCTGAATTTTTCAGCCGCCAGTTCCAGAACAGATATTCCAAACCTGTTATTCCAGCTTCAGATCATCTTTGATATTCCAGGTCTGGTCTGGATGATATTCCTGATCTGATATTCTGTTTTTTTCCATGTTTAATGAGGTTGTTTTTTCTGGAGTCCCCTGGGTTTGTTCTGCACTTTCTGATTCATAGAAAATTAATCTTTCTGGATTTTTTATGATGTTTCCTGCAGTTTCAAACTTTTTGTCTTCCTCATTCAGATGTTACCTGACATTTAAGCACAGCCGGACTTGCAGCGGCGACTGCAAGCACATAGTTTTGGTTTTTTTTTAAATGGCGTTTTGTAGTTTTTCTCTGCTTTTAGAGAACGGGTGGTTTAGTGTCTCTGCACTTTGGGACTTTTAATGATTTCAGATCCGTTTCTGAGGTGAAGTTTCTTGTTTCCACCTCCGAGCTGGAGCGCTGCAGTAAATGTAGCTCCCAGCTCTGGTTTTAAATGCTGCTTCAGAACAAAATACCTCAGAGGTAGTCGGTCCCTTGTCTCCTGCAGGCAAACCTACTGCACTGATGTTACGCTGTAATCCTCACGGTGGTGGTTTTTAAGTTACTGGGATGCACCCTCCATCCGTCCCCTCTCCGCTCCGTGTTGTTTTTGTTGGTGGTTTTCCGGTGTGGGCGTTGGGATCCCTCTGGGACCGGCCCTGAGATTAAGCAGCTCTGCAAATAAAATCCACTCCACTTACTTGGATAATTGTTTTACTGGAATAATTAAAGGATTCAGTGTTTTCCTGTGGATGCAAAGGTCAAACTTCTCCTGATTTAGTGCCGCCCTCCTCACAATCTTCCAGTGCTCAGTGACGGATGATGAATCTCAGTTTATCCTGTTTGTTCTCCATATTACTTCTCCTCTTCATGGAAAAGTCAGAGGTCAAGCCTACACAGGCAGCCTGAGTGATACTCCAAGTGTAAACGGTGTTTTACAGGTCTGACTATTCCAGGTCTAAACATGATGATCTTGAAGATGTTTGACATTGTTTATGTTGCTGCGTTCATTAAATAAACGAAGGAGCTGTAGCGTTTCCCAAACTGAGCTTAATTTAACCACCTGATCATTTGGGATGACATCACTCGAACGGACCAATCAGTGAGCCCGTATGCCCTCGTGTGATGCAGACCTGGTTCATTAATAGTAAGTCTGAACTCAAACGCAACTTCCTCACTCTGAGCTCCTTTCTCAAAGTACAATGAAGCACTTTGTAAGTTCTGCTCTTCCTCCTCCTCCTCCTCGGCACACATGGAAAACATTAGCAGATTGTTCCAGAGGGTTCGCTGAAGGTCTGCAAACGTGTAACCGAGAGGCCGGCGTTACACCTCCGACCTCAGCTGGAGGGGAGGAGGAGGAGGCGCTCCCTCTGTTTTCGCTGTTCCCCCCTCTCCTGTCGACACGTCTGAGGCACCGTTCGCTAATTGACTTCTGAATTTTTATTGTTTAATTACTGTCGCAGTAACACATGGAGGCAATTATCTGTAGCCTGCTCGGGATCGCCTTACAGCGGCTGACGGAAACAAAGAGAAGACGATGCAAACGCCGTTTATGGCAGCACTCGCAGCGAGGACAGAACTCATAATTCAGCCCGAAAAACCTCCGTCTGAACCACCGAAACGTCACTTCAGCCTCGTCTTATTAATATATTTAACCCTCTCTGGCCCCGACAGCAATAATTCCCAAAGACAAAATGCTGGTTTACAGGAAGAGGGATTCAGTGCGCTTTAATTTTGTAGTTTGTGGGTTTGTTTCATGTTAGAACAGATTAAGGACCAGACGTACTAATCATGAGGCCACAGTTTGGCTGTAAGGTCAGGATTTGCTCTTTCCAGGAACAACACAGCTAACGAGCCTGCAGCTGCTTTACTACAGCTCAGACCAGCGTTTAATCCTGGAGTCAGTTTTAGAATAACTCTGACACAAACACCTGGCAGAAAGCGCAGATCACTGCCCCTCCCTGATCCTGGTTCTGTTAGAAGTCTCTTCCTGTTTTATGGGAGTTCTTCCTTCCCACCATCGCCAAGTGCTGCTCACAGGGGGTCTCTCTTCAGTTGTCTCTCCAGGGTCTTTACCTTATAATATAAGGCACTTTGAGATGACTGTTGGTCGTTTGTTGATCTATTAAGGAAATTTCAGTGAATTAAAATTAAGATTTTGGCTGGTCGAACCCAAAAGGAGCAAATTCCTGGGTAAAAGAACGTGTTGCTCTAAGTGCCCCAGTGAAGCTCGTTCAGAGTGAATGCCAGACGTGATTGGCTGTTCAGGTTTGTGACTCAGCTGTAGATTGATTATTTAAAAACTTACAGTTTGTGTGTTTTTGTTTTAGTGACGTCTAAATCTTGATTAAACATCATCTTTATTTTGTGTTGAAACCTCACATCTGTGCGTCGCCCCGAATAACTCCAGCAGATGTTTAAGAAGACGTGCTTCAGATGTTACCTGTGATTTAAGCACAGTCAGACCTGCGGCGGCGTTATTTCTTCTTCACAAGCGTCAGACTTGTTCGCAGCACAGAGGGCGAGGCGAGGAGGCGGATTAAAAGTGAGGCGCTTGCATCAGTCAGTGGAGTCATTAACACCCTCCTCCACCTCCTACACCCGCCTCTGCTGCAATCGATGCTCATAGAAATTTCATGAACTTTAAACAGTGATTGACAGGCACCTCCGGCCCCGGCCGCCGCCAACGCCGCGCCCTCACAGAGTGTATGAGGTGACAAAAGTTACTGTAACACGAATTAACTGACCGGCGTGTGTGTGTGTGATGTACAGTCTCATTAATAGAAACTTGATTATCTGATTCACATCTTTAAGATGAAGAGCGCGGCCCGCTCGCGGCCTGATGTTGGACAGATGTTCAGCAGATTATTCACTGTGAAGGTTTTTCAGCCCTTTGTCTGCAGGTCCTCTCAGGATTATTAAAAGCACTTTACGCTCCCCACAGGAGAAGAAAAACACACCATTACAGGTGCTTCACAGTCAGGAAAAATACACATTTAACAAATAAGTGTATTTAACTCAGGGTGCATGCAGGCAAGTTTTTATCGATATCTAAGTAGTTAAACTCCAAAACTACAGATTATTTATGATACAGTTTGGGTTCCGGTCGACAAAATTTATTCTCTTCGCGTCCTTTCCCCGTGCCTTGTTTTCTGTGCTGAGGACTCGACGCCTGCGTGGTCACGCGGTGCATCCTCGGCACGTTTGAACAGCACCAACTGTCGAGGCTTCATTCAGTGAAGTTCAGCACTTTCTTCATCTCGGATAAATTCTGTTTTCTGTAAAAATAACCGCGTACGGTCGAAGTCTTCACCTGCAAGGACGAGAACCTGAACCATCAGAATGTTTATTTTTTAAATTGTTCTCCAAAGTTTTCCCAATCAGGGAACCAAACAACTTTTAAAGACAAACAGCTAAAACGCAGGGTTAGGGTCAGGATCGTGGCTGCTGGGTCATTTATAATATCTCACAGGGTTAAAACGATCTTTCATCTTTTAGTGATGTAAATATAAACAGAGTTTTTTATGTGTTTTTATTCTTCACTACTACAAAACACCAGAGGAAACCCATCGTCCTGCTTTACCTCGGCCGGATGTTTAAACTTAAGACGCTTCATAAAGGCAGAATTTATGGTTTGGGTGTTCCTAATAAAGTGATCAGCGAGTTTGTGTTACAGAGTCGGGATGTGATGCGTCAGGAGGCGTGTCTCAGTCACTTAGTGGCGATCACACGGCAGCAATGAAACAACACGAGCGCTGTCGCGTCCCCGCCTTTGATCTCGCCTCTCGTGTCGTCTTTTAATAGACGGCAGAAGTGTGCTCTCCGCCGCGGGAATTCCTCGACTCTCAGCAGAGACGCACCACATTTCATATATCAAAGAGCTCCACTTTGGGAACGGGGACTTGTGGAACTAATGTCGGGTAATTAGCCGTTTCTGCGGGGGCATTTTCGGCCGCCACTCCAGAAAATAATAACTTCTCAGGTGGGGGGCCTATTTCTTTGAGGCACTCTGCTCGGCCGGCTCTAATCATGGCGAGGTAATTATTCGCTGATTAACACGCGGCGTCGGGGCGGATGTTCGCTCTAATCACAGGGGCTGTTGCGTCAGTGACGGCTCTCAGAGGAGGAAGCAGAAGGGAGTGGGCGCTCATGTGGGTTACAGAGACGAGACAACGGTACCTGGAGATACCTGAAGACACCTGGCGGGTTCGGGAGGGCCGACTCTGATCTTCATCAGAAGATCGCGTCTTCATTGCGTAAAGAATGAAAGAAAAACATTTCAACATCAAACCAACGCTGACGCCCAAATCCTCTGCAACACGGAATCATCGGCCACTGAAAGTAGTCCCCAAAGTGCAGATAGACTGTTTTTGCTCATTTTTTATCTCCGTTTCCATTTTCTGCTTGTTTTACTTAAACACGTGCAGACATGTCCCCACAGGACCGCCCTCCTCGTCACACCAGCGTCCATGTAAAACACATCCATGTAAAACAAACAAGCTGCAGAGGAAACTTTACGCTCGCTGTCATTTACAGACCTGCCGCGTCGCCCCTGCTCTCTGCGATGACTGAGTGATGAATTGGAAGTCAGAGCAGATCAATAATCCGCTGAAAAGATGCATTCGGGGCGTTATGGCAGCCTGTCAGCATGCCCCCCCACCCCAGCTGACGCCGGTTGGCCACTTGACAAGCAGAAAAACAAATCAGCGCGTCCACTTAAGGCTCGGCATGTCGTGCATCTGTCACACACACACACACACTGAAGGAGGCGAGGAATCATCAGCAGTTGCGATCGGCGGGCCATGAGGCCAAACGCTGCACTGACCTGCATCAATCATGCGGCCGGGGGAGATGGGAAATTGCAGCACACGTTACTGCGGGACGGATGAGCGGCGCCTATTTGAAATGATGAGAGTAATACAGGAGGAAACCACGCAGCACTGAAGTCTGCCGGCTCATCGGGGACACGAGAGCGCCTGCGACGAGGCCGTGAACACCAAAACAAAAACGGTAAAGGTGAGCAGAGACCCTAAAGTGCGGATTTCATCTCCGGCTGGTAAATATGTACAAACCAGCGGCGTGGAAAAGCAGATTCAGGGCGAGGAGCAGCAAATGAAAGATAAATGTAAACAGTAGTGAGGAGGAGGAGGAGGAGGATGTAAACAGAGGCGGGCTCTCCTCTGAAGCACGGCGCCCTGCTGGATTGTGGGAGCCGAAGCGAGCGGGGTAATGAGCCTGCTGAGATGTTCCAGTAATCCGCCGTTCTCCCTCCCGGAGCTCTGATCCTCTGATCTGTGATCAGCCGCCATCTGCAGCCAGAAGCAGCGAATGATCCCAGAGCGAGGAGAGGAAGAGGAAGATTCCCCCTCAGCTCGCTGTCAGGGCGAAGCCGGACAGGTGAGAAGCACCTGGTGGTCAGTTTGACAGCAGGAGAAGCATCGAGACAAGAATCCAGATCTGCGGCTTCAGCTTTAAAACAAGCGCGTTTGATTCATGCACTCTTCAGTGTGGCTGCACCCTTTCACAGTAAAAGCTGGGTAATTAGGGATGCAGTGATTGAACGTTTTCAGACTCATTTCCAGAATTTTAAGTCTGACCTCTGCTTTCTGCTCTTTTTCTTTTTGCTTATTTTGCTATTTTTTGCATTTCCTCTTTGTTTTGTAATGTTTTTCTGGGACTGTGTGTGTCTCAGTATAGTTTTTAGCCGTCTCATGAAGCACTAGTGGTCACTTTAAAAAGCCTGAGCCCTCAGACCCACGGAGGTCCAGCATGGATACATTTTACATCCTCACTTTCATCCTGCAGCATTTCGCTCTGTTTTAAAGCCTTCTTTCTCATCCTGTTACTTTTTATCACCTTCTGTAAATTTTATGTGTCTCCTGATTTTATTTGACTCTTTTTTTTTTTTTTAAAGCTTCTGTCTTGATTGTTCAGACATTGTTAATCGAGCAGGAGTTGCTGGGTGTTTGAGCAGGAAGTGAACGTCTTTCCTGTAAGTGTGTAAAATATCCTCCTCCTCTCCACCGCTCCAGATCTGCCGTGAAGAAATTAGTTTCAAATGTGATCCGCCTCCCCCTTCTTCTCTGCTCTTCCTCTCCTCAGTCACTTAGCGGTCTAATAACGGAGCGTGCCGCTCAGCAGGACGCCGGCCGACCGTTTGATCACCTTCACAGCGAGGGCAGAGAGAAGAACCCAAAGAGAGAGAGAGAGAGGGAGAGAGTGATAAATACTTGATGAAATATATAAAAAATCCCCTCCTCTCGCTTGCCTCTGTCTCTCCCGCCCTCCTCTCACCTCTGAATTATCTTCCTCTGCTCCTTTTCTGATTTATAAAAAGCATCAGACGGCAGGAGAAAGCGACGGCCGCGGCCTCCTCGCGCTGAACAAAGAGGAGCAGAGAAAAATCAATACAAATTACGATGGAGAAAGTGGCACTGATGCCTGGAATTGCAGCATATGTTTACACTAAATCAGGCAATCTGTCTTCATATGGGCGGTGTAATGCGTGGGGTGGGGGGAGGAGGGGGGGGAGGGGGGGGGGGGGGTCAGGGTTCGCGCTGCCAGCCGCCATTCTCCAATTACTCCGGCTCCTTTGGAAGGAGGCGGTCTTTATCGATTGGCTGGGAGGAGCATGGGGCCCTGCAGGCAGCCAATGGGGCGCTGGGGTCAGAGTGCAGCGAGATTTTAATAAGGCAAAGTAATGGGCTTAATGTCTGTAGGGGGGTCGATCCCCATCAGAGGTTCATTAAAACTTCTGTCTTTGTTTCGTTCTCCGTCTGTGGTCGTCTCCACCTCCAGCAACGATCGCGACCTCAGAGCGCTGTCACATCTCTGGAGAGAGGCGTCTGAATCCAGATGTTTTATCAAACCCACTCGACTTATCGAGACACTCAGTGTACTCATCAGAGCCCACAGTGGTGTGGATACTACAAACCAGAGCAGCTCCTTTAGACCTTTCAGAATAAAACTTCTCGTGTGTTTTAAACTTCGGAAATAAACCACATCTGTCTGTGGCTGAATGTTGGCGTCCAAGAGTTTAAGTGTGAACCAAGCGTCAACCAAATTGCAGTTGCTCTGACGTCCACCGGAGGCTCCAGGAGTGAGTCCTCATAGACTCCCATGTAAACACGTTTACAGCCAGCAGAATTTCTAATGTCCCCATTTACAACATTTCACCTGTTTAAATTATATTCAGGCTCAAAGTTTGTATTGTTAGGGGTGTGGCCTCTTTGACTGACAGGTGGATGGTGACACACGTGGCTGTAGCTGCTAGG
Source organism: Oreochromis aureus (assembly GCF_013358895.1). NCBI lineage: Eukaryota > Metazoa > Chordata > Actinopteri > Cichliformes > Cichlidae > Oreochromis > Oreochromis aureus. The sequence continues at coordinate 27,242,943 of NC_052943.1, read as the reverse complement.
CTTCACCTCAGCTAACTGAACTGGACCTCTGGGCCGTGTTTGTGCTGTTGGAGCCTTTTGGATCATTTTTAATGACCTCATCTGACCAATTGAGGGCTGCTGTGAGGTCACTGTACTAACAGACCGTCCAAGAAATCTGAGGTCCAGTTTTGGTGAATTCTAGGATTTTATTTGGCTGTCGCTGAGCACTCAGGTATTTGTGTCTGTGGATGCAGCTTGTTAGCATTAGTGTCACTAGTTGCACTGAAGAAACAATATGGTGGCAGGAAAGCTGCTGATGTTGGATGACATCACAGTGATAACGTCCACACGCTTGGCGATGAGCCCATGGGCAGGAGGTTGACAGATAAAACTAGGCTTCTCAACCATGTACTTGTTCCTAAAACAATATTTTGTTTTCCAAACATTTTGTATTTTATTTTTGTCATTGAGTAATAAAAGTTTGTCAAGTGCTTGTTAAAAATGCCACATTAAAGTCATCCCAACACATAACAAGACGAATAACAAGGCAAAACTAAAGTGAAGTAACCAGAAAATCTTCAAACCAGCAACTCACAGACAGAAAATGTGTCCAAACTAAGGAGAGAGAGGGCCAGGATAGAGGTATGAGGCTCATGTTCCTGGATTCTTCCCGAGACTTTTAGCACAGATCAGGGACTCGGATCTCAGAGATCTGGAGGAACTTTTGGCCCTGAGGAAGTTTCCGGGTTTTTTTGATGTTTATCTGCAGACATGTCGCCTTCGATTGAAACACATCAGTATCATTTCTCAGCATCTCGTATCAGCTCGGAGGTCAGAGATGAGAACACTTCCTCTTCTGATGGAGATGGAGAGTTAACCGAGTGTAAATGGGTTTTTTATTCTATTGCAGCAGTTCCCATAGTGCCTCTCACTTGTTTTATAAGTTGGGATGTATGTACGCAGCGTCAGGAGGCAATCCAGTTTGGGATTCGCCGCTGATTGCTGCTCGTGTCGTCCCGGTGCATTATCTCCATTCATCCTCTGCTGCTCCGCATCCCCCCAAAAAGTCTCTTTGGGATCCCGCAATGAATCGCTCTTTCATTCGCGGCGGGCCGAGGTAATAGATTCAGGCCGCGCTGCTCTCTGCTTCCTCTCAGGGAGGCGGGGAGGTGAGGAATCCAACATGGCAGCCCCTGCGGCGAGGGCCACGTCCCTCAGCACTCTGTCACCCTTCAGATATCATCCCCACCCCAGTTGCAGCCTGAAAGCCCTTTTTCTCCTCTGCCGCCGCTTGAAACGGGCTCCGACAAATTTGATTTAGCAGCTCGCAGTCGCCCATTCCCGGGAAAAGAAAACAAATATTGTTATAATGGTAATAACATCTATTTGGAGCGCTGGCGACAAACGGCGGCGGGGCCCTTTGAAGGAGACCCCTCTGTGCCGCCGTATAGCTGCCTTATTCTTATTCATGAAAGCCGCGGTTATGCATATTAGTGCAAACTAGCTATTCTACTCAGCGGCATTTGGAGTGTCAATCATCCTTACAGAATACAAGAGCCAACGGTGACAAAAGCGGAGTGGGCAAGATCGGCTGACAAATTGTCCCCAAAGTCAAATTTGACAGCCTTTTATGATTAATGGGCTTGATTATGGAGAAGTATCTCCCCGAACTCATTTCCGGGTGTTTCTCCAGCTCTGCTCAGTGCATATGGAGAGAGGAGGAAGAGGAGGAGGAGGTGGAGGAGGAAGGCAGATTGTTTGTGGAGGTGAATGAGTGGAGGAGAAAGGAAAAGAGAGAGAGGGCTCGGTGGAGGGGAGGCTGGATTGAATTAGCCGTGGAGGAGAGGTGGAGTGTGAGGTCTCGCACTTGATAAACAGCAGCCGAGATAAGAGAGAGCGAGATCAGCTGACGGCGCTCGCTCGCCCTCTCCGTTAGCGCTCACTGCTAACACGAACCAACAGGAGATCAGAGGAGAGGGAGGTGAAACGATCCCTACCGAGTTTAAACTTCAGGAAATGACAGGAAGTCACGAAAAACCTGGCTTTTCCACGTGTGTGCAAAAAAACGAGCACAGTTCGACAATGTTGCATTAAAATTGTATCTTACGAGTTGGGGATGTGTTTTTATTTTCGATTTCAGCACAATCGCAGAAATCTTCAAAGGAATTGCTGAAATATGTTGTTAAAACAAGAGACACACAAATAATGCAAAGAGACAGCAGGAAGATTCAAAACACAAACAAAAAGGCACAAGACCATCCTGACCAGAGCAAGAGACTCTGTAGGAAGATGTATTAGTACAGTAAGAGGTGCGACAGCTAGAAAAAAAGGTAAAACTATCATCGGGACACATAAAAAACTCCTGAATGATACAAAGACACAGTTGGAAGATGTAAAAGTCCCCAAAAAAAGATAAAACTACAACACGCAAAAAAACCTAGAACAATGCAGTGACACAGATACGTTAAAATGTGTCAAATACCACAATGAGAGGTAAAACTACCATGCAAAGAGACAAAAATACCAAAAAAGAAGAAAAAGGACTACAGAAACTACGGCAAAAGATAAAACTACATTTGAAAAAGAGACAAATGGAAGTACCAAAAAAGTGTAAAATGACCACACAAAGACATAAAAGAAAGATGATGAAGAAGATGAAAGATGCAGAACTGCAACAATCAGCTGAGTTCCTGTCAGACGCGTCTCGGGGTTAAATAAACCCTCTCGTCTGTTTCTGTTTGTGCCGCAGCCTTGAACGAGCCCACCATCGACTACGGCTTCCAGAGGCTACAGAAGGTCATCCCTCGCCACCCCGGAGACCCTGAGAGGTTACCTAAGGTCAGTAAAGACAACTCATTAACTTGCTGCTGCAGGTCAAAGGTCAGATTTAAGGCCAGGAGGTTGGCTTAAGTCTGGCAGGTATGACCCATAATGCACCTGTCATTCAAGGCTGCTACTAATTGGGCGCTTTAATCGGGTTTAGGGCCACATTAAGGGCTGATTTCAAACTGAAGTGGCTTTTTGTCCCTCCGTGGACGCCGTAGACCACCTGCGCTGTGAGCTGAAGGCTTCTAATGCAGCACAGGGCCGAACTCGAGTCGCCTGATTGGATTTGTTGGTTCTGCTCGGTACGCTCTTGGCACGGCGCGGCGCTCCTCGCTGCCAGCGGGGCAGATTGTTCCCGAGCCTTCAAACAGGAAACAGCTGTTTATGGGAGCAAATCCTGCTGCTGCTGCTCTCGCTGCGTTTTGTTTCCCCTCAACTGGCGGGGAGGAGGGCGCGAATGGTCGTCAAGCGTGATCGGTTTGGCGATGTTTGGCTTCTCAGAAGCCCAGGGAGGAAAAAAAACGTATCAGAATTATGTAAATTAACTCTGGGACCTAAAAGTGGAGGAGGTCTAAAACATTTCATGAATTACAAAGTTTAACTAAAATTCATTTTCTAAAATGTCTCGTATAATCACAGCTCCGTGCTCAATGCCTTTAACTAAAAGAGAAACATTTGATTTGATTAGTTTCCTGTGTGATTTGTGATGGACGTCATCAAAGACGTCAAAACTCTTCATGAATTTTCAGTTTTCCTTTAAGCGTGCAAATTCTGGTTTTATTTTGTGCAACAAACTGGTCCAAATGTGCCTCATTATTACAGGAAATACAAGCATCAGATACAATCAGATTGTGTCTTTATTAAAGAGAATGAACACAAAACTTTTGTTCCATTAAAATTTTAAAGCAGCTTTGTCCAGTTTCAGGAAGATCAAAAGGTCTTTTGAACATTTTCAGTTTAGTTTATCTGACGTGGACATAAACGAGTCTTATTCTGCTGGAAACGCTGCAGTCGCATGTTTAAAGTGTTGGATCTGTATGATGTCTCTGAGGGGGGAATATCCCATTTATCTGATCATCTCAGGTACACAAACCTTCTGTTTATGTGGGACAGCCAATCAGAAGACATGAGGGGTTGTATCACATAAAGATGGATTATTTTGAGGTCTGAATCATGCAAAGCTGCTCTGGTAGAGTCCAAGAAAGCTGGAGATGAGCAGAACTGACCACTGTGTGATGTTTGTGTAGTGTTAACTAGCCCGACTTCACCAACCGTCCAAACATCACTGCTGTTTAGTTTTTTTAGAGATGTACGTTTCAGTTTTTAGAAATATACTCGCTATCTAACTTCCAGCAGCCTCCTAACTCAATTACAGCCTACATCTTATGTGAGAATGACCACAGTGATCGTTCCACTTTAGCTGGAAGAATTCAAACTGTTTTTAACTCTCACCATTTGTTTGTTTGTTTTTGGGAACTGTAGAAGAGTTTGGACCTGAAAATGGCAGCAGAATGGAAAAACTAAGCCTATTTTTACGCCTTTATTTAAAGTTTATACATGGTTTCTACATGGAAGTGGAAACACATTTAACAGTGTGTTAAACTCTGCAGGCTTTTTGGAGACAGGCGGTCAGGAAGGAAGAGGGAATTAAAAGTGCAGAAATGCTCCTTTAAGACAAAGTCGAGAATATTGAAATCAGGGAGCTGGTTTCACCCACAGAACGACATTTGTATGCTCACACAGAGGCGCGGCGTGCAGCCGTGCAGCCATCAGGCATCCTGGTTAGTATGAAGAGATTATTCTGGCTGCAGCGGCTGCGAGGAGCTAACTGAGGCAGATTCTCTGAGGCAGCGAGCAGCGGCGGCCGGCGGCGAGCGTCAGATGGGCTCTGACACTCGAAAGCAGCTGCCAAATTGAAACCATTTATCAAAATCTGACATCGGAGATCCAGTCACCAAAAAAGCAGTTTATTTGTAAATTGATACTAATAGCGAGCACACATTGTCTGGCCCCTTTGATGGCCTGATTTGCAGCCAGAGTGGGACGTCAAACACCCTCCTCCCTCATCCTCTCCCTTTAAATATTTATTTATTCAAAAGAAAACTCAATAAAGCTGCAGGTTTCTCCCTCCTGGACGTTTTGGAGGGAGAGGAATCACGGCGAGAGGAAGAGCGGCGCTCTGCGAGGTGACAGGACGGCGTGCTGGCAGTGACCGAGCAGCGACGGGTTAACTCGAGTTGTCACTTCTCTTTTGTTTTCACCTGCAGCTGCCGCTCTGCAGAGGACAGCAGCAGCAGGCGCGGACAGAGATGTCTGGGCGGCTGGGTTTAGTTTTTGGACAGGCACGGCGCCGCTGAACAGATTGATTCGTTGTAGACGTCAGGTAGAGCATTATGGGAGCAGTAAGCAGGGTGAATATGGAAACCAGAAGGAGAAACATCAGGCTGATTCCAGCTGAAAGATGGGAAAATGCCGTTCGGCCTAGCTTAGCAGGAAGCGCGATTAGGTGACGACCGTTCAGACACAATACTGAACAAAATGATCATCTTAAGGTGGACCTGCTCTGCTCATTTCCCTCAAGTGCAATAATTTAGTCACGCAATACAGAAATCAGCAGATTTTAACAAGAGTCCTGTTTAGAGGAGTACAGCTGGGCATGTATGTCGTGGTAACTTTGGGCTTTTATGATTTCCTTGAACTGCTGCTAAAAAACAAGAATTAGATCCATAAATCTGAATTTATTTTGGGTTTTCTCTGATCCACACAGGGTCAAAGGTTATATATAGGCTCAAATACAAACACCCCCACTAATGTTTGGTTAAATGTCCCTACCTTGACCAGATGCTTTTGGTAGCCATCGGCAAACTTCTGGCATAATTCTGGCTGCATGTCTGACTACTGTTCTTGGCAGAACTGGTAGAGTTCATTTAAACTGGTTGGGTTTCTGGCACAGAGACGGCTTTAGGGCAGGCTTGAGCCTCGGTGGTTCCTGGGTTGTTCCTGAACATCCTAAACAATTTCCTCTCATCTGAGGGTGACAGCTTGGGTCTTCTTCCAGACGTCAGCAAAGTGCTGACACATACGTATAACTGTGCTCACGTACAGTTGTTTGAACTCCGCAGTTGTTGAAATGGCTCAGAGAGAACGTCCCAACTTGTGTATTACTAACCAAAACTAGCCTACTTATTTTTGCTGATGCATTAAAAGTCGTTTTACAGTTGTATATTAGCTGTAATTGTAATAAAATAAATGAGATAAATTAAAATTATTTTATAATAATTTTTTTGTCATATTAGTGATAAAAGCTAAACTAACTAACTTGACAGTTTATCTCTTTTAAAAGCTCTCATTCTCTGAACTTCACAACACATTTCAAACAGTTAACATTGGTTAGTCAGGGAGTTAATAGTCTGTTAGCTCCAAAGCTATGTCAGAAAAATAACAGTTAGCTTCATGTAAGAATAAGATATCTTGCTTCTATGTAGAAATGTAGAAGCAAGATTTTTAATTACTTCAGGTCATTACTGATTATTCTGCTTTTTCTTTATTGTATAAATCATTGTTTGATCTTTAAAAATGTTACAAGGAGGAGAAAAATCTCCATCACAATATCTTGTTTTGTCCTGAGCTTCTAAACACGATGCGCCCGCTGTCAGTCTAACGGACGGACGGACGCTGAGGTGTCCGCTTCCAGCCCAGCCAGACTGGAAATGAAATTAGAGGGCTGAAAATGATCCAGGAGAAACCCCAGAGGTCATCAGTGACCAGTTGTCTTTCCCAGTTTGTCAAACTACCCAAACTAACTCTGTGTGTGTGTGTGGACAGACATGAAACTGTGCTCACGTTAATTTTAATTTGTCGTTTAATCAGGTTTAATATAATTTTAACTATAAAAGGCATCAGGTTATAAATGTTGGTGATTTCTTTAAAATACGGGACACCCTGTTGTTAAAAACAAACACTACTGTTAACATGAGGTCCATGAAGCTCTTTTCTGAGGATTTGTGAACCATGGGGTGGAGATTAAATGTGTTTAGCGTGTTGAGTGTGCACCTTTAGCTCTGATCATTGACCCTCATCCGGACTTGTGGGGGGGCGTCCGTCCGTTCGGGGATTATTAATTCCGGCCCACTTCATGAATGAGGAGATTTTCAGTGTTCATTGAGAATAATGAGAAGAATTCAGTTCATGAGCTGAATTTCAATCCGTTTCCTCTGAATGGAATTAACCCCACACCATGTCCCACATCATTAGAATACCTCTACGCCTGATAATCGCTAATCTGAAGATCCGCCGTGATGCTGCTCCCTTCGTCCTCCTCCTCCTCCTCCTCCTGCTGCAGGTCCATCCATATTTTATAGAGATCAGTGGAGCGGCGGCTGTATCTGTAGCTCTGCTCAGGGTGATTTATCATTGTTAAGGCCGCTGTCTGATGGCTTCTCCTCCAGGGTCACGCTGATCCCTGTTCGCCTCGCACCTCCTCAACCACGGAGCCAGCCCCCTGTAATTAAGCCCCTAGAAACCAAATGGAAAAAAGAGAGAAAGAGGTAGGAGGAAGAAAAAAGGGGAGGAATATGTCAAGAGATGGACAGAAGAAGGGCAAGGGCACCAAGGCCACGAGGGTGCAGTCTCCAAGAGGGTTTTTTTTTTAACAGTTATTTGGGAGGGAAACGAAGTACAGTAAGAGTGATTCCTAGTCTTAGATAAATTTTGCTCATATACCACTACAAGTTAAACTGCTTTAAAATATTTAACTGTGAATTTTATATCTTCATGACGGCGATATACAGTAATTTGTAATCCCCAGAAGCCCTCTTCGGGGGATTGAGCCGCGCTCATTTAGTCACTTTTGCTGACATTTTACACATTTTTTGTGAAGTTTTTAATTCTGAACTGAAGTTGTAACACAGTCATTCCCAAAATGTAACTAGAATGTGCAAAATCGACTAAAAGTTTTTTTTATATGACCCGAAATGAGTGACCAAGCTGATAAACACACCAGCAAAGTGTTTAACAACAAAAGCAGACGCATTATCGGAGTCTGAAGCTGTATACCAACAATTTACCTTTATATATTATATTACCATTAATCATTAGAGATGAGAAATTTCATTATTTGTCAGGAAAAAGGACTGTTAGTTAAATATTAAATATCAGTTTAGTGTTTATTATTGACGGTAAGGACAAGTCTACTGGAGTACTTCCTCACTCACAGTTCAAAATATAAATCTTTATTTGCCTTACGCTCGACCACAGAGCAGCCTTCAGTTCAAACTGAAACAAGCAGTTTCAGCTCCTCCCTCTTTACACCAGCTTTATTTCAGATTGGCTACTTCATGTCCTAACATGAGGAATATCCTCACTAAATGACACCAAACATAGAAAAATAGTATAAATCTGAAAGTTTCCAGCAGTCTGCAGCCTGATCCTTTGGTTCAGAGGGATTACTGTGTATACACTGACGTCTTAATTAGAAATTCTAGTCAAGCTCAACATGAAAATCTACCTTTTGAAGAGGATGACAGGAAACAAAGAAAAGCAAAATATTTGCCCTTTATTACTTAAATAGAGAATATGCCTGTATGCTGATGATGTGTTTCTCTACAGCAGAATAGATCCACTTTCAGTAAAAGCATATATGTTTTAATATTTCACGTCTGATAAAATATATTTTCTGTAGTGTTTACTTACTTTAATTTACTGAGAGACAGCGCTAGCCAGCTGATCGTCTATACTGGCTTCTTTTAGAGGAAAGAAAAAATGGCCTCAAACCTTAAAAACAAAGGAGTTGCTTCCTGTTGGCTGCTATGTGATACAGCGCTGTAACATGTCCACATGAACACAAACACACACCTACACAGGAGCTACGGGGAGGTTTCATGTGAAGAGAAGCACGAGTCTCAGTGGGTTTAATCAACGCAGCACTGAGGAGGAGGAGGAGGAGGAGGACCCACCTCGTTCTGGACTCACTGATGATGGTGAAACCCTCCCAGACTGAGATAAACTGGTCTGAACTGGAAAGCGAAGGTGTATGTGTTCAGCTGTATCCGTCTGCCTCCCGTGGTGACGTTTGCATGTCGTTGCCATTATCATGTTTGGTGGTTCTGTATATTAAAATACAAGTAAGATTCAGTGATAATGTGACTGAAAGATGTTTGATCTCGAATTAGAATTTTCTTTAGTAAAATTGGTACATTTCAGATATGTCAGAGGTCACAGACTCGCGCTCAGTAATAGAGCTGAAGCATCTAAATAGTCTTATTGGTCCACTGCTGTTTTCCTTTTTGTCAGAAGCAAAAGTGAGCAGCTATTTTAGGAATATACAGTTAGGGACGTGGCCTCTTTGACATGGTGACACAGGCGGCTGTACCTGCTAGCTGTCTGCTAGGCTTCACCTCAGCTAATTAAGTCCCTGAACTGGACCTGTGGACCATGTTTGTGCTGGTGGAGCATGACTAATAAGATTATCTGACCAATCATATGGCTGCTGTGAGGTTACTGTACTAACAGACTAGCAGGTAGATACCTGCTAGTCATCTTAGTTATGGTTACATACAGTCCACAGATGCAGACAATAACAAAGCTAGTTACTGTTAGCTGATAGCTTAGGACTCGCCTTTCGTCTAAATCTTGCGGCTCCAAAAACCAAACATAGCAGCAAAAAAGTTAATGTTTAAAAACAGTGGTTGACATGACAGTGTCTGTATCAACTAACACTTTGGTTATGAGTTGCTGATAATCTTCCACAGAGGGACAATCCAAAGTGCAGGAATGTGTTTTCATTTCCTCACAGGAAGTCTTCACACCATTATTCTCTACACATTTTAATTGCTGTCTCTTCATGAGCTGAAGTTCATTTATCTAATCTGATGAACATGAGCAGCCTGTTTTTGAACTGTCGCACACAAACGTTTAATTTTAGGCACTGCTAAAAGGCAAAGAGCCATTCCACTGATTTTACCCCCACCATAAATAAATAAATTTTATGTAGTTACGATGGCGACCACTGTTTTTTTTCCCTTTATTTTATTTTACTTTATTTTTTATTTATTTAATATTTTTATGCATCTAAAATCAATTTATAAGCTATTTCTTTTAGATTTTTTTGTATTTATACTTTCTAGACGCATTCTTTTGTTCTCTATATCAGTTTTTATAAATATATTTTTAAAAATATTTTTCATTGACTTATTTTCACGTTTTTTTCTCCAATATTTTTATGATGTTTTTGTATTTTTTTCCCCTTTTTATTCTTAAATTCCCATCAGAGTCGCAGTTATCGAAGTATTGTAAATCAAATGTAGTGAAGTTTGATGAAACGGTGACTAGCACATCGGAGCGTCTGAGCAGCCAATCATTAACCAGCCAGATGTTCGAGCCCAATGATCCAATCAGCTGCCTTCGTCTCTCAGTTGTTTCATATGTCCACTTAGCCTCCACCCCCCCACTCCCCACCATCCATCTCCTTTCAGCTGAAGGGAAACACCCAGAGACCCTCTTCATCCTCGTCTTCATCTCCCATCTCTCCTCTCTCCTCCATCTTCTCCCACATTCCCCACACTCCTCCTCCTCCTGCTGGAGGTGTGGGTCAGTGATAAGAGATGATGATGATGATAACTGGGAGCCAGTGCATTACCGCATCGATCGGGGCCTTTCAGCGCCGTTAAAGCGCCCGGCGCTCTGATTGCCGGCACTCGCTCTGACAGGAATCCGATGGCGCTGTCTGTGTGTGTGTGTGTATGTAAAGGGTGTGGCCTGGCCGCTGTTAGTGTGTGTGTGTGAGATGGTGTGAATGAGGATGTATGGCGGTGTGGCGTGGAGTCAATTAGTTGCTCCGACAGGAAGAAACAGATCGAGCAGCAGGAGGGAGGAAATCTGATCCGAAGGAGGAAAACAAAAGAAAATAAACAAAAACAGGAAAAAACGTTTTCATTCAGTCAGCAGGAAACACCAACTCTTCTTCTTCTGTTCATGTTTGTTCTGCTTCCTCCTCCTCTTCCTTCCTCTTTTTATTCTTCCTGTCATATTTTCCCTTCATCTTAATTTTTCTAAAACTCCTCCTTTTTTTCTATTTTTTATTTTGTTCTGCTTCCTTTGTTGTTACTTTTGTTCATTCTGTCTTTTCCTCTTCTTCTGTTTTTACTGTTCTCTTTGTTTCTCTCTGTTTTCTGTTTTCTCTCGTCCATCTTTTTCCTTTTGTGCCGTCTTGTTCTCTTATTTTTTTCCTCTTCTTCATCCTTTTTTCTTCTACTCCTTCCTTTACTCTGTTTCTGTCTGTTATGGTTTTTCTGTTTCTCCTCCTCCTCTCTTCTCCTTCCTTGTTCTTCTTCTTGTGTTTCTTCTTTTGTTACTTCTGTTCTCCACTTCCTTTTTATGTTCTGTTTCTCCTCCTGTTTTCATGTTGTTCTTTTCTTATTCTGAGTAGTAGTACTACTAGTACAGCGCCTAATTCACAAATCACAGAGAGCCCACCAACAAATGAACAAGTGCAAGTACACACTCACACACACACTCACACACACACACTGAGCAGCAGCGAGGCCTCGGAGGCGTCATTAACTTGAGAAGGCTGTTGTGTCTGTCAGAAGCTAATGAAAATAGAAGGAGGACACACACACACACACACACACACACACAAACACACAGACAAACACACAGACACACAGAGCTGCTGAAGTCTTTTCTGTGTGTGTGAGGTTTTAGTGTGTGCCAACTGTATATTTAACGTGTGTATGTTTGAGTATGTACGGTTGTGTGTAAGTAACTGTGTGTGTGTGTGTGTGTGTGTGTGTGTGTGTGTGTGTGAGAGAGAGAGACGGGCAGCTGCTGCTGCGTGGCGTCTCGCTGCCGCAGCCGAGCGAAGGAGACATTAACTAACTTCTGTTTTCTAATGGAGATTAATGAAGCCAGAGGACCAACACACACACACACACACACACGCAGAGAAATGCACGCACATACATACATAAAAACACGCACAAAGAAATGCACACACACACACACACACACACACAGAAACACACACACACACACACACACAGAAACACATGCTGGCAGAGATGTGGTTTCACCTGTCAGGCTGATTATTTGGGGTTATAGTTTGAAAAAGAAAAAACCAGGGGAGCTGGAAGGAAGTAGGACAGGAGGGAAGGAAAGCAAGAAAAGCAATGAAGGACTGAGGAAAGGAGAGAATTAAGGAGTGATAGAGAGAAGGAAAAAAGAGAGAAGGAAAAAAGGAAGACAGGAAATAAGTAGCAAAGGATTCGTGCTTCCTATCTTTCTTCCTAGACAGCAATCTAGGCAGAAAGGTGGGAAGGAAGAAAGAAGGAGCTAAGGTAAGAAAAAAGATAAGGAAGTAAAGGTAGGAACCCAGATAAGGAAGCAAGTCAAAACGGAAAAAGGAAATTTGGAACAGTTAAGAAAGGAAGGAAGATGGACAGAAAGAAAAGTAAGAAAGAACAAGGGAAGGAAGTAAGGAAGGAATATCAGTGAGTGGAGGATAAAGGAGGAAAGGGAGCAGAAAAATAACATGAGGAGATATGAGGAAATGAAGGAGATGAATAAGAAAAGGAAAGATGGAAGGAGGGAAGGAAAGACACCATGAATGAAGACAGGAATATAGAAAAAATGAAAAGAAGGGGGGAAAAGGAAAGAAAGGAAGGAATGTGGAAGACAGGAAGGAGGGAAGGAAGGGAGAAAGGGGATGACGCAAGAAAGAAAAAGCAAAAGCAGTAGGAAGAAAGGAATGAAAAAGATGAAAGGCAAGAAGGTAGGAAGATGGGAAGGAAGGAGGATAGGAAAAAGGTAAATGAGATGGAAAAGGAATGCAGAGGAGGACACTCAGAAGGAAAGACAGTAGGAAGGAAGAAAAGTAGACATGAGAAAAGGGAAGGAATACAGAGGACAGGAAAGAAGGAGAAATAGAAGCAAGGAAAGAAGGAAGAGGGGGAGAAAAGAACAAAAGCAAGATTTATGAACCAAAGTTAAAAAAGACAGACAGTAGGAAGGAATACACGAAGTCAGGAAAGAGGAAGATGGGACAAAGGGAGGAAATAAAGGAGGGAGGGAGGGAAGAAAGGAAACGGAGCAAAGAGAAGAACGAGCAGAGCTCAACAAACAGCTGATTCTGGTGTAAACAAACAGTGATGCGTTCAGTTCGCCGTTCGAGCTTCAGGTCGAGGAAAAAAGCGTCCGCGTGCTGGACCGTTGCCCCCGAGGTCATCGCCTGTCGTGGGAAACGGAGACCTCCGTGTGTCAAAGGCGGGTTAGCTGCCAACTCCGAGGAAGCGCTCTGATTGGCCAGGGAGGGAAAACAAAGCGCGTCTCTGGAGACGTTTTTGTTTAGAAGCTGCGGCTCCAGCAGAAAGTTAAAATGCAATAAAAAACAGTAGAATCCAAAGTAGAAATCCCCTTTAATCTCTGCGTTCTGCAGTGAAACTCGACAGAAATAAGAAGACACAGATTTGAGCGGCAGGAGTGATTCGTGCTGACAGCCGCGAGACGAGGGAAACGTTTCTCCTCGGCGCCTTCGACAGCAGCTGAATCTCTAATGCTGAGTTCAAAGACGCGGTTCAGGGTCAGCCGCACATTCATAATCACAGGTGGAAGGAGCTCTCGCACTCCTTTACTTCATATTAGAGCTGCACCGCTGCTCTGTGGAGGGACAGTTTAACGCTGCTGAACAACAAATTGACAAATTTCAGCCTCAAGTAAAAATAACCGGAGGTCCGGGAAGTACACCGATCCGCTGACACGCCAGAAGAACATCAGGAAGCTTTATTCACTTTAGTTCAGCGCATGAAATGTTTGTCTTTGTTCTCATTGGTCAGTTTCAGGAAGCCTGCTGAGGGCACCAGATGCTGCCATTAAGCTGCTCTTTGACCTTTTAAAGTCTGAACCATGATGACTCGATGACAAATTAAAAAAATAATTATTAAATATTAATTTGCGTATATGAGTTTTAATTTGTATTATATTTGTGTATTTTTTTGCAATTTATTCATATTTGTTGTGGGAGAAAAGTCTCACTGTTGATGTCGAAGTCTCAAAAAAAATCAAATATACTAGAAACAGTGAAGAAATAAAAAGGGCAAAAAAGGAAACAATAACTGATGAAAGGATAAAAGTAAGGAAGGAAGGACAGGAGGAAAAAAGAAACAGAGAAAGGGGAGAGGAAAAAGGAGACGAGGGAACAAAAGTGAAGGAAACCTGTGACATGCTGATGTCAGCGAACCTTTCAGAGAGGGGTGTAGGTTCTGGGTCGGGAGGAGGGGGAGGCGCACGGGGCCGAATCTCAAATTGACGTCAGTTCCCGTCAGTTTCCTCGCCACCTCGAACCTCCGGGAACAGCGTCTGCAGTGCGGTGGGAGCTCTGATGGCTGAACCTAGAGAGTGGCAGCCGTCACCTCCTCCTCCTCTTCCTTCATCACTTCACGTGAAAAACAAGCCTCCCTCTCTCTCTCTCCTGCTGTAATACCTCAGGGAGATCCAGCAGAGGCCTCCACCTCCCCACTGCTGCTCCTCTGGGACTCCACACCTCCTCCTCCTCCCTCTGTCAGCTGATCATCCTCAGGCTTTCCTCTGTCTCCATTCAGCACTTTGTTTACATCACCTTTTTTCCTCCCTTGTTTCCTTATTTCACCTTTTACCTTTACATTTCCCTTCCTCACTTCCTTCCTTCCTGCATTCATTCTTTCATTAATGGTTTTTCTTATTTCCTCACCTTTCCTTGTTTCTTTCCATCCCTTCTCTGTTTCTTCCTCACCCCCTTGTTTCCTTTCCTGTTCCTTCTTGTTTCCTTCTGTTGATATCATTTATTTATCTCCCTCCATTTATATGTTTTTACTTGCATTTTTTTCTGACTTTAATTTTCCTTAATGTTCCCTTCATTTTGTTTAATTTCCTTCCCCTTATCCCTTGTTTCTTTCCTTCTTTCTTTCCTTCTTTCCTTATTTTTTTCTTCCTTTTTTTCATCCTCTATTCCTTTTTTTCTCCTGTCTCCTTTTCTCATTCCTTATTTTCCTTCTCTTTTTTGGTCCTTTCCTTCCTTTCCTTTTTTTACCCATCATCCCCTCTTCTTGTGTTTGTATTCACTTGTTTATCAGTGAGATTATTAAACCCAGACTCTCAGATTGGACGCTTCCTCTCCTGTGGGCTGATTGGAAAACGTGTGTGTGTGTGTGTGTGTGTTTGTGTGAAAATGGCTTCCTGCTGATTCTTCTTCTGTTCTCCTTGTGTTGTATTTTCTGTTAAACCTCCTTTTTTGTCTTTTTTCAGGAGGTGCTGCTGAAGCGAGCGGCCGACCTGGTGGAAGCTCTGTATGGGATGCCACACAACAACCAGGTGAGGGAGCACCTTCACTTTGACCTTTGGCCTCTTCAAACTCAAACACATGAGGATCAGTGAAACATCCCATCACAAATCTCAATATATATCTCAGAAATAAATGATGAGTAATGATAAGAAAAATGTAATAGTGAGGCTCTAACAGAGGACAGAAATCTCAGACTCCTGAATGAAAAACTGTGTTAGACTTCATATGTCACCTAAGCCAGGGAATCCCTGCATTTACTACACTGACAGCTTCCCCTGGGCCATTCAGACAATTAACTAATGCTATCCCCCCACACCTCACCCCTGCCCACCCACCTCACCAATCTGAGCCATGCTCTGAGTAACCCTCATCACTCATTTTGTTCTCCAATCTGTGAGTTCTTATGTTTTTGTATATATATATCCAGACAAATTTTTCAGTGAATATTTACGTTGCTAACACTTCAATATGACATAAAAATGAGAGATTCAAAAAATCGAAAACTTCAACATCATCATACGTCCCGTGAACTCTAAATTTAGTTCACTGGTGGGAACCGCAGAACTGAGATTCACTGCTTTCCAACATTTTAATGCCAACAGTGACTCTTACAAAATAATGTCCCGTCCTCCCCTCTGCTCGCAGGAAATCATCCTGAAGCGAGCGGCCGACCTCACCGAGGCGCTCTACAGCGTCCCTCGCAGTCACAATCAGCTGCCGTCGCTCACTGGCTCAGCCGCTCACTCGGGGATGATGGGCGTGAACTCATTCAGCAGTCAGCTCGCTGTCAACATCTCCGAGGCCTCGCAGGCCGACCAAGGTGAGAGCGCGCTGCTACCCATGATCCTCTAGGGAGGGGGTGGAGGCCTCATGGTTTACGCTGCATCACAAGTGTGCTCAGTAGACTGCATTAAAGACAAATGGAGGCAAAGTAGACTTTGTTAGAGACCAGCAGAGTTGACTGTCCACTTGAATCCAGCAGAGACAGGGAGTTTAGTATAGTTAAGTAAAGTCCAGCAAAGTTTTCAGACACTGCTTCCATTAAGAGTCAGAAAGATCAAGTGATTCTTTAGTTCAGTAGAATATCTTGAGTCCAGAGTTTGGCAGACTGCAAGAGACTTTAATAAAAGCCCAGTCAGATTTAGTGCATTACACTTCTATGTGCGGTATGCTGCAGAGGTCAGGGGAGGTCAGTGGTCTCCGGTCCACAACTGCTAAAGTTCAGTAGATTCCATGCAGTCTTCATTGGATACAATTTCATTAAAGTCCAACAGACTTTAATATAATTATGTACAGTTTAGTAATGTTCATTAAAGACCTAAAGATATGTCAGAGCCCACTTTTATTAAGAGTTCGAGAGCGCAAAAGACCAGTGGACTTGGGGGAGAATTCAAATGGCTTGGTACTCTAGTGACTCAGATGTCAGTAGATTTCAGTAGAGTTTATAACACTGGTCTCAGATGCGATCAGTAGGCTAACAAACACATTAGCAGAGTTGAGTCAAGTTCAGTAGAGTCCAGCAAACGTTTTTAGGGTCCAACTTTATTGAGAGTCTGAGAGTTAAAGAGAGTCTTTAGAAGAGTCCAGTAGACTGGAGTGGTTTAGCGGACGTTAGGAAAGTTCAGTGGACATCATTGGACTCCAGTAGACACCAGTCCACTTTAAATTTCTGTAGAGTCCTACAGGCTACTTCATTAGAGTTCATGAAAGACTGTATGACTTCAAGTTCAAGTTCACACATCTCTTTCAATTATAAAACTACACATTTTAGTTTGAGCTTCCACAGATTATCAAAGGGCTCTACAAAGTTATTTTTGTGGACTATTTTCAGCAGCACATGAATTCATGTTTATTGTTTTAGTACCTGCTATCAGACACAGTCAAAATAAACAAGAGCACGTTCACTGAAGTGTTTCTACACGTTTTTGGACATCAGTGGAAATCTGATATATCTCAGTTCTTGTTAGCAGATATGTTCGGTGGTGTTTCCACTGCAGCTCTGTGGGTTTGTTATCCTCAGTGTTTCCTTTCAGCAGTCAGTTCTGCTTCTGTCAGAAACGCTCAGGAAAACATGCAGCAAACAGCTTGTGAACGCGTCGACAGGAAGCAGATCGAGCTGCTTTTACTCCCCGGACACCCCCCCTCCACTTCCACCACAAACCATGGCCTGGTTTTCCCATCGGCCCGGCAGCGAACACCTTACAGGAATCTATGAGGTCATGGGAAACGAGGTAGCAGCCATGCTGAAAATTCATAACTGTGGTCCAGTCGGAAACATTACACCGAGGATCTAATGCCGTCCTCCCCGCTGTTATGAAGTATGAAATGGCTCTGTGTGCCCCTTGCAATTATCCACCGTGATTAAAACATTAATAAAAACAGCAGCTCCCGAGCCCAGACCTTATCAGGCGGACGAGGCAGGTAATTTACAGCTCCAATTCAGCTCGGCCTGCTCAGCATCATGTCATCCTCCTGCAAGATGAAGGCTTTTTCCTCTGGAGTCTGTCTTTGTCAGAGTTTATAGGGTCATGAGGGAAGTCTGATACCAGGAAAAATACCAAAGAATCTAGTTTAAAAAAACCAAAAACATGTTTTTACTTAACCGCCCACTTTCAGCCTTCTTTATAACTTTGCATGTAAAGCTTACAGAATCATAGATAAGGCTTAATTTTTTTTTGAAGATGTATATTTTCACTTCCAAGTAAATTTCCTGAATACCTGTCGCCCTTGTACTACTAGCCGTAAACAACAGCAGCTAATGTTAGCTTAAAAATAGTCCACTAAGTGCTAATGCTATCAAACAACTGTTTCCCAGCGAAACACAGAGTAAGGACAGGAACTAGCACTGATGTGGCTTCATAGTGTTAGTGAGGAAGCAGGTTAAAGTTAGCTAACTGTTAAGTGATATGTAGGCTAGCAAGTAGTTTTTCTGCTTTGGCTAGTACTAAAATCAGCTAACACTAGCCAGAAGAAATTGAGTTTTGTCTAATCAGGAATTTCAGCAGTCACAGGGCATTTGAGTCATAAAAAGATGACAAACTGCTAGCTATCTAGCATAGCAAAATGCTGTCTTTAGTAAATGAAGTTTGCTAACTCTCAGACATTGATTGAACTGGGCGGTTTATTTTAAAAATTAGCGAATGCTACAATTTTACCAGCAAAATATTCTTGCTGCATTGCTAAATTACAGCTAGCTAGCTAGGATTAGCTTGCTTCCTAACATTATTGCTATCATAGAGGCACTACCTGATGATTTTTGTTGTCAGTACACTGATACTCAGATATATGATATATATGCTGTTCTTTAAACTAGTATAATTACAGTACATACAGTAGAGTAACAGCAGGATTTTTCTGATTTTAGACAGAGAACCGTCATCTGTTTATACAGAAGGCAAAGAAATTAAAAATATAGAGCTTAGGTTATAAACACTCTGAAATCCGTTAAAGTGACAAAAACCGTATATAAATAAAGTTTTAACTGATAAAATAGTTATTAACTCTGAAGGATCTTTTCTAGTCGTTAATTTTTGTCATTAAAGACGTCATAAACCGCCCACCCGCTGGTCCCCCTTACTGTTTACACAGTGAAATCCAAACTGTCCGTTAACCAGCTCATCTGCACTGCTCTGCAGCAAACACGTTTCAGGCTTCGGTGTGAATGAGCGCGCAGGATGTGACCTGCATCCGATCTGCTTCCCACGCCGCTGTGGCGAAATGGACAGGGAGAGGGAACGCACCAAGACAAACACCACCCAACACTCAGTCCATTTGTTAAGGCATTATTTTTTTTATTAAAGAACAATCCTTACATTTACTCTGAGTGCTCGGCCGCTCCCTGCACTCTGCTACTCCACATGTGTTTCCCATCGCCGCCTCTCCTCGCCCTCGTCCCTGGGCAGCGCTCCATCAGCCGCTCCTGCTGGGAATTGCGTTGGCCCAGAATGGGAAGTTTGGGGAAAGGGAAAGAGGGTGGAGGGTGAGGCGAGAGAGAGGGCGTAATGTGCTACTTGGCACTCTGTTAGCTCTGCTAAGCGAGCTCGTCCCGAGGTCGGTGGGAACTGTGGAGCCTCGGGAGGGGGTCAGAGGTCAGGCTGAGTGCTGCGGGAACATTGGTATTCAATGCATCTTGGATGAGGGTCAATCAGTGGGAGCATGGGGGGATGAGAGGGGAGAGAAGGGAGAGCAGAGGTAAGTAAAAAGCAGGGGTCAGGTGACAGATGAAGGGCAGACCTCGCCTGCAGGGAGGTGAGCGCTTCATAACAGGAGACCAGCAGTGACAGGCGGGATGATGTCACTGCTGAGGTCACAGCGAGGAGGTCAGCAAAATGCAGGGTAATTTGTAGGTTTTCTTACTATGTGAGTTGGCCTTTTGTCAAACCAGTTTTAGACCGCCAAACATTAACATTCCTGGGTTAAAAAAAGATATTAGTTTTGTATTCTGTTTGTTTATTCTGAATAATTTTCTCTTGTATTGTTTTCACTGAAATCTAGTTTTCTGAAAAGTTTTCTGGGGATTTTTTGGTTGTTGTTTTTGAAAAATGACTTTTAGTAATGACTGAAGTACAAGATCATTATCAAGATCTTCTGTTTGTGGTGGTGATGAATACTGCTTTTCAGTTTCATATCTCTACCTGTCAGTCTGGTTTACCCTAACAGGGCTTCGACTGTGTTTTTGCATTTGAGAAAAACAAATAAATAAAAACTACTCACGCTCAGGTGGGCTAGGCTTAAAGCTGTTACGAGACCAGAGTCAGAAGGAGGAGGTTGGGGTGGAGAGAGGCTGTACAAAATGTTGTTTTTGGAATTAAAAGACAGATTTCACAGTGAACTCACTACTTTAGTCATTTGTCTGCTGGCTTAGTGGTTCTCAACCAAAGGGTCACCCGGTCAATCAAAAAGGTCATGAGATGATTAATGGAGTTAAAACCTGATAACATATTTGTTGTAAACATTTTGAGTAATTATATCTACTTCATCCTACACAGTTTAAAGGAGAAGGGGCTAAATGAACATTAATTGAGGCACCGCACCAACCCAGAATAAGAGAGAAGGATTATTTTGAGCTGGGAATCATGCAAAGCTACTGTAGCAGAGTCCCAGAATAACAAATGTGGAGCTGGAAATGCACAGCGTGGGTCCAGTTCAATCAAACTGTGTGAAATTTAGAGTGACAGTTACTCTTGGAAGGCGTCACATCTATTAAATGTTTTTTGAATTTCACTTAAAGTAAAGATTCATTTCTTAATTATCAAGTAATAATGAGAGATGATTGATTATCTATCCAAACACTGAAGTCAGCGTACGGACACATGATGAAGAGCTGTACTTCTTCCTCCTCTTAGGCTATTCCCGTAACTCAAACAGCGTGTCTCCTCGCGGCTACGTGCCGAGCTCCACGCCTCAGCAGTCCAACTACAACACCATCACGTCCACCATGAACGGATACGGGGCGGGGATGACCAACCTGGGCGTACCTGGATCCCCCAGCTTCCTCAACGGCTCCACCGCCAACTCCGCTTACGCAAGTGAGTAATACACTTAAATATCACATTAACGAAACCAAACCTCATCCATCCGGGAGGCAGTCAGCAGGAGGGATCATTTACAACTGTGGCTAAAATCAGACGCATTTATGCTCCAAAACACACAGCGCTGTTCCTGATACTCCAAATACCGATTAAAAAAAAAGAAATCTGTGCTTGCTGCTTAAATCTGCATTTGATGCCACGTTACCAAAACCTGCATTAAAGCTATGGACGCTGCTCGTTTATGTTGATGCTCTGCTGCTGGCTGATGTTTGAATTGAACCGGACGGTGGAGGGTCAGTTGAGTCATTAAAACAGTTAAGTCCATGTAATGAAGTGATGGGAGTTGAAGCTGTATTGGTGCATGTAGTTGCATGTGAAGGTAGCGGCTTAAGGAGATGTTGGAAGTGTTGGGCGAAGCAATAACGGAGGCTTAAGTATCCAAGTAACATGAAGAACCAGAAGGAAAAGTTTGAAAACTTTACAGTAAGCACAGGAATTAGAATAACCAAAGTCATTCTCAGCCAAGTAGGGGTTAAGGGTCGGCATATTTAGGCATTTTAAGGGACTCGGGAGCCCGTTAACTACTGAAAGCACCTATGATTATTATGGACTAGCCTGGGAAAATGTTCTCAGCAAGGCCAATATTTTAATTTTATAAAATTGGATCTGAACCAGAATTTCTTCCCTCACCTTTAGCCCACCTCTCCACCCACTGGTCTGCTTTGCTTTTATCTTGCTGAGAGAGAGAAGAAAAACAACGGCACTAAAAACGTTCCTTCATCTTGTCTTATGCCTCGGTGGAGGCATCATGCTTTAATGAAATCCAGAGTAATTATGAGCAGTGATTTGGCTAACAGCTTTAAAATGTTAGTAAAAGGCCAGAGGATCCGTCTCAAGTATGAACGTGACTAAGATACCAAGAGTTGTTGTGTTGGTACCTAGCTTGACACCACATTACCCAGTGTACTGGGCTTCGTAGCACTGATGATATACTCTGTATGTGGATTCGCGAGGCTGAAAATAAAACGACTTGATGGCAGATTGATGACGGCGTTGTGCACAGAGCAATACGAGCGAACAAAAGTGAAGCGTTTCCCGCTGCAGGAGACGAGTCGATGCTTCTGAGTCGGCCGTGTTATTCGTCAAACTTTACACTCGGCTCTGATTAACATGCCTGGAGTCGGAGCAGCAGCGTAGAAGGCGCAGGTGTGTTTTGGAGACTAAACTCGCCCGCGGGGAGCGCTCCATTGTTTTGGCTTCTGTATCAAAGAGCTCAGCGAGTCTCAGCGAGACTCGTTTAGAAGGTAGTGAGCTCAAAATGCGTCTCCTTGCCAGGTGATGTTGTCGTCCCTGGCGACTAAACAAAAGGTGGGCTCACATCT
Organism: Oreochromis aureus; assembly: GCF_013358895.1. Lineage (NCBI taxonomy): Eukaryota > Metazoa > Chordata > Actinopteri > Cichliformes > Cichlidae > Oreochromis > Oreochromis aureus. Next base: position 27,220,930 of record NC_052943.1, on the reverse strand, counting down.
CGCCTGGCTGAGCTACAGTTTCCCGCCGCCGAGGGTCTGAGTGTTTGTGTGTGCGTGTGTGTGGACTTAACACTGCCACGCATTGTTCACCTCCTCCTTCCCTCCTCTGACTGTCCCCCTGTCCATACTCCTCCTCACCCATCCCCTCCACCTCCTCCACTAACCCCACTAACATCCTCACCGCATCCTTCATGCATTCATGCATTCACGCTTTGGGCCGAATCCATTAATATCAGCTGGAGAAAAAGGAACGGAAAAACAACAAGAAGGAGCCAAGGAGGAGGAAATGTGAGGAGAAAGAAGCAGCGATCCAGGACAGACTGATGCTTGTTGGCATGAAGTGATAAATCACATTTACATTCCCCCGCTTCATTTTACAGTTCCATGTTCAAATGCTGTCCTTGAATCATTACAGACACACTGTGGTCCATAAACTCTGTGGAAGCTCTTAAAGGAACAGCTCAACATTTGGACAGATGCGCTCCAAACTCTGCGTTTCAGAGACAGAAATTAATCCGCCGATGATTATATATTCAGCACAGAGCTGGAGCCATCTGCCGTTTGTAACTTCAGGGTCGTGTCTGAGATTTTACTGGAAATTTCAGTATTTGACGGTGACCTTTGGGGTAGCAACACATCCACCGTTAAGATACATTTCAGAGTCTCGACTGCAAAGATGGCGGCTGATTTCAAACCTTCAGTGGAGCGTCCAGATGTGGTCAGCTTAGCATGAAGTTAGACGTCACATTACGTCATGCTTGTTTGACAGAGTGCACTTTTAGTCGTCCGACCACATTAACGTCACGTCCTCATGATTTTCCCGGAAAGCTTCTCAACTCTAAAGTCACATCTTCAGTTTAAAGACTACTTTAGAGATTCAGAGGAACGAAATACTCAATTGAGTTAATCACGAGGAGGTGACCTTAAAGAGCTGGAGATGAGCAAAATATTAAAGATGTAATAAAAATTTAAAGGAGAAAGCACCTTAGCAGCAAATACATCTGACAAGTCTCCTGAAGAAGACGTGACTGAAGGCTTCAGGAGTTTACTTTAACTCGTACTTTGGCTCTGTTTGGTTTAAATGCCGGGTCTGATCTCCGGAAAACTTCCAAAGAACAGATGTCAAGCTCAAGTCATCACTGATGGACAGCTCCGGCTCTGCACTGATCACCGATAGATGATGATCAATAAGAGCATCTCTAAAAATGTTGAACTGTTCCTTTAATCGGGAGTCAGCTGTAGAAGCAGCAGGAAAATTCAAAGCTGTTCGCCTAAAGACACACGAAGAGTAAATGAGTGGGTGATTTATTAAAAAGGAAAAAAGTCAGTTTACCGCATGATGTTAGACACCTGCCTTCACACACACACACACACACACACACACACACACACACACACACACTGTGCAGCGTGTGCGGATGAAGCTGCTGCTGCTGCTCTCAGGTTGGTTTATTCCAAACAAGTCCTTCAAGTTATGGATCAACTTTGCCAGATGTGCAGCTGTTTGTGCTCGGAGCATGTTTGTTCCTGCAGACCTCGGCCCGATCTGAGGCAGGGACCCATTCTTCCTCCTCCTCACCCTCCTCTTCATCATCCTCCTCCTTTTCCCTGCATGATTCGCCTCATCTCCGTCCGATCGCTCACCTCCTCCTGTCTGTCTGCCTGCTCGTTACCGTCACGTCCTCCTTCTGTAGGACCCCCTCCCCGCACCTTCCTACCCCTCCTTCCCTTGTCTCCCTCACCTCCTCCTCCTCTTCGTCTACTCCCATAGGCCCTTATTCATTCTCTCCTGTCCATATGGTTTCTGCAGTCAAACAGAAGAGCGCCTTCGCCCCTGTCGTGCGGCCACAGACCTCCCCGCCCCCCACCTGCACCACCACCAATGGCAGCAACCTCCAGGGTGAGCATCCCACCCCCCCGTCCCGCCTGTCAGCACCCCCGCCCCCTGCTGTCCTCCTGCTCGTGTCCCATCAGGACACGCAGGTGGATGTCCACGCGGCGCCGCTGTATGAGAAGAACTCTTTCTGTGTTGCGTGTTGATTCCTGCTTTCACACACTCGGAGGTCAAAGTTGATCCATAACTTCTGGCATTTTGGGAAATTTGGAGCTTAAACTGGAGCATTCTTCTTTTATAGTTAATACCGCTGCAAATTTCACCCTACAAAGTATTTTTCCTCCATAACCGAGTCCTGTTCTTTAGCTTTTATTTGGCTCAGTGAAGTCCAAGAATCCGTCATAGATCTGTCTTTGCAGTCTTATTTCAACATCATCTCTCAGTTTTATCCAAATATTTTTACAACGCAGGCATTTAACTGATTTTACTTAACCTTTCAGCGCTTAACAGAAAGACTTTAACAGCAAATGCATATTTTGTGCGAGTGTGTTAAATGAACCCTAATTATTCTGGTTCCAGAGATCAGTGTTTACACGAGACGTATCTTAAATCTTTTCGATGTGCCTCTCAGGAAGGCGTTTTTATTTAAAACTGGAGATTTTTTCACTCTTCATGAAAAAACATATTTTAGGTCTTGTAATATCCACAGTTATAATCACCAAGACGTTGTAAATATTTCTGAATGGGCAGCTTGAACAGTAAGAAATTTCATGATAAAACCTTTGTTATGTTAAAGTACAGTAAAGTAGAATTTTAGAAAAACTGAAGCTGCATCCGCACGTACTCAGCTAAAAAAAGGATCTTTTGAATTCGCCTCACAGCATCAACAGCGTGCACCTTTATCTCCTGTTTTGATATCAAACTGTGCACCATGTTTGTGGGCTTTTGATTGGCCAACATTTCTTCACAGTTAAGCAGAGGTGGCAAACGTAAAGATAGTCTGCACTTAAGTAGAAAAAAAGATACTAGTGTTAAAAAATACTCCAGTAAAAGTTGAAGTACCGATTCAAGTTCTGTACTCGAGTAAAAGTAAAAAAGTACCGGCTCTAAAATGTACTCAAAGTAAAAAGTAGCTGTTTGGAGGACGTTTCTATATTTGTGGAAAGTTAAATGAACCTTGTGTTGTATTAACATAATAATAAAATAATGTCAGTAGATAGGAGTGCAGACTTTATTTCATTCAAAATTTTAATTCTCACGAATATTCTCAGCTTGAATCACATCAGCAGAACATGAAGGGAAAAAGAAGGAAAACCAAACATAGCTCTGTTTCCTGTTGCTACATTGTAGAGGGCGACAGTCAGGGGTTAAAGTGGATTCAGCAGGTGGAGCAACCCTAAAATCGTCTGTAATGGCTCAGCGTGGGGGAAAGATTCATAACTCACAATAATTTCTATTCAGAGCTGCAGTAGATTTTCTGATTTAAATCCATCACAGTTCAGCAAACTAACCTGTTTATCCTGCACTAACTTGCAGCGGATTTTCCTGCAGCCTTTAAATAACACAGTCTCCCTCAGTTTGTTTTGCATGTCTCACAATATGTACAGACCCAGTATGTGATTTAAAAATATGAGGACTTACATGTGAGCTTTAAATGAGCAGTCCTTCCTTTAAACCTAAGCTCTCGCCTTCCTCTCCTGTCCTGTCTTTTTTATCTTCATCTCCATCTCTGAGTGAAGTTAGCTCTCAAAACAAAGAAAAAAAACCCCACTGGCCCACTTTAACCCCTGACTGTGACACACAGTTTTGCTTCTATCATCTGTTTTTATGCAACATCTCCTGGTGATTAATAAACGAACAGGAGTGACTCTCATGTGTTTCTGTTTTGGCTCAAATTGGTTTGATGTTGGGAAGGCCGCAGTGACGTGAAATAAAAACTCTCAAAAGTAATGAGCTTGTTTTGAAAATGCGAGGAAGAAAGCACAGGTTTATAAATGTAGGGAGTAAAAGAAAAAACTACACAGGTAAAGTACAGATAGCTGAAAATTCTACTACATTTTCTAAGTACATTAATTAAGTATTTGTACTTTGTTACTTCCCACCTCTGCAGTTGGGCAGCGCTTTGCATTTTTACGATTCAGTTTCCAATCAAACTGAAAAATCCAGTGTATGTGTGGACGTAGCCTGAAATGCTCAGCGAGCATCACGAAACATGAGATCTGACTCAGTCTGTGTTGTTTCAGCCATGGCAGGTCTCATCGTGCCCCCCATGTGAGGAGGACTCTCAGCCAGGTACCGTCAGACTCCCCACAACCTTCCCCCAGCCTGAAACGCCACAACAACGTCCTTCCCATCATCCTTTAGACCGACCCGTCTGACCCAGAGTCCAAACCCAAAGAACTTCAACAATTCAGTCACCATCAGACGAGGACGTCGGTTCTTCCTGCAGCCGTTGCAGACACCACCGGCAAGCATTTACGAACCCGGAACAGGAAACCTCTGCAGTGGCTGCGGGTGGAGGCAGCGCTCGCTCAGCGTGAACTGTGGGTGGATGAAAGGTGTCTGCAGTACTGCATGTTGTGCTGAGATATTAAAGAGGTTACTTTGACTTGAGAAGTCTGTGGAGGCTGAACAGGTCTCAGATCAGTTCGAACCACTGTGAGACAGGAAGGAGGCGTGTCCACTGGGAGCATCTGTTCTACGCTAATCATCATATTGTGAAAAAAAACAAAAAAAACAGCTGAGTGGAAGGTGACATCTTCAAATACCTCGCTTTATTCAACCCAAATTTAAAATGCTGGTGATTACTGTAAAAAATGAATAAATAAAAATCACCAAATCTCTGATAATTTTTAGCTAAAAAATCCTTGTAATGTTCCAGGCAGCTCAGTTTGACGCTGTCTGAAGCCCGCCTCCCTGAAAGCTTACTTTTCTTCTGATTGGCTGTCTTTTGGAAGCCTACAGAGGGGCAGCACCAAGTGCTTTTTAGCTAACCTAAACAAACTAGCGGATAATTTGCCTAAAACAGTAACACTCCCTCATCTAAAATGTTGGCCAACACAATATAAAAATATTTTAAAAATATAAAGAAAAGCAGAAAAGAGCTCTGTGTTTCAGCTGCAGATCTGATTGGTTCTCACTAGAACAAAAGCTCTCGGTGGACACTGACCCTGAGTCGGACCGAGTCCGGAAATCAGGAAGTAATCATTTTTCAAACTTGGAAGAACCGTCAGACGGTTTCCAATCAGAAACCCCCAACAAGCCCCTCCCCGAGGACCAGAGTCCTTAAAGCCCCCCCGATGAATCTCACGTCTCAGCGCATTTTACTTTCTGTACCATAGCTTTTAACAATGTTTGTGTCTCATAATCTAAAAAGGAGGAAAGTGCAGTAATTTTGTAAGCTAAAGAAAGAATGAAGCATCCTGCCGAAGAGAGACGAGCAAATGTTCCACCAACGTTTGTCCGTAACACGTCGAGGCAGCCCAGCATTTTCAGCTTTTCTTTTTCTTTTCTTTTGGATGTCTCATTTTGAAATCCAGTACAATAGTTCTGTTTTGCAGGTGTGTCGAGTGGTAGATTTTAACCAGAAAAAGCTTGCAGCAGTTTTAATCACATTTAGGTACCAGATTTTCTTGTTATTCTTCTGATTGTGCTTATTTTATATGTATTTATAAAGTATGTTTTGGGGAGTTCTTTTGTGATTTAGGCCTGAATGATAGTCTCAAATATATATGTAAACACATTTGATGTCTTAATACCTTTTAGATATTGTAAAAAGAGTGAACAAGTGGGAAGAATTAACCCTTTTGTAAAACAAAACAAAAAAAACTCACGACACGGTCACCCTGTTTTTGAAAGCAGGACGTAAAACGACGCTTTCATCACTTTTGTATAAAAACGCTTTTCCGATATTTAACTTTTTGTAAACAGCATCGTTTGTTTCCCCTGGTTCTTCTCGTCTTTTGTGTATTATTGTGAAATGTATAATCATGGTTATTTCTTAATGCACTATTTTTTTGTTGGGGCACTTAATAAGAGCAATGTATCTTAGCAAAAAAGAAAAAAGCTAAAAGTGGAAAAAAAAAGAAAAAAGATGAAAGCTAGAGCGATATGCACCAATATGTTTTTTTTTCTCCTGCCATCCTGAAATGGCAAAAATCCTCGTCATGTGAAATTTTTATATCTCAGAGACTTATAATGTCATAATATCCCAGCACTCATTTTTTGAGGGGGGCGGTTTGGTGTTTAGAAGTCAGCATTTTATCCATCTGAATATTCGACCTGACCCTCGTCTTTGTGTTGGTTTTTTTTTTGCTGATATTGACTGTACGGTTACAAAACACGGCGAAGAGTTTCAAACCAAGTTTTTTAGGGTCACCGATCTCAAGGAAACGTCCATCGATGTTGGTGTTGTTGCCGATGGTGCTGTTCTCGTCGTTGCACACAATCTGGATCATTTACTTATGCAACTGCTCTCCTGTACTGAAATGCAAGCTCATCGCCCGCGCTGCTGTGGCAAAAGTTCAAAAAAATGTAAAGAACCAAGACTCGAGTTTGATGCCTTACGACTGACCACGCTTAAAAACAAAGTCTTTCTTTTATCCGACAAAGTTTTGGTTCCACAGCAATTATCAAAGGTTACTTTTGTTTGCTTTCTTGATTTGATGTCTTTGTCCCTCAGGTTTCCCCCCGAAATATATGAAAGATGCTCAACTGTACAAGCTAACCGTCACATACTGATGGCTGAAAGTGTTAAAACTGCCAAATTACAAAGTGTAGAAGTTTATTCCTTCACCAAAGAGAAGAAAAACTGGAGACTGGAGTCAATTTGTGATTTAACGTCTGTTAACTACAAGAAATGACCCCAATAGAAATGTAGATGAGATCTTTGTGTCAAATTTGATCCAAACACTGAAAATTCAGCTTGGTCTCATGGCAAAAAGTGAAATTGCTGAAAAAGTTCTTACTTTTTGGAGAATATGGACATGAACTATCACGTTTGTGTTTACAGCAAATATGACTTTGAAATTAATTCATTCACATACACATGCAAGTTTTGGATGGGCGCTTTGAAAATGCAGCCCCCATTTCTAAATTATTATTTGTTTAGTAAAATGTATTAAAATACAACTAAAGTGTAAAGGAAATACCAAAGAACGTAAACTTCTATCAAGGCTTATGTCATACATGTCAAATACATACTTAAATCTGGAAAAATGTCACTTTGTGTACGTGAACACAGCATTTTAGATATAACTGTCTTCGTGTCAATGAACAAAGGAGAACATTAAGGTTCCTCAGCACGAATCCATAGATTCAATCTGGGGAGTATTTCAGAGAGATCCACGAGACTGTGAGATGAATAATTTGGCATAAAGATCTGAAATCTTTGGATTGTGATAAATGTGAAACGAAAAATTTACGACATTTTTTTTCCAATTCAAAAACACTGACAGTGTGACTTCTTCCATGATCATGTGACTAGAAGGAGCATAAAGTAATTTTATATCTATCGGCTTCTATTACGATTACAAAATTAGCATTGCAAATTTACACAAAAAACAAGGTTGAAAAAACTAAAATAAGTTTCACATTGTTTAAATACTGCATCTTACTTTACAGAGAGACGATTTATCTTTACATTTCACAAGTTCTCGGAATAAAGTAATAAAAACTGTAAACCTCTCCAGTTTTTCCTTTTCGGTGCATTTGAGTAGTTTAAGGATGGTCAAAGAAACATTTTTTCCAAACTGACTCAGACTTACACAAATTTTATTTGTATTTCTTTGAATGTTAAAAGCAGAGTTGATGCAGGAATCTGAAGTCCAAATGATTAAACTTCTGACTTTATGCAAATCCAGCAGTTTCTGCACAGTGTCACCGGATGCTGTCATGTTGGCTTTTTGGTGGTATCTGTTCAGCGTCTTTGGGAAAGACCATTTATCAGTGATACTAATGAAGCCCAGGCTGCAGAGCCAACCTCCCTGATCAGTCCCCTCCAACAGCTCGCAGCTTTTCTTTCTCTTTTTGTCAGTCGCAGCAAGTTCGCTTCCCACCGTCTGGGTTTTAAACTGAAAAATAGACTTTTTTTATGTTTTACTTCAATGTGAAAGAGGGCAGAGGCACTGCATTTTTGTGAAATATTAAATATATCATCAAAGTATATCAAAGCACAATGTTTAATTAGTTGTCTTTAGGATACAAACAGGGGTGTCACCCCCAGGTTTTTTCTTTTTCTGTCTCTGGCCATGCTGTAAATAAATGCATGTCTTCTGTTTTTTGGTTTGTTTGTTTTTTTTCTCTGTGATCCAGTGCTTTTTGTACAGAAACAGTCTAATAAAGATTACATTTGGCTCGAAGCTGTCAAACTTAAGCTGATGTTCAAATAAGAAACGGGGGGGAAACTAATTATGGAGGCAGCACACACAAGTACCAGTAAAGCGTTAATGTTTACACACCTCACGAAGAACCTGGATCTGCTCTCAAAAAGATTTCATCAAAATTAAAAGCTTTCAAATTGCAAATGAAACCGTTCAAGACAGAAAGCAGACGTGTTCATTCACATCAGATAGATTTAAAAACAAAAGGAGTTTTTTTTTGATTAAAAAAGCCTTATATAATTTTATTATAAATAATTATGAAAAATATATATTAGAAATATAAAAACCTTAATTTCTTTGTATTAAAACTTTTAAGACAGGACATATTCTGGAGTCCAGCAGCACCGCTTTGCAAGTTGGACGTTTTTACAGCAACATAATTTAAAGCAGGTAAGACGAATTTAAGAAAAACCTAAAGATTTGGAATGGTCACGTTTGTTATTTAATGAGAAATTACAATCTGCATCGATCTCACACACACATACACATACTGGGGTGTCTGCATCCAGTAAGGGTCCTAGGCTAAACCAGGCAGACATGCTTGAGAGAGATCAACAAGGTCAGGTGTTGAGGAACCAGGCACTGATTTGAAGTGGGCTACTTCTTGGCAAGTAACCCAAGTAGAGATTGATGCAGTACCCACACACATGCTACGGCAAGGGGGAGCCAGGGTGAACCGGGGGGGAGCTTGGTACCTCACCCAAGATTGGGGACCAAGGGACCAAGTTTAATGTATTAGTTAAATCTTATATAAGATAGTTACGTTTTAAAAAAATAAGATCTAAGTCTTTTGATATCTGAATCTACAGGTGTTGTTTTTAAACATGTTTAACGAATCGTTTTCATAGCTTGAAATGCAAATATAAAATGTACATTTTAAAAAACCTATGCACAAGTTTTGCAAACAAAGTTATATGCAGCTATTTACCTAAAAATGCAATCAAGGCGGGGTTTTTTATAACCATTTCAAACTTTTTATAGACCAATCAGGAGTTCTGCATCAAATAAGATGCCACACAAATTATTTGTGTTACTCCAAGACAGCTTCAACCGTCAGTGTGTTGAAAAATAGTAACCACACCGCATTTTCTTATATATATATATATATATATATATATATATATATATATATATATATGTATGTAGAGAGAGAGAGAGAGAGAGAGTATATATGTTGTATATACACGATGACATTAGTGCATTAAAGAATGATAGATCAGAGACAAAGTCATGCCCAAGCAGATTTTATCTCCGATTAAAACTCAGGTAAGTAACTCAGGTAGATATTGACAGGAAAAAAATCTCCAGAGCAGCTATATCCACTGAAATCAGCTTGGAAAAAAAGAAAAACACACACACATCACCAAAAGTTTTCTTCCAGCAGGAATACTCTCCAAACGGCCTCCAAAGACTTTGGTTAATGATGAAACTGTCGGCGGGGAATGATGAACACTGAGCTCTGATTGACGTTTTGAGTTGAACTGATGCGAATCAATCACTGCAGCTCGGAGCCAAAGTAGTCAGAGAAAGAACCGTGCAGCAGGTAAAAACATCAGCCAGGATAAAAAGAGAAATACGACCGAGGATGAAGTGAAGGTTTGTATGGACGGCATGATTCAGGAGGTTTCTGTCGACAGTCAGGAGTCCTTCTGGAAATGCGCCCTCAGAGATTCACTCAGGCCCTGAAGCTACAGGTCCAGTCCTAAAATTAATTATGCAGTTGTTATTGTGCTTTCATCTGTTTCCATGAAGAGCTGCAGGAGTTTGATGCTTCAGCGTCAAAGATAAAACCCAACCTAACCAAGTGATTTCATACACAGAATAAAAGTCCACATAGCCAGTCGTTCCCAAATGATGTGCGGTAGGTCATTTGGGTTTTGTCCCGACCATAAAAACCACAGGACAAAACAAGTAAATCATGATTCCTACATGTAAGAAAACCCTGTGCACTGTGGCTTGGTAGTCAGGTTTTTACAGAGGCAGGTTCTACACTAGAAAAATTCTACACATCTTTTTGAACAGTTAGTGGATATTGGGAATAATTATGCTATGACACGTCAAAGGTCCTGATGAAGCGTCATAACAACAATATTAAAAGTTCAATGTGGTTTTAGGCCAATATCAATGACTTTTCTGATTGCAAAAACAAGTCTGATTATAGAATGAAAATTTCCTGCTGCTCACTTGATGCAGGACCCCAGGAATAAACTTTGTTGATGAATTTATAGCCTAATTCCCTAGTTTAAAATGACATTACCCATATGGAAAAGAAATAGTAAAAACTAGTAAGTATCCAAAACATACAAGTTTCATTTATATGATTTTTCACAGGATCTTATATCTGATTGCACTCTTGTATGCTTTTAATACAAGTTTCACACAAGACAGATACAAACTTTACAAGATTTATATATATCTTTTCCATATGGGTACTTTTGTAAATTGTGGTCCGGTTAGACTGAAAGGGAACATGCAGAGTATTTTTAACTGACTTGTGCTCGCTAATAAGCGAGCAGTCCTCCTCAGTTTCTGTTACCCCATTACATCTGGTTTCAAAAATCCAAGATGGTGAGTTGCCCAAAGTTATTTTCTCTTCAGAAACAATCTTTGTCTTCCCTACCATCAACCTTTTCTCCAGAAAGCATTTGGCTTGTCCATGTAGGTAGCTGCAAATTTCAACTGAGCTTGAAGGTGTTGATTTTGTAGCAGTGCCTTCTTTCTTGGTTGGCACCTCTCAGTCCATAGTGATGCCAAGTTTGGCATCACTGTGGACAGTGACACTGGTGTTCATGGCAGGCTTGAGCTCTAGTGGTTCCTGGGTCGTTCCTGGACTTCATAACCAATTTCCTTTCATCTGAAGTTAACAGTTTAGGACTTCTTCGAGGTCTTAGCAGAGTGGTGACATAATCAAAGAAGTTGTACTTACATATAATTGTTTGAACTGCTGAATCTGCAGTTATTTAGAAATGACTCCATGAAGCTTCTACCTCTCAAAAGTCCCAAAGTGCCGACCTCAACCCTATTAAACCAACCGTGTGGGCTGAACCAACCATTTTAAATGAACTAGTTCTGCCAAGAAGAGTGGGTCAAATACATTTAAAGCTGTATGTGTACGTTTCAACCTTTCTGAATTAGAGAAAATCAAAAATAAATCCAAACTTGTGCACCCAACTGTTTTAAACACAGTGAAGATGTATACTGTACAGTCATTCCACCTTAAAAAAAATACAGGTCAAAGAAATCATTACATGTCAACTACTACCATGAACATGCCAAAACAACACGTGGCAATGCTGGACGATCAGAAGCCTACAAATATGTAACATGGTCTCATTCCTTCTTATCCAAACGTAAAGGCAGCAAGTTTCTAAAAATCTAAAAGGAGTTTTTAAAGCTCATTTTTAAGTGATCTAAAACGGCATTTGAAAAAGTTGAGTTTTTCAAAAGATCCATATGACCCAAAATGAGTGACTGAGACTGTAAACTGAGCAGTAAATGTTCACAGAGGCTAACACAGCTGTTTTCCCATACACTTCTATAGTGCTGAAGTCTTTTTACAGCCACAGATATCACAGTCTGGTGCCTGCAGATAAAAATGTAGTGTTTCTGGATCTTTATCAAATGTTACGTATTCCTCACATCATACTGCTCCTCCTCAACATATCTTTGCACCCTTTCTTTCTCTGTATGATGGTAATCTCTGTCACCGTTACTTTTTCTGCGGCATGAATTAGTAAACCCATTCTCAGGGGGTAAACGTCCCAACCATAAACGTTACTAAGAAAATCAAATCAAATTCAAAAAATCAGCTGAGTCCAGGGACCCACTAATGATAGATGATAACACCAGAAGCGACAGCCTCTCTGCCTCTCTGTCTGTCGCTTGGCGGTCAAAGGAAACCCAAAAAAGAAATGTTCCTCACAGAGCGATTGGTGATTTTAAAGTTTGAAGGCTGGCGGTGGGTTTATCAGGCCCACAGTCCCGAACAGGACGTCTGCTTTCCTTCATGGAGGACCAGAACAGTCCTATATCAGAGCAGTGCAGAGGGTGGTGGAAGCCTGCTGAGGCTCTGTTACAGGGACTATTAACTTTATCTCCAGCGTCAGCATTGATGAAAGCTTAATACACAGAGCTCATTGGTGAAAAGTGGTGCCCGAGGCGCCCCAAGAAAAACCCCGACCTCCCTGAGTCCGCACATCGCTGGCCAAACACCAAGCAACAGCTGCCAGATTTGAATGCCAAGCTGTAAGAGCTTTGGACACATTTTGATGGATATGTTGATCAGAAACGCTCAGTCAGGACTTCTGAACACATTCACTGAGAAAATTAAGTTTACTTCCACTACAGAAAGAACAGATGAAGGCAGAACAAAGCTGTGGCATTAAACCCAAAATCCTTCATATGTTTTTTGTCTGACTTGGCCAGTTATCCGTCTAGATCATTTGGGTGCGAGTTTCCCAGTTTTGGATGTTTCTGTTAAATATAATGTAACTAAATGGCACTCATCTTATGGTGCTCAGAGTACTGAAAATACACTGAAAAACTCAACAGCATGTTTGCAATTTCTCTGTCCACAAATTTTGGACCCACTTACTCAAAAGCATTCGGCAACTCACAAAACTTTGGCCCACAGACATCTAAAATTTGTCTGTATTAAGACAAAGTTAATATCTGAATATCTGGCACTGGATTCTTTTTGTGGGATTATTTGGTTTAAGGGATCTTTTTTTTCTTTTGACTAGCTAGCTACCTATTAGCTATGTTGTGTAAAAAGAAAAAAAACGTCATATTATTCATTCACTAGCTTTAAGTAACATCATCAGCTAACATTAACTAATCATCACCGTTTTCATGCAGTCTAGTCAAGTTACAATGACATAACTATCTAAATTAAATGTCAGTATAAATGCTAGTTAGCTAGCTTACCTATTGTGATCCTTGATAACTAATATTTATTTAGCTAGCTGTTTTCCTACATTCCCACAGAGGACCCATGTGTGAGACGTCATCCCCGAACTGCTGCTTTGTGAGTTGTTGTTCTGCACTCACAGACCGGACAGACAGCGCGCAGCAATGCACCTAATGACGTTTAAAAGCTCCCAAAGCGTAAGTGCATCTTTCAGACGAACTGCAAAAGAAATTTCCCTCGTACCGACCCTGTACTGGTAATTTTTCTTATGCAGATGAGGCATTATTTCTGTACCATTTTTTAATTCCAGAGGCTTTTAAGTTATTTTTTTGCACTTGTTGGCTTGTAAAAGCCTATATGACATTTTTTATTTCACAATTCATTAACCGCACAGAGAAGGCATCAAATATGTTAAACATGTTTCTTTAAGCAAGTTCTTCAAGACTGAGCCAAGTGTCCTCTTTTTGGGAAATCAAAATATGGTCACCCTAACATACACACAGTGTGAGCAATAGTTCACATTAACGGCCACAGGTGTCATTAATAACAACAGTTTTTTGGAAGTCACTGCTGCTTCAGATTTACTTGTGCTTTATTAAACTTTTTCTGGCATGCATCACTTTAAAAGCCAAAAAAGTCCAAAACCCACACCCCCGAATCTTTTATCACTCATCTCAGTTAAACTTCACTTAAAGGTCAGTGCAATAGCGTTTACTGAGGCTTGTTAATTTTCCCTGAAGAGGAAAAAAATATTTTTAACCCGCCCACAGTTTGAGCACTGCTGGTATAAAGGCTGATGCACTGATCAGAGTCTACTGCCGGACACAGAGGTTCACCCAGAGTCCTTCACAGCTCCGAGCTGCTGATGTTTTGACTTCATAAATAGCTGAAATACTTTTCAATTAGTCGAGCAGGAGGAGGAGGTGCAGGTGTGTTTGGTTTGGGCGAGCTGTGGAGTTAAGTGACATTATGTCACTGCTGCTCTCCGTACATCTGCTCTCCTAAACGCTGAAGAATTAGACCATTTCCTGCGACGTGGTGATGTCATGTTGAGGTCCAGGTTTTTCTCATGTTATTGTAACGCAGCGGTCAGGACTGACAGGACGGCTGTAAGTCATCTCACACAGGAAGAGCCCCAGGCCCCGGCCCTGGTGATGACACCAGAGCCCTCGCCAACTGGGCTCAAAGCTGGAGGACGAGGTGAGTAAATCACCCGTCCAAAGGTTTGCGCTCGCCAGTTAGGTTTCTGGGAATCAGACCCGAAAATCTGACAGAGGTCCATCGAAACCATGTGTTGTTCATTGAACACTGGGTCACTGCTGCAGCGGTTTGATCAGGTTGAGTCAGGTGATTTAAACATCTCTGACTGTGTGTCAGCTCCTCGCTTCAGCAGCAGCAAGCTTATTATTTCTGGAGAATTAATCAGCGAATGTTGCGGTTTTCTTTCACAGTTTATAACAAAAATGTTTTTACACCGGCTGATCATCACATCTGCTGCAAACACACACACATACACTCTGTGACAGGTGTTACTGGATCATTCTCAGTGTACGTCAGGTCCAAACTGTTGCTTTCACAGCTTAAGGGAATCTGTCAGTCAAAAAATGCTTCGTAGCCGGCTTCAGAGACATTTCACGGTGAACATTAATAAGGTGGAGGGTGGAAAATTTTCATCATACTGTTTTTTTGTTGGTGGATATGTAATTCACCGTTGCACACGGGACAGCAGCAATTAACAAGACTGTCGGCTTGTTAAGTCCGACTTCATTAACCATTTCTGGGTCCGAACACTCCATCAGTTACCAAAACCAAACAAACTCTGAGGCACCAGTGAGAGTTAAAATAGTCTGAATTCTTTCTGCTCCAATAAAACGATCAGTGTGGCTGTTCTCCCAGCTGTTACAATGAAGTCCAGGCACCTATGAAAAAGGACCTATGAGGTTTAGCCAAGTTAGAAATTAGAGTTAGAGACGTAAGGTTAGTTGAGAGGGATGAAGGTTATAGTGTTCTCAGTAAAAGTCCGTGTTGAGGATCCCCAACGGGCAGAGACAAACGATATCATACAGAGGACGAAAAAGGACCAAAACTTCAGCCAAGAGAATGTCTGAGAAGATCCATCCACAGCACGAGGATAGTCAGGTTAGTCGTTGCTGTGCCGTCGGGATTTATCGCTATGAATAGATCCTGATCCTCACACAGAAATCTTAGTTGACCCGACAGTGACCGGGCCAAATAATTACAATAATTACAACTATTTATTGTAGTTACGTGAATAATTACAATAAAGAGTTGGAACGGCCCTGGGAGATGCTCAGACCAAAACACGATCATTACATGAGCACTTATCACACCATGGAGCCGTCAACAAACTTCTATCAGATTTAGCTGAAGCAGCACTTTACTTATATCCATTACTACTCTTTGTTACCAGCAGTCCCAATAAAAGCTAAAAAACAACCAATAACAAGTATCTTTAATAAAGAAGCAAAAACCATCACCAAAATGTTCCCTCTACTCTTTCTACATTTAAAATGAACCCGTTGGTGTTTGTCATCTAGAAGCAGACAGCAGTGACTACATTTGGATGACTGGTTTGCGGACTCACTGCTGGCGCCTCTGGTGGACGTTAGAGGAACCGCAGCTTTAGTGCTTCAGTGTTGGCTTCATTTTCATCCCTGGGAGTTGATAATTGTTCAGCTCACAGAGACTCACTGTGGAACAGCGCTCCCTGCTAAAATGAACCCTTCCTGTATTTGTACTGATCAGTCACCTGCACTGTAACCACGAAGCGTGTCACTATGACCCAGAACCACGCAGACGAATAAATCCACCTCATTTAACTCCATCCAGCCGGCCCCCAGCCTCTGCATTTATTCTGCAGGAAGCCAGCCTAATAAATGCAGAGGCGAGCGTGGACCGCTTCCCCTCCAAACCATCAGGTCCTTTAACAGTTCCCAGGTATGTGCAGGAATATGGAAAAAGTCCTCAACTTCTGCTTTCATTTCCTCCTCCTCCCGTTCGGAGCTCAGCGAGATGTTTTCAGAGGGCAGGCTTTTAAAAGTGCACAACACCTCTTTGAGAGGACAAAACGGCGAAGCACTAGAGTACACTTTACACCTGCTTCCCTTCTTCATCTGTCTTCATTTTTCTGGAGAAGGCAGGATGTTTGGCTTGGCTGCAACCTGCTCCATGACTTAATCCCTGGGTGCTATTGTTAAATATTTGAAGCAAAAAAATAATGAAAACCAAATGCGGCGGCCGGACCCCGGTTCAGGTTTCAGGGCCTGCGCTTTAACAATGTTACGTTTCCAGCATGTCGAGGCCAAATAACTCACTTATGTTTCCCTTGTAATATTACGCCAAACATGAGATCTTTACTTTGTCAAATCTGGTAAGTATCAAACCAACTGTATCAATAGGAAAACAGTTTTAATAAGCATTCCCAGGCGAGGGCTGAGGAACACCTCTCACCTGGAAGCTATTAGAGCCGACAGGAAATGGAGGCAGAGATCGAGTGCTTCCCAATAATGTGTGTCCCCCCGGAGAGAGGAAATATGTAGATTCATCATAAAACATATCTGAGAGCTTGGACTGAAACAGAGGAGAGAAAATCAGCACAGACAGCTGGGCACCTCCAGCCCTCCAAGATAATATCGCACAAACATCTGTGGATGCAGCGTGCAGATAGCGTTTCATCGCTCATGTCCTACCATCTCTCCTGACAGTCAAACTGTAAACACCTTCTCCAGATGGACGGATGGATTTATGGAAGCTCGTTCCCGCCAAGAATGGGAAAAAAGTAAAACGTGGAAAGTTAGCCAAGAGTGAAAAATAGTCCTGATAAAGCAAGTGAAACTTTTAGCCAACATGCTCCATTTAACATCTATTTCTTTTTTATTGTTTACATTTATTTTACGTTAAATTATAAAGCGCCTTTTAAATGAAATTCAATTTTGTTCACTTTAAATGATAAGAAAACAACAGAAGTAAAGCTATACAGGGGCCATGAGTCCTGATCTACTAAGCAGAAGTTTTAAAACACAATCTCAGAATTTAATTAGACGCGAGTACAGTGTTACAGTGTTACAGTGTCACAGTGTCACAGTGTTACAGTGTTACAGTGTCACAGTGTTACAGTGTCACAGTGTCACAGTGTTACAGTGTTGCCGTTGTAATGCTGTGTCATATGCAAATCTCAGTGTGGTGGATCCATAGGATGGACCATACGGATTGCCTAACTAGCTGGAGATGACTTATATGATGACACCGCCATGGACGGCCATTCATTCATCCTGGGCTCATCCCAACCAGCAGACCTTTTGCAACATGCCCAGTGCTGTCCCCTTATACAGGAGTACGTAGGGGTGGACTGCCTTTTTGTTCAATTATAGCTTTCTCCTGTTTTTCTTAGTTAGGGAGCCAAGTTGTTGTCATTTGGTTTGAGTCTTTTGGTTAGGTTAGTTCGGTAAATCCACGAGATAGGCTCCTTTTGTTTGTTGTTTTGACATTAGGTCCACCCCAAAGTTATACCAGCTCCTTGTTTTGTGTCAAATAACCTAACGAATCAACATATTGTAAATAAATCATTATCAAATTGTACCACCCGTGTGATGTGGCTGCTTATGGTCTGACGAGGATGGATCGCCCTTATGTTGTGGTCTGGCCACCCCTGGATGGGCCATAACAATAGTTAGTGATCAAGTTCTTAAAAACTGTTTAATCGTTAAGTTAAAGTTTCACTGTAAAAGTTCAATTCAGTTTTATTTATATGGCATCAAATCAGAACATCAGTTGCCATCAGTTACCTTACAGTAATACAGAGAAAACAGAAAAACCCCAACAATCGGACGACCCCTCCATGAGCAAGTGCATTGGTGACAGTGGGAAGAAAAAACTCAGTTTTAACAGGAAGAAGCCTTCAGCAGAACCAGGCTCAGAGAGGGAAGTCCTACGTTAATTATAATTATGAGGCAAATGTTTTAAAATTATGAAAGATTTAAGATTTTAAATGTTATAAAATACAAACTGTTTAATTAAAATAATCCTGAATATTAAATTTTTTTATGATAGTAACTTCAAGGCACTTTAGATTGTAAGGTAAAGACTCAACAACATTATATTTGTGTCCAAAATCACAAATCAGTTGATTGAAGATCATGAAAGCTTCATGAACTACCGTTATTACCATTATTATTGTAACTTAAGTAAAAATTATATATGTTAAATCTAAAAAATGATTATTTGACTTCAAAGCACTGGAAATGAGAACATTTATGTCTCCATGTAAAAGTTTTAAGTTTGTATAATTTCATACAACTGTGCCAAAATGAGTTTTTATTAAATGATTAAAGTTGTTGTATTGAGCTCAAATACTGACAAATGTGACTTTAAGTCTAATGCACTAATAATGTTGTAAACAGTCTTGTTTCCTATTCTCGAGCTTCCGTACACTCTGAGGCTGAAGTATTCAGCCTTTTGACTTGATTGATTTATCCATCGTCCTTCACATTACCAACCATTTAAGTTCTTCCACGGCAGGCGAATCTTCCTCATCTACATTGAAATTCCTGAAGCGCAGCGATCATCATCATCAGGGCGGTCTCAGAGGCCGAAATCAGTGTTAATAAATCAATCCCCGGCCTGGGCGAGCGCTCCATCTCTCCCTCAGCTGCTTGCTAAACAAATGGATTCAGCATGTTTAATGAGGATGGGGGAGGTGGAGGTAACTAATACCTTTAATGATCTCTGCAGACCAGAAACACTGGCACCTGCCCAGAACGAGCGAGCAGCGGGGGAAGATGTTTTGGACAGCGGTACCACAGCAGCGGTGGATGAAGATGCTCTGGTAGCGAGGCAGATTTACGGCCGGCGCAGGAGATGGAAAAGGCCATGAATTAGGAAGCCGGTGAAACGGGCCACACACTGACATCACAGGGTTGTTGACGTCTCTGTGAAGCCTCAGTGGTACCAAATGTTAAACAGCGTCTGGGGCGGCTGAAGTGATGATGGAGGCAGATGATTCAGGAGCAGGAAGCGCTCCTCCTTGCTCCTGCATACTGGAAGGAGGCCGAAATGTTCAAAACAACAGCGAGTCCAGTGCTTTATGGTCCATTAATATAAATGAGTGGATGATACGCTGAATTACCTGCAACTGTGTGAACCTGATCACTCTGCTGAACGGCTCAGACTCTTTCACTAAAGACAAATGTGCTGTCCAAGGTCATTAAAACTAAATCTAAATCTAGTTAATCAAGAGTAATAAAAACTAGACTTTAGCTTAATTTGTAATATCTGGAGGTTCGGTCCAGTGCCTCCTCAGGCTGTCGTGTATCGCCTTGTTCTTATTTCCAGCTCCATATTTGTATTCTTTGACTCTACTACTGTAGCTTTGCATGAGTTAAAAATAATTCCTGAAGAGCACCCCAGCAACTGCACACTTTTATAAGAGCTGAAGGTGAATGAACTACTCATCCCATAATGCATTTCAAATTCCAGATTTCGCAGGGAACGTCTTTCAACTCAAATCCTTTTTTCATTATCGCGGTAAAGTTATTGGTAATTAATAATGGTACAGAATATATTTGGTGGTTTGTGTTGTGTGTGTGCACAGTTTTCTGTGACATCACATTTTTGTTAAAAACAAGGCTGACATTGTATAAACTTGTGGTTTCTAGCTCTCAGAGTCTACTTTGGATGGTTACAACATTATGACTCCTAATCAAAATCCCTAAGGAGAATATGAACGGGACTTCCATAATACTACTACTTCTGAATGTCACTGTTCAGATCCAGCCCGTGAGAACATGCAACAAACAAGATTTTTGGTTTAAACTCGGGTGCAGCGACTCCAAGCATCATCAATAGCACGGAAATGAAGCTAACGCTTAAGCACCAAATGCTGCAGTTCCTCTTATGTCCACTAGAGGCTTCAGCAGTCAGTCACTCCCCAGAGACTTCCGTGTTAAAATGTTTAGCTTTACAGCAGAAATAAACATGTTTACAGCCTGATACAGAAACTTTTTTGGTAGATAATTTCATTTTTCACTTGTCAGAGTCTGAAGCTATCGTCCATCTCTTACCCCAAAGACAAAACTCCAAAACACAGACTTAACAACGTGGTGTATGCTGTACAGTGCAGCGAGGAATGCCCAGACCTCTACATTGGCGAGACCAAACAGCCACTTCACAAGCGCATGGCACAACATAGAAGAGCCACCTCCACGGGACAAGACTCAGCAGTCCATCTGCATCTTAAGGACAAAGGTCACTCTTTCGAGGATGCCAATGTTCACATTTTGGACAGAGAGGACAGATGGTTTGAAAGAGGAGTGAAAGAGGCCATCTATGTCCACTGTGAGTGACCATCTTTGAACAGAGGCGGTGGTTTACGACACCAACTGTCTGCCATCTATAATCCAGTTTTGAGTTCCCTCCCCAGACGCCTTAACGCCCACTCACATCCTGGGCCATCTGACCTCAGGAATTCACATGACAAGGTGGGGCCAGATTTCACAATGAGCTCACCCGAAACCCTGGCTGATTAGGTCCCACACCCGCTTTCACACCTTGGCTCATGTGATTAGAGGATCACCAGGGGGTCCTTTGTCCCTCCTTGGGGGGATACTCCCACTGGGTTTAAATCTGGGACTCTCGGCCATTTGACCTTAGAACTGAAGAAGCTTCTCGGATGAGAGGTGAAACGTCTTCAAGCAACTTAAAGAAGTCCAGACGCTTTTCTTTGCAAACTCCTTTGACCATCTCTTACACCGCATATGTTTATATGTACAGGCTTCCAGCAGCATCCTCAGTTCACCTTCATCACTCCTCTACAACAACTCTTCTAGCGGATTAAAAAAATATGGTGGTAATACTCTTCATTCACTAACTTCTCCACATATTTCCACAGTGAGGATGGTAAACCGAGCCTCCACAGGAAGCAGCGGGGTTACAGCCTGCTGGGCAGCTCTGCATGGCTGTGTGGATGTACATTACCTTTAACGCAGCTCTCCACATCAGCAGGGAGGCGTCCCAGTGCTGTTTGAGAATGCAACAGTGGGTTGGACTGCAGATAGCTGCACATTTTTTAACCTCTTGGCCCTCTCAGCCTACAGCCAGAGCATGATGGGTAAATAAATCAACACATTTTCTCCACAAATGGGAAAACAGTTCAGGTGTGGAGTGAAATATCTCAATATTTTAAGGGTTAAATCGCATAAATAGGAGATCGCATGGCAGGCTGACCGATTTTAGAGCACAGCACTTTTTCTTCCTCATCAGGCTGACCAGAAGAGTTCACAGGGTAGGAAAGTTTTAAACACGTCAAAGAAAATTGTAAGAGTCATTTACCTGAAGAGTTTACACATGTGAAAATAGTCCGAAAACAAAAACAGCTTAATGATGTACCATAACATTGGAAAACAGTACTTAAAGTAAGAGTAGGAGTACTGTTGTTAATGTACAAGACTGTGGACATATGAAACAGCTGTCTGTCTGATTGTCCTCTTTCCAATGAAAATTAAACAAGCACGACTCAATGCAAGCCAAGAACAGTGTTTAAAGTGAAACTTACACCTTATAAATGTGCTAACAATAATGTTTAAGTTAATGTTAAGTAAAGGCTGGACAATGCCCTGCATGGCTCTGCTGCTGAGTCATGTGATTGTAGGACAACTAAACACAGCAGAGCAGGGAGGAGGGGGCGGAGCAAAGTGTAGCTGCATGAGAGGAGTGGTGTTTGCACAAACACCTCGTTTCTGATGAACAGGAGCAACTTACTGAACTTACATGAGAGATTAGGGTCGTTTTCACACCTGCAGTTTGTTTAGTCTGGTCTGGCTTTTCCCTGCAGTTTGATTTGTTTTCACACAGAGAAAAATCCAAGTGAACTCCAAGAGAACCAGAATGCATCACTACAAACACGTGAGAATGTTCAGTCTGCTCATTGGTCTGAACTATTGATGTTGGGGCTTTCTGTTTTATTGTGTGGTCTTTACCTTACTGTAAAGCACTGAGGCAACTGTTGTTGCAATTTGGTGCTATATTAATAAAACTGGATTGAATCAAATTGAGCGTACACCTGGTATTTGGCTCAGCTCGAGGTCAGATCACGTTCACAACATAAATGAAAGGCTCTGGAGTTCATTTGAGACCACGTTTTCCAAAGGGTTTCAGTGCAGTTGTTTTGGTCCGCATCCGATTGCAATTACTGTGTTCACACCTGCACAAACGAACTCTACCAAGGAGGAGCAGAGTTTGATTTGAACTAAATAAACACCCTGAAGCTTCGATCCTACCATGCTCATATTGAATACCCCTGCTTTAGCCAACTTAATTTAAATTTTCCAAGATGGCTGTCATTTCCAGCTTATGTTTGCTTTCTGCACCAGAGAATTTGTTGAACTCAGCAATGATTCAAGCCCTCCCAGAATATTTTTGTTCGATGAATATTTATACAATCACATATGTATCTAAACATGTCAAAGGAAATATCAGAAAGTTAGAGTTTTAGTTTCTGGTCACATGACATTAAATTTTGTCATTGATGGGCATCATCATTAACAGGTACTGTATTTTTTCACAAAATGTTCTAATTTTATGTTTATTTTGAGCATGGGATATTTTGATGATTTGTGACCTGTGCAGATGTTTTAATTGAAGTTGTATGGATGTTATTAATGATTAGCTTTCTTGGACGTTTTTCTCTGACTATTAGCATGTAGAGGTATCAGCTATTAAGTCTCTGTTTGGTTAAAAACATTAATATTTCAAACATAAATTACCAGACAACCATAACAAAACATTTATTTATTAGAATTTATTATATTTAGTTATGCTAATGGCCAAATACAATAAATAACAGTTTTTAAATCCAAAAAGTAAAGTCGTTTATGGGTAAAATGTATGTACATTTGCCCTACTTACTGTCAATAAGAAGTAGTGAGATAGTTACTGATGAAGAACTAACATTACATGTGTTTTACGAGCTTAGATGATACCAGTGCTAACTAGCAAGGTAGCTAACTAACAGCAGCAGATTTTTTCCCAAGTGCTGCATGTAATAGTAAACGTTATGGGCGCTGTGGTGTTACGTGGTCGTCTTCGCTGCATTAATATTTTGTATTGCGTGTCGGTCAACATACGCAGTGTGACGCTAGCTGTTAATGGCTGTTAAATGTTGCAAACTAAATGTACATTAGGTGCACAGCTAGCATTGTTTGACTTGAGAAAGCGGTACAGTACCAAAACTCACCTACTCCACATGGAAGACGGCGCTGTACGTATTACACTTATGGTCGTATTCACATTTTCTTTGGCTCACTTTATCAAAATTTGGCTCACACTCGGTCTACAGTTGGCCAAAGTCTGGCTGACATTGCAGGCGAACTCTGACAGCAGCTAAAGCAAACGGCTGTAAAAATAACTGATCACTTTACATGTTTATTATGAATTTTTCTATTATTTTATTACATGCTGCACACACGCTGGTATTTAAACGGGCCTTCAGAGCGAAGCAGCTTTGTCAGTCTGCCCACACATTGAGCAATCCATTCCCATGGCTTCATAATCCATTTCACGTACGTCATACGTCCGTGTTATCTCTGAGAAAATGGACGTGTTGTTTTGTGGTCGGCCGCTCAGCCCGAGCAGAGTTTCCAAACATTACCTCATGATGAGAGGAAAAGTGCTGCTTTGATTTAAGAGATAGCAGACAAGCTGAAGTTGCATCACAGACTTATTAAAGCCATGGACGTACAGCTGCATAGATTTACACCACATCAGACCACTTTTACAAGACAGTTGATGAGATTCAAGTATCCTCCCTCACACAGCAGCGTATAAATATTTACCTGCAGTGCGTCTGATTCCATCTGTCCAGCGCTGGTGCTGCCCTCATATATTTCCCACTGGGAACTGTGAAGATGTAGCAGAGATCCGCGCTGACCGAGACTCTTATTAAAACAATGAAGCTCATAATTATCCTGGAATTCCAAAGCAGTGCTATAGTCGTAATGAGGCCACACAGGAGCCGGCGTATAAAGAATGAATGTAATAAATAAGCCATTAGATGGGCAGTAAAAAGAGGAGGATATAAAAAAAAGACAACAACAGTGAAATGAGTTCAGACAGGTCTTGTTGTCTCTTGATGAGCACTCTGAGAAGTTTCTATTTTCGACCTTTAACGGTGTTTGAGAGTCAAACCTGTATTAAAAATGAGTTTTGACACCTATAATGTGGACAGTTTAAAAACCTGCAGCACGCATCAGAAAATCCTGCTGATGGTTCTTTATCGCCGTTTTCTCGGGTGGATTAAAGGAAGAGGGAAAGACTGATTAGGTGGCAACTTGTTTTCTTCGATAAACCATTTTTAAACACACCAGAGACACACAGCCGCCTTTCACTGCAGTATTAGCTCATAAATTTATGTTATTTATGCCCAGCGGGCATCGTGGGCAACTGCCCAGGGGCCAGGCACAGCTGGGGGGGCCATCCTGAAATCATATATTATCAGAACATAACAATAATAACAATAACAAAATTACATAATTGGAAGAAAACAGGAGTCTGTACTTTCCATCCACTGATATTCTTCCATGTGTCTTATGGTGGCGAGGAGCCCATCCCAGCTGTCACAGGAGGCCGCGTGCACCCTGTACATGAGGCCATTGTGGCGTGACAGTTTTTGTTTAACCGGTTCTGGAGGAAAATGTTGCCGTTAACTTTAATGTTGCTGAGATGTTCAGTACAATGCCGTGCAAGCTAATCCAGAGATTATCAGCAGCAGCAGCAGCAGCGCATTTATGACCTGAAAGTTTGACTGGAATATTTCTGTTTTACCTGCATTATTATTATTATTATTATTGTTATATATTAATTCATTTTTTAAAAAAAAGGACAATTAGTGCGCCTGTTGGTCAAAGCGTGCACTGGTGCCAAATACACAATGATGTGCAAATAGCCGATTAATACTAGACACACAGCTGAGTGCTGCGTCAATCTGCTCTCTGAAATAATTTCTCTGCCTCCTCAGATTTGGTCCCAACTCTGCCAACGCGAGCCCAAACTGCCCTGCTGACATCCTGAAATATCTACGAAAGCTTCAACTCCAGCATCAAACCAGGAAATCCTCCCTGCTGCTGTTTTCTCCTGAGAATGAGATGAACCCAGGATCAGCGTTTCCTCTGTTTCTCATTCAGAAACATCAGGACCGCCGAGGTCGCATCATGTTGACTCCATTTCTCTTTCACAGCTCGGTGTGTATGAAAAAGGCGCAAGTTTGCTAACCAGTCAACAAATACACAACAGAAGCTGTCGAGGACTTTCACCCTCATTACCGCTGAGCACTGGAGTTTGGCAGTGGTGAGGTTTAAGTATGCAGCCTGACGTTAGCTCCTGTCCTCCGTCACTACATCCATGCATCCAGCATCCTTCTTCCAGTATATCCACCCCTCCTCCTCTGCACATATCCGAACCATGTCAGCATCTCTGACTCTGAGCTGTCCCTCTTCACTCCCAGTGAAGACCTGAGCATCTCCAGCTCTCCAAGCCAAATCATCAATAATCTTAAATATCTTTCCATGATTCTTTTCTTGTGTGAATTTTGAATTGTTGTCCAAATCTCACCCTGCTGACAGAACCGTGCGTCTCTGAGAAAATAAAAAAATCACCTTTAAATAAGCTTAAGGTGACTGCTCGGGGACCTGACCGGCAGGATGTTTAATGGTTTAGTGTTAAAAGAGACGCAGAGACGTTTTACTAACAGACGTCCTGCTGAGCTGTGTCGAGTCACACGTATTTATGAACCCCTTCAGAAACAGCAGCTCTTTGGGTCGAGGCAGATTAATGATAACAGGTACAAACAGGCCTAAGAACACATAACGTCCTGATGAAGATCACTAAAATTGTTTTCTCTGATAAACAATTTAAAATATTTGTTTTTCCCTCCAAAGAGACTCCCCGTCTCGTGCCGTCGATTATTTATCCGGAACATTAAAGCCCCGCAGAGCGAACACGAGCCGGCTCCGCTGCCCCAAATACCCGTCAAACCCAACAAGGCCTTCATGGCTCCATCAAGACAGAGCGAGGCAGTGAAAATTGTCCTTTTTTTAATGGCTGCTTTGAAGTAAAAAGAATTATCATATCACTGGAAGTATTAACGTTCCCCAGAAGGAACCCTACAGTTTTATTAGTTTTACGGCTGCTGTCTTTTTACACATTTGACCGCCTTCCTGGAGCAAGAATAACACAAAGTTAATGGCTAACGGAGAGAAAGTCAAAGGGAAAACTTGGCTGATTATAGCTATAATTCCTGCAGATACTAATTACCAGTGGCTGTAAAATAAGTCAAACTGGTCATCCTAATGAGTCCACCAGAGACCGATTGTTAAATACATTAAAAAGATCTACTTTCCCTCTTCTTTTTTTTATTTGTGTTTTTCCCCCGCTCCACTGTCAGCGTTATCTTATCAAGTGTAACCAAACAAACTCCTGCTTAAAGGTCATGACGCCGCATCCACCCAAATCCAGTAATTAATGTAAAATTAAGCCTGGCATAAACATTACAAATGATATTTCACTGTGTCTGCTTTTAAAAACTTGGGAGAAAAAATCCCCTTCATTAAAACACAGACAGAGTTTCTACCTTAACAGCACAGGTAACGTTCACGTAAAGGCTAATGTGTCTGTTTAGGTGGATGATGAAGATGCCCGTTACTGATTCAGGGAAAATTCCTTTTCTCCAAGAAATGAACTCATCAACTGGAAATGAGCAAAAGAAAACAAAAACACAGCCTTAATCTGATCTTTGGCAGAAAATAATAAAGTTTGTCCTGTAAACTTCACCTGAGATGGTCTCAAAAAGGTGTAGAAACAGTCGTGTCAGTGAACATCACCCAGGCCGATAAAGGCGAGAAAACTGACTGGCTCTCCTGAAAGGTTGGTTTGTATTTTTAACAAGCTCAGATAGGTCACTCATCAAGTTTCTCTTCAGTTCACGTAAGACACACAGCAGATGTATGACAGTTTGTCTTTCTTAGATTTAATTTTTTCAATTAGGACAAGGTTTTAGATCTCACCCTGGGTCAACACACCTGAATCAAATGATTAGTTCATTACCAGGCCTCTGGAGAACTTCCAGACGTCTTGGGGAGGTAATTTAGCCCTTTAAATCAGCTGTGTTGGATCAAGGACACATCTAAAACCTGCAGGACACCGCCCTGGAGTTCGACACCCCTGAATTAGGAGGATAAAAATAAGCTTGTGAGGATTTTTATTAAAGTTTTTTGTTCGTATCTGAGTTGCCAGGTAGAGTACGGCAATAATCAAACACCTGGTATTTAAAATAAGTGAAAGAATATATGTCTGTGCATCTGTTTCCACTTTGCACTATGATGTTCTTACTGATGAAGGGCAAAATTTGGGGACATTCTCATTTATGAAAAAACATTTATAGAGACTCTGTTCACGTAACAGCTAGCTGCTAGCTCAAACAGACTTTAGTATATCTGTAGCATAGTGTGAAAACTGATCCTGACGCTGTTGCAGCATACAGTTACACCTGAAACTTTTTTTCCTTCTGGATAACAAAGTTTCTTTGGGTTTAGTCCAATATTTAAGATAAAATATCACATATAAAAAATTATTTTGTTTCCTGATGCAAGTGTTCAATTGACTTACTCTGTAACACCAGTATACTGTACCACAATGTAAAGACCCTAAATATTCTACAATGTTCTCATCAGTGAGGTTTTGCATGTGAAACCATCTGCGTTTAACCACATCTATCTTTGCTAATACCACCGTGTCACATGCTCCTATAAACTGAAAACCACTGCTGTCCATTTGTGAACCACAGTCGTTCTGTAGGCCACCAACACTCACTTTGAGTCACAGACATTTTAAACTCTTTGATGTTGTCTGGATTTCATGTGCAGTCGTTTCGATGATTGTTTATTCTGAAGCATCTGGAAACACTGATCTTTCCTCCAAAGGTTTCTATATGTAGGTGGCATGGGCGGATCTACTGTGGTGGGGTGGGGTGCCATGTGCCTCCATAAAATAATCTCTGGCCACCCCTAATGCCACAATAACTCTTTGAGCCTGGCTACAATGAAAACTGAATATAAATTCTAAACAAAATATATTACACCCCCCCCCACAATTAAAAAAAATGGTTCGGCCCATAGCGTCAAACCGGCTTTGTTTCTTGTTGTCAGTAGCAACTGACATTGCAGTTTTCTGCCATTTGTTTACATTTATGTAACAATGTGATTATTTCTAATAAAAAGAGTGTGAAACTGAATGAATGAAATACAAATCCAACTGTTCCACCTCATGCTGTGAAGCTTTCTGGATTTTATATTTATTGGGCTACATGCTTATTCATCATATAGACTATACAGTACATAAAATCAAAATTCACTTTTTTTTTCATGTAACTGTAAATGTTTAAGTGACAGGCAACGTTTATATGAAATGTGCATTTGATGTATTTTAACCATATATAGTACATATTACAGAATGTATCACCTGCATATGTGTAAAGAAATGGCTTTGATGTTGCCACCCGATTTGATTTCCCTGCTACGCTAAGAAAATTTCTCTAAATCCATCCACGGCAGGTGGAAAGGACAGTTATATGGACCTATATGTAAAAAAACGGGTTTGTTTTGTGATTTGCTTGCTTATTAACAGCAACAGAGATAATTTAAGTGAAACCTGCAGATACAAGGAAGAGAGCATGAAGTCATTGTGTTGGTGTCGTTAAGCTGCGTCTTCATTTTGTCAGATTTTAGCTATGGCACTATCTTGGTAATTACTGCTGGTTAATAAGATCCCCTTTTATGATCTGAATTTCACTTTAGTTCCAATATATAACAGAAAAGAAAGGTGAAAGCGCTGCTGAAACAGAGCGGGTTTCTTTCCTTCTCTTCATTTGTAATTATAAAAAGAAATAACAACTAATGCAGCAGAGCATGAAAAGTCAACACTAATTCAGGTGTTAATAAATACTGGCAAAAGTATGCAGGTAAATCAGGTTTAATCAACAACAACCTGATAAATCAGGAAAAA
This sequence comes from Oreochromis aureus, assembly GCF_013358895.1. Taxonomy (NCBI): domain Eukaryota; kingdom Metazoa; phylum Chordata; class Actinopteri; order Cichliformes; family Cichlidae; genus Oreochromis; species Oreochromis aureus. The sequence continues at coordinate 27,191,739 of NC_052943.1, read as the reverse complement.
CTTGCTTGTTATGCAGGTAAGCTGGTTGTGAAGAAGGTGGGAGTGGAACATGTAGTGAAGCCCACCTTGGAGTTGTCCAACTTTGCTCCCAGCTCGTATTTGCTGAAACCTGTTGCCTCACGCAAATAACTTCTTGTAGCACGGCCTTCAAATGAATCCAGAAAATCTATACTGTTGTAATCCCCCACACCAAATGGCTCCACTACAACATCAAAGAGTTTGCAAGACAAGTGAAACATGTTCTTCTAGATAACAAACCAAGGGCCACTTTCTTTCTGTGACTGCAGTGGAAATGTTGGTCTGTAGACAAGAAACTTTAATTATAAAAAAAAATAATTTACCAGTTTTAAAGCCTTTCATCACATTTTTAGAACATCCTTAATAAAAACATAAACCTTAACTTTCACATTGAAATGTTCCTTCTTTTACTCAGAGGTCTTCCACCGCAGCATCATTGGTCCTGAGAAACTTTTCAGACTTTGAGAAGACCACGGACTCTTGCTGTTCTTTGACTTTCAGCATCAACATCCTGCTTGAAACGACGCTGAAGAGTACGTGTCTATACGAGGCGCCCTACGAGCCTGCGCAGAGCGCAGCCCTCCTGCATGTACGCATTCAGCATTGTATGGTGATGAGAGGCGGCTCATCGGGGAGCAAGCGGCTGTTATTTTGGCATGGCTCTGCTAATGTTGCTCGCAGCACTATATATGCCATCCATCGCCCGAGCATCCGGGGACTCCCGGGGCTGCTAAAACCCTGCAGGGTGGGTAGAATCTAATAAAACGCACTTGACGTTTTAATTGCATTTTCCTCATCAAGGAGTAATCTGCAAGATGGTTGTGGCATTTCTGTTGAGACCAATAAGGCTGATATTATGATCAGTCATTTCTTTGATAAACATGCCAGCGCCCCAGCCCTCGATTGTGTGAGGAATATTGAGAAAAATGAAGATGCTCGCTCTCACAGGCGCTTGCATCATTCCACGTCTTGGACGTCCTGTGTTTTTCGGTAAATATTGTCTTATGCAATATTTCTGTGTGTTTGTTGGCCTCAGCGTGTCAGATGTAATGTAGTGTAACTGGTTTCTCTCTGACAGCTGTTTGAACATGCTGTAAACAGTGATTCTGGACTTGCTGCAGGTTTCTGAGTTTGGTTCAGACTGCAGAGTGAGCACTGCGTCCCTGCAGGGTGACGGTATGATAATGTGGCCCATAATGGCTTTCAATTAGCACACTCATGAACTCTGCATGAAAAAAAAAACACTCCTCCAAGCTTCAGTGTGTTTACGACCAACAAAACCAAGAATTTATTCTGAACCTCGACTAAAACTAAGCTGGAACGTGTACTTAAATAACGTACACGGTAGTCTGCGTGAAAGCTGGCTTTGTCCAAGGAGATTAAATCCAGACAACAGAGACCGGGACTGTTTGTTGAGCCAGACTTAGCTCCAGTTAAAAAATATATAATAATAATTTGTGGATTGGGGAGAGTAAAAAACTGTAAAGACATGTTATATGATATAAACGGTTGGGTCTTTGAAGCTTAATTTACCTTCATCAATATTCAGGATTGGGTCATGGGTGCAGTCTAAACAGTGAAGCCCAGACTTCCCTCACCCTGACCACCTTTTAAGTTCATCTGAGGGGACACTGAGGAGTTCCCAAGCCAGCTGAGGGACTCCAGCGAGTCCTGGGTCTGCCCCGGGGCCGCCCGAAACGCCTTGCCTAGGATTCACCCAGGAGGCATCATAGTCAGATTCCTGAACCACGGCTCTACTCCAAGCTCCTCTCTAATGACCGAGCTCCTCATCACATCTCTAACGGAGAGCCCAGCCACTGAGAAAAGATCCACAGAACGAGCTTGTGCTGGAACATGTAAATATTTACCTTCATATTATAATTATCATTACTGGGCTCGACTACAGCAGCTTTGCATGATTCACAGGTCAAAATAATCCTTCTTTATCTCATACTCGGCCTCGGTGTGGCACTTAAGTTCATCCTCTGTCTGACACAGTCTCTGTTAGCTCCTCCCACTCAAAGGTACTTTTCTTTTTGATTAGCTGCCCCTCCCAATCAGAGAGTGGGTGGAGCCTTGCCCTCTCTGACATCACACAGATCCATGTTGAGAAAAAAAGTTTGCTCAAAGCTGTTATTTCTACATATGTGACCTCATTATTTCAAACGTTGATAATTTGTAATATGAACATCCACCACTGGAACAGGAGAAAGCAACAAAACAAAGAAAGAGGAGCTTCATATGGCTTCATTAAACAGAAAGGAGTGTTTTCATACACTCTGAAGGTAAAGCTGGGTTTGTGGCTTCAGTGCAGTCATCCTTTGTTTGGCTGCAGCCACTTCACTCTTGACGGTTTCCTCAGCCAAAAGTGTTTTAAACAGATTTTTATCCGGAGTTAGTCTGGAACTGTGCCCAGGTATAATGTGACAAAAGAGCAATTGACTTCTGTGCCAAAAATGTTCATTATTTCCTCAGCAATCATTTGCCAATGTGAAATAATTAAAGGGCGAGCCCAGAAAATATGAAAACCAGTGGGCTTTTTTTTTAATTTACCACACCACCTCCAGCATTTATCCTGATCCTGAAAACCTCTTAGAATATATATTTGTCAAATATTGTTCTGCCAGCAGACCTCCCTCTACAACCTCAAGCCACATATGTATGCACAAAGCCATTTTTTACTACTCGACCTACAGTTGAAGGTTGAACTGATTCAACAGCAGTTCAGGATGTTAGGCATCAGTGCAAACCTTAGCAGTGAGGTGGACAACAGAATATAGGGTTGACTTGCCTCGTATGGAGGGTGGGGCTCACATGGGTGAGCTGTGAAGTAAATATAATTGTTAAAACCTGATGAAACATGATTTTATAGGTGTGCAGTAAATATGTCTGCAGTCAGAAGCATTAGGAAACTGATATGGAAGTCTTAAATTCAACAGATTATACGTGTATACATTTTGTTTTTGTGTGTATGTACAGCATAATGAAGCCTCTCAAGGTTAAACAAAATATTAGGGTTCAGTGGTTTGAAGGCAATATTTAGAGAAAAACTCTTTTTAGATTTAGAGGGAAAAATAAAAGTTCACATTTTTGTAGTACATACAGTTAAAATAGTAGATGTCATGTTGGAATTTTTTCTAATTGAAGACACTTCCCCAATTTGAAACATTTAAAATCATCTTAAAAAAACTCACACACCCTCTCAGATTACCCACCGAAATTATTTTATGTAATAATTTTATGAATTAATGATTTAATGTAGCCCTGCATTATTGGAGTTAGTTTTTCAGCCTTTTTGAACCGTCATAACATCAAGACACAACACCAAAGGAGATTTATGTCTCCAGCTGGAATTGGACCAGCAACCTATGACTTGCCAAGCGGATGTGTTAACCAGTACACTATGAAGCAATGTCATAACTACAGGAGATTTCCACATGAAGTTGTCATCTATGTTAAAAACTGCCACCAAATCCCTTTTAAACGCACTGCAAGCGTCACAATCTGAAGACAAAGTGTTGTTCTTAATCAGAAACAAGAAACATGTTTGATCTGTTTTCTGATAATTCACTAAAGAAAACTTTAAAAACTGCATTCAGGGTAAACTTTGAATTGTCACATCACCATGTGGGATAGGTTCCTGCTCAGAATCAGGGAGGCCACAGGACTGGTCGGCGCCCATCAGCCTCCAGCTGCGAGGGAAAGCGTGCACGCCCAGACTGGTTTGCAGGTGGTTGCTCGCTGTCACTGTCCCTCCTGTACGCTTAGCGCTGTGGCTTCCTGCATGTTCGGTTAGAGACTTCTTCTCCTTCATGGCTTTTTGGACAGTGTTCTCAAATCCGATCAAACATCGGCCAGCATCTTGGCTCCTGTTGTTGTTTGTTGAGGTAGTGAGTCGTAGTTTGCCCATAACAATGCCAACAGTGCAAGACTACAAATGCACCAAAGCACCATTGTGATATACGTAATAAATGTAGTATAAATGGATGTGAATGTGTGATGACGTCACTGTCGAGTTGCGAGGTGACCAATGCAGCGGGTATAATGGGGCCCATACGACACTGCACGCCCATATGGCAGCCGTGCCCAAATCATGACCTGCCTTCTGGACCTTTCTGACTCTCAGGTCTGATTCAGACTGCAGCAGGAATCGTTGCAGAGCCACAGTGTGACCTACGTAAGTGTCCTGCTTGTGCAATTATGCGTTGATTATTTTGTGGTTGTGCCCTGGTGTTGTATATGCAGAAAAAATAGAAAAAAAATAAAATACTGGGACTTTGCTGTGGTTTATTTGTCCCCCAAGATTTTCCACTTTTTTGTTCATTCCTTCACAACCATTCTGATAGTTTGTGGCCTTTTGTCTGTAGAGGAGTCGCCCCTGGAGGCTGTTAGAAGTGATGTATGCTGGGCACAGAATAAACCCATTAACCCACCACCCCCACATTCAGTTAACACTTTTGTTCCAGTTGTCCCGTGTAGCCTGTGAACTGATTTCTACGTGAAGGACTTGCGATGAATCTAAAGCCAAATTATATAACGTTTGTGCTCCAGAGTGCTAGCATCAGCACTAGCCAACATTAGCTTAAAAATCACCAAACGAGCGGCTCCCAGCACAACACAGACTCCACATGAGGACAGAAACTCGCACTCATCTATGCGAGGGAAAGTGTGCACGCCCCACTGCTCTTAGCTGTGAGGTTGGGTGGCCTGACAAATGGGAGGAGCTTCCAGGGTTTGGCTGTCCAGCGTGGGACTGACCCTTCCCTGTGAGTTGGATGACGCCATGTTGCTTTTTTAGCTCATTCATCCATCCATCTCGGTGTGTATCTGTGTACGTTTTACATCCGAGGACAAAGTTTAAACTTCAGCTCTCCAACAAAACTAAAATATGTCCAAGAAGAAGTGATCCCATGACCCACGGCTGATAAAAATCAGCGTTTCCTCGTTATTCCTCCACCCACATCTGCAGCCATCGCGGTGGAGGATGACTAGCTGTCAGGACCTGAGATATGACTGTATGTGCAGCTGTTCGGATAACACGGGCCAGCTTCTTTAAAAAACAAAACAAAAAAAACTGTCAGCCCCATTGTTTATCAATTAAGTCATTCCTCACGTCGGTTTCAATCCATTTCCAAACTATCTGATCTGTTCCCTTTGACCGCCGCGGATCCAAAGAAAACACGGCTGCTCGTCTGTTTTTGGCCGAGGGCTTAAAACATACGAGTCTCGACGCTCCCTGATGGCTTTAAGAGCAGCACAAAGAGCAGTAATTGGAACTAGTGAGCTATAGCTACAAACAGCCTCCCCTCTTCTCCCCGAGATCCAAATTTACAGTTTGAATGGCAGAAGGAGGAGGAAAAAAAAGATCTTTCAGTTACGTCTTTTCTCTTTTCCCCCCTCATTTAAATTGGAAGTGATCTCGGAGGAAATAGTTATCATTTTAATGACGGCCTCCATTCATTAAAACTCTCATTCTTCCCCTCTTTCCCCTCTCTCCTGTGGATTGGAAGCAGATCCTTACAAAAAGCCCCGCTTCAATTACCTCCGAGTTAACCCCGCCCTCCACGTTCACATGCAGGGGGTGGGGGTGGAGGCGGAGGGGTCCCGGCCCCCGCCTGGACCTGCTGCTGTTTAACAGGAGAAACCTGAACTCGAGGTTTCGCCCTGCCGGCTGACAGACTGGCATCCATCATGTGTCATTCGCCGAGTCCTGGAGATCGTCATGAGCTGGCACACCGAGGTCGAAGGTAGAGCGACCGAAACATGAAAGAAAAGGCAGAAAAATCCACTCACAGGGACGACCTTTCTCCCTCTCCTCTTCTTCCGAGTCTTCAAGAGTCCCAGAAACAAACAAGCAACAGGCGAAATCAGCCATTCATGTCAGCATGAACCCATGAAAAAAACAATAAACTAAAAGAACAATGAATGGATGAAAAATAAGGGCGTATGCAAAACCTGCAGTTCCCCTGACGTCCACCAGAGGCTCCAGCAGAGATAAACATGTTTACAGCCTGATACACAAACTGGTCTCTATAAATAATTTATGACAGCTGTACAGGTGAGACTGTTTTTATAACTCACCTGTTTAAATTGTATTATGGCTTAAAGTTTGTTCAGTTTTATCCGCCAGTATTTATTATATTTATTTGATTAAATGTTAGGTTTAAATTTGTTACTCGTGATTTTATTAACACACTGATTTAAATGTGATTTATTATGGTGATCATTTATCTTTTTCATGCACGTAATCTAGCAAGATATTTGTTCATTTCTCATTTTTGTTCAAATAATCTTGGTGTACTAATAAAAATATTTTGCTATAACATTTGGATTTTTTATGTACTTTATGCAGTATTATTGTATTTTATTGTATTTATTTTATTTACTTTATTTTGGGTATATTTTATATTAAATGTATTATTATTGTACATACGCTAAATTCTTTTTGCTATGATGTTTTATCTTTTTAGTATGCCTTATTTAAATATTTTAACTTAGCTTTTTTTCTGAATTACACTGAACCTCTTAGAAGCTTTTTAAAGTTTATTTCATATTATATTCTATCTTTATTATTTGAAATCGTTTATTTCTGTCACTGGTGTGAAAGCTGCTGTATAAATAAAGGTTGACTGATAGTTTACAGCTTCTGCCTTCTTTTAACTCCTCGGCTGTTCACGTCTCAGGACTTTCTCCACAGCAGTATTTGTACTTTCTGCTCGCTGCTGTCGGATGCTCAGATTGCTGCTCCAGCCGCCGCCGCCACCGGCTGCTAAATGAAGTGAGGCGTCGAATGACTAAAACTCTGATGAAATCAAAGCAGTTTGGTTGTTTCTTTTTGTTTGAGCGTCTCATTAGATAAACTGCAGACATCAAAGAGAATCAAATGCTGAAGAGCGTCCTCGTCCATTTGTTTCTCTAAACCGCAGACGAAAAGAAGCCGGCTAATTGCTCGCATTTTGCATGTCGAGGAAGAAACGCTGCTTCCTCTCACCTGAGGGCCAACTCTGCAGCACCTTTTAAAACAGCAGAAACAACATTTGATTAGGGACTAATCACGCTTTTCTCTGAATAACACTTTTAATATTTCAGGCTCCTTCTCTGGATGCAAATGAACGCGGCATTAATCGCATCACACATTAGGCAGTCTGAGCACAGCTGAGTGTTTTTCACTCTTTTTTCATTGTGTAATTAGGGCCCAAATGTTAATGAATTATGCTAATTCCTGACAATTAGCATATAATATTGGAGACAATCAACAATTAGCATATGCTGCGTTGAAGACAATCAGACGCGGCTGCAGTCCCACGCCGATGCTCGCCCGACTCGGCCTGATGTATAGAAGCCGGCCGGCGAGCATCCAGGGTGATCTGATTACATGCAGAATCAGCATGCTAATTACTGCAGCCTCACCCCGCTGTACTGCAGCTCCACAGGGGAGGGGAAACACAGAGGGGGGCGACGGGCCGAGGCGGGGAGGCTGAACTGCAGCGTGTTGGGTTTTTGTGGCGGCGGTGACCTCGGCGCCTCCTCCAGCTGAGTCTCGGAGGTCCAAACCAGAGGAGAAGGCTTCACGCAGCTCGGTTTGATGGAGAAAGGTCACCGATAGCCACTCAGCGTGAGGGAACTGAGCCCTTCAGTCTGGAGGGCAGACATGAACCACGTTCATTACTAACACTGTCACTTTTACTTACCTGCTACACTCAGGCTTCAGGCCAGTGAAGCACCTGAACAGATTCAATACTTCTACCATCCAAACTCAGATGTTATCATGTGTTTTACGCATGAATCTAATCTGCATGCATCCATCTTTGGAAGAGTCGTGGGAGAAGCAGAGACCTCCTCCAGCTCTTCTTCTGGGACAACGAGGCATTCCCAGTGTTGTCCTGGGAACTGGCCTCCTCCCAGCATAACATGTCTGAAAGACCTCACCCAGGAGGCATCCTGGTCAAATGTCTGGATTTAATTTTAATCTGATAGAACAGTTCTTTAAATATAAAAGCTCATCAACATAATTCACTTACTAGACCCTCACAATCACCTGTTATACTTTTTGCAAATATATATATCTGATAAATGGTGGACTAATCTGAAACTTCACTGTTAACCATTGTAGATCATCTGTGGCACATTTTTGACCTGAGATTCAAAATCTGCTTTTTTGCAACAGTGTCCTGTACAAACAGCACTACACTCAGCAGTGGGTGCACGAGCTACTAATGCACATAGAAACACACAAAATAAACTCATAAACACAAAAATAAAGCAGTGGTTGAATCTTGAAATGACCAACCGGAGTCTGCAAAGTGCAATGAAGTGATAAAACTCAGTGCTCCATTATCGATGAGTGGCTGTTTCTCAACAACAGCCGTCTCAGCGTGTTTTATATACCCTACAATATCAGAGAGAACCCCCAAACAATCAAGCGGTCTGCCTATGAGCAAAAACTTGTTGACAGTGGGGAGGAAGAACTCCATTTTACCAGGAAGAGACCTCCAGCAGAGCCAGGCTCAGGGGGAGGCAGCTTCTCTAGTTTTTAGGGGTTTTTTTTTTTGTCTGATTTAATTTAAATTTTTAATTTTAAAGAAAAAGGAAAAAATCTCACTCACTGCAGTCAGTAATGATCCCAAAGCTGAATTTGTTTCATTATGTTCTTACTCGTCTTTCAGTTAATAACACTTCATTCTTCTCTATTGAACTTAACATTAAATCCAACTTAGGCAAAACTTTTATTTTGAAACTTTTCAAGGTCAAACAAGGCTTAAAGGCCTCATAGAACCACATTATATACCGCAATATATATAACATTATATAGAACAGGAGGCAGAACCTTCAGCTATCACTACTCAGGAAAGACAAAAACAAAGGTGACCCAACACTAATCAAAACTAGAGTAAGCAGAGATAAACAACAGCAGTCTAAGAACCAGGACCTACTAGAAGGAGCTGAAGCAGCACATGTACCCAGCACAGCCTACACCAGTCTGGGCAGGTGAACCTCCTGACCTACAGGAGCCTGGCAGGAACATACAGGTGAGTTCAGGTGCTGTTGTGGACAGTTTGAAGCTATCTGAGTCGTAGCAGCTGAAGGATTTATCATCCAGGTCATTACTTCACTTTTACACCACTCTCAAACTGATTTATTTAACTGTTTTTTTCTTTTTTAAATTTCTCTCTCCAGCCACAATCTATTTATTTGGAGCTTTTATTTTGAATGTTCATCTTGCTGGGCAGGTCTTCACTCACTGTTATTCTTAAGATGAATAAAAAAAACAGGAGCCAGTTTCAGATTTTCAGTAATGAAAGTCCAGCCCTCACATTCAGCGCTTTTCCACCCTGTGCAGATGAGACGTTTGTGCATCAACATGAAGACGCTGTGTTTAGCTGAGAGCGCTGCAGTCAGATGGATTCAAACTCCAGCACGAGTCTTTCCCTTTTAGAGCTGCTGATCTCACAAATGTTGCAGAAGAATTTTAATCATTTGGACGCCGCTGTGGTTGCACCGTTTCCTCGGCAGGTTCCCAGGCTGCCAGGCCCCACGCAGCACTCTCCTCCCCGAGCCGTCAGGTTGGCTGCAGGCCTGCAGGAAGGGCGTGGAGCTGGGGCTCAGGTCCTGAATATCCATTTGGAACTCATTAAAGATCTCCAACGGACATGGGGCCCCGGTTCCCACATCCTCCGGGACCTCGCACTGTCTGAGCTCATTTACAGAGTGTCCTCTCCTACTGACAGCCTCTAATTCGCATTTGAATTTAGGTCACATTGATCTGGGCCTGCGTCCAAAGGCTGGTCCCTGAGGAGCCCGACCAGCCAACAACCAGGCAGAGAGAGAAGCAGGAAGCATCTTACAGTTCACTCCTCCCTCCTTTTCCTCCTCCTGCTCACACTGCGGTCGGTCGGCGGCGTGGAGCGGCGTCGGCCCTGGAACAGCCTGCGGCGCTGCAGGTCAGGGCGTGATGTGATGGTGGACGGCGCCGACTGTGGCCCGACGTGATGCTGAGAGCTGCCTGAACATCCGTGAAAGTGATTTTGACTTTCAGGCAACGAGTTTTAACCTTTTAACTCAAAAACTGACATTTCACTCAAAAATGTATAGGTATCCAATAAACTAACCAACTGGATATTCAAGCAACTGCATGATGATGCAGCTGAATCTTTAAATGTAACACTCACATGCAACTTACATCAACACAGTCTCACGGCTGTTCATAAAACTGTCGTGACCTGCACACAGCTATTTGTGGGCATGACGTCACATAAAAAAAGGAATAATAATGTGAGGAAAGAGAAACATTACAGTTAGCCAGCTAGCTATAACTTAATTTATTCTACATGAATCTGGTGATGCTGTTATGATGTTTGTTGATAAAGTAATTTCAAAATGTTACCTGATCGAAGCTAATCGCTGAATTAGCTAACCTCATCCACTCAACACAGGGTCACACTGCAAGAGTTAGCTTTCAGTTAGACTAGGACAGAGGTTCCCAAAGTGTGGGGCCCGCCCCCTAGGAGGGGGCGCAGAGCCATTGCAGGGGGGGGCGCGGTATGAAAAGAAAAAAAAAAAGAGCGCTTGGACACTGTGGACAGGTTTTTGACGGGGCTCCCACACAAACGCAAAGCAGGAGATGAACCATCGCCAAATATGTTTCCAAACCAACTTCCTTCCAAGCCAAAGACAGGAAAATATGGTGAAGCATATCTTCCCTTTGGCTTCACCTGCACAAGTGCCAAGGTAGGTCTCCCCTGCAAAATTAGTTTCCCTGCGTCGGGAGCAGCGCTGGGCTCTCCAAATCACGGACAAACAGGATCCCACATTCTTGATTTTTAGTTCACAAACACTTCTTGTAATAACTAACTACTCCTGACATTTTGGACATGTTAGCTCTTTATGCAGTAAATTTACAGCGGGATACAAATAATATCAGGCTGATCCTGCCGTAATTTGTTCCCCGGTTCAAATCACGGACAAACAGTATCCCACAGCTGTTTTTGTTTTTGAACCCATTTTGCACAGAGAGACATTTTTTGAAAAATGTATTGATAGCAATGTTGAATATTATTACACAGGAAAAAAAACAACTACACGTAAAATAATTACACCGTGACGCCTCTGCCTTTCTAAATGGAGGGACAGTAACTGTGTGTGTGTATGTAAGCGTGTAAAACCTGATGATAGTCAGATTAACAGTATTTTGTCTCTATCTTGCGTGAGAACTCTGTATTCCTTGTCCACACGTAAACGCAAAAAAGGAGTTTTAAATAATCTCCGTTTTCGGTGAATCGCAACGCAGTTTACGTGTTGATGAAAAGCCCAAACGCATAGAAACAGCTGCGTTTTCAAAAATACCCGTGTAGGTGTGGACGTAGCGTAAAAGAGTTAGTAGTATATTTTATTACTACCTGTAATTTATTGCCGTTTACTTGTATTTGCTTAATTGTTTACTAAATGTTTGAGGTGTGAAATAAACCGCAATGGAGTTTGTAAACAAAATATGGGTGTGTGTGTTTGGACGATGCATTTGTTTGTGTGTGTGTGTATGTGTGTGTGTGTGTGTGTGGGGGGGGCAACACTTTTCTTGTAAAAAAGGGGGGCCTGGCAAAAAAAGTTTGGGAACCACTGGACTAGGATTTGGGAGCGAGCTAATGTTAGCTACATTAGCCATGACGACATCTCTGGTTCAGATTTGATTCCCAAAACCAAACAATCCATGTCTCCAATCTTGTTGATTGCTCTGATGTCTGTGACTAGAATAAATTTTCTTCAGGCTAAAGTTAGCTTAACTGCTAACTGAGAAAGTTAGCAGTTTCTTCAAGAAATGTAAACAAGTTTTAATACGATTACTGAATGAAACTTAAAAACTTCTCAAAAAAATTCTCAAGCAAATGATACCACATTTCCTTGATTTTTTAACATACTCTTGTGTCCTTTTGTTTTTTCCTATTTGTTACTGCCTACTTTTATTTTGGCAGTCCTTTTCTTGTGCTTTGCATTTAGTTTTATTTCCTCATCTCATTACCTAGATTCTATTCACCAACTTTCTTGTGATTAGCTTATGGATATCCCCTCTCTATAACATAATACAGATCCAAGAGTAGAAAAAATTGTGTGAATCTGAGTGCTTAGAGCAATCTGCAGCTTTTGACTCACAGAGATTATTTGTGCATACACTGAGGATAAGCTGGGCATGGGGCGAGATGAATTCATTTGAAACTGGGCGTGGTTAAATATGAACATCCATCAGTGGAACACTAGACAATGAGAAAAAGGTTGATTTAACATCTGTAGACTAATTTAATTTAAAGTTCAGAGGCCTGTGGAGTTCCCCAGGGCTCCATGTTGGGCCCATTATGTTTATTTTGTGCATAAAGTCATTTATTCCCTTTTGAATTCTTTACATGTGACAAGATTCAATCTTTACGGGTGAAAACGTGATGATGTGTCCCCTGACATCATCACCATCATAACACTTTCTTCCACCTGCCTGCATCTTCTTCATTACTGACCGTTTTGTTGCCGAGGACCCGTTTAGACGTCTGGCAGAGGGCGTTATGAGATGTGTGGAACAAATGATTTCTATCATCACCTGCAGCTGCCGCAACGCTGCGAGGGCGCAGGAGCCGTTTTGATTGTCTGTAATAAATAACCCTTCAGAGGGAGATAAATAACTCCACCGGAGTCATGGCTTCCTCTCTGAAGAGTTTAGAGGAGAAAGTCCTGCCTGCTTTTTTAATTTTTTCCTCCTCATCCCTCCACATTACATGCTTCCCTTCATATTAATTTTTGCAACAGATTGCGGTGTGGAATTAATGCATTTTTCAGAAGAAGCCCCACCAGCAGCAGCAGCAGGCTCTCCTCACATCTCTCAAGAACTCAATTACTCTCAACATTTAAAATAAATAAATTAAAGGTGTCCTGTAGCCAGCAGCTGCATCATTACAAGTGCTCCTGGGAGACCAAATTAAGCCACAGAATGTATATCTAATATACAACCCCACTAATGATATGTGTTAAAAGAGCCACGATGTAGGCGCTGCTTAAAAATTACACGGGTCATTACGGCGAGTTGAGAGCAGATTTATCTGCTGCCAACAAAACACATAATTTGTTTTACCTGGTAATCACACAGGCCGGCTAATTACATGTGAGACAAAAAGTACACTCTATGCGGAATGTGTTTTATACAAACTGAGCCCAGTTTCATGGAATATTCGGCACTTAATAACACTACGCTGGTTTTATTGCTTGAAGGATTGAGCAGCTTATTTTTTCCATGAATACACCCGAGCTCTCTTATTCTGTTTTTTCTACAAACCTCATATTCAAACCAATAAATACGTCGTATAATACTTCCTGAATTCTCTGCTCGGAGTGCAGTAAACATGTAAATCATACAAATATTTTACAAATGTAGTGTTTCACTTCAAACCCTTAAACCCCCCTTGAGTCTTTGTCCCGAGTTTGTTTTGTCTGGTATTTGATAACGCTTTGTAATCGTAAATTAACTTAATTAAATTTTAGGGAATGGTTTTTACTCCTAACAAGCAATGAAATGATAACGCGGAGTAACTGATTAATAACTTGGATGATAAATTTGGAAGTGATGCTTCAGTTTGTTTTAAAGGGCATTCATAAGGAGGCAGATGAGGCGATGATAGTGGCGTGAACATAAAGGCCACTGTTTGCTTTAAGCTGTTTGGTTTAGTTTCTGCACCAGAAACATTTAATTATGTTCAGGAAAACATGGACGTTTGGGTTAAAATATGAAGAGTCCCCCTCTAATACAACAGGAGCATTTATTTTGAAAAATCAGCACAACTCCACCTCAAAGACATGATGTGATCCAAACGTTTTTCAGATTTTTGCTCATGTGTTTGAAACGTTTGGTTTCTATTTGCTCGTCTTTAGTGGATCCGCGTGCATGAATACGTGATGATGAAGAGGAAAACACAGTGTGCAGATCACTTTGTGATTTTGTTGAGCAGCTACCTGCGTGGCATCAGCTGCAAGCAAGAGAGCACATGAAAACCAAACTTGCTGATATTTAATGTATTAATCAGATTTAATAAGTCATTAAATTAAAGGTGCTGGCACTCTGTCCTTCATCATTATGGCCATCTTTAACCTCTGATTGTGCTGATGGACGGTCTCAAAGAGATTAGTGTTTCCCCATTAATGCAGTCGTTCTGCTCTGGTTTCATGTTTGCATCTCTGCATATCACTGGTACTGCTGACGCCAACCCATGTGACTCACTGTGAAGGCTTGCGGCGTTTGAAATGATCCATAACACCAATCCATCATCATCTTCAAATGAGAGAAAAACGGGTGTTTCTGTACTTTATTTTTTAAAGTAGACTTTTATGCGTAGCTGTGTTTGTTTTCATTCATGCTTGTTTAGGTAAGCGAGCCCCCAACACTGACTGGGAAAATCTGTATTTCCTGACCGGTTGAAGAGTGATATCTGCCCGTCGGCACATGAAAACAAAGACGACGATGCACCACAGACCTCTTTGATCTGTAGCAGATTGGACCTGAGCAGAGACAAAACCTTTCAAACTTGTGTTAAAACAGGAATACAGTCAGGAATACCGCTCCAAGGAGACAATCACCAAAACAATGTTTTGAAAAGTGAGCAGACAGTGGTTCTTCATCACAGATAATCTCAACTTGTGACATGGGCAGGCTCTCTGCGCCCGGTGCCGTGTCTGAGCCTGCAAGGGTCTCCAGCAAAGTGGAGATGACAGCTGGATTTACAGCTACAAACACCAAACGACATCCTTCATCGTGGAAGACACTGAGACCAAAGAGGATGTGTCAGGTCAGGAGAGCAGCTGAGACCTCTCGTGATTGTGCAGTTTCCAGATTCAGAAAAAGGTTTTCAAAGATTTATTTACACTATGTATGGAATGATTGATCGGCAGGTGAGGAAGTGTGCTGGAACATCTGGAGTGCTCAGGAGGGGTCTGCAGGGCTTCAGGCTGAGGAAGGGTAACCGGTGGACGGGCACGTGAGTAACAGGTAAGTTCTTGTTTCCACAGAGACTGCCTGACTCCGTGAGAAAAACAGAAGTAACAGTGGCAAAGGGCGGCTCCACCCACAGGTGGAGACACAGTTAGGCCTGGGTGAAAGAGAGAGATGAAGAGATAAACAGCGAGTCAGATCCTGAAAGACCTCGCTCATCATTTTACAGAGCAGTCCGCCACGAGGCCTTCGCCACGACCAGAGCTGTGACCGCTGGTCTCCATCGTGACAACAGGTGAGTTTCTGCGTGTGCAAACTCGCCAGATTTTGCCTCCCTGTGACTAAAATTATTTAATTTTAGCTGCTGTTAGTGTGCTCACAGCCTCTTTAGCTAAGCACCCACCTGCTCTGTGGTTTACCTGCAAATCCAACAACAGTTTTACAGCAGCTGTTACTCATCTGTGATTTCCACACTGGCTGCACTGATATAACAACCACTACATTTCCCACAATTCATGTGGATAAGCTGGTTTGTTTTGATCTTCAGGATTTTATCATTTAATCTGCGGAGCTTTAATAATCTACTTTTCCCCCCAGACACTTGTCATGACTGTAAATCTCAGACTCTGTGTTTTTAAATAAAATCAACATGAAATTTGCAGAAAGACGGAAACATCTCTGCGTAAGGTTACGACTGTGATTAACTGGATGTTTTCAAATTGAGATTGATAAGGAAATTACAGCTAATAGGCTGCAAAGTGCTGGATAATGATGCTTCTCATCAGGCGAGGAAAAACTCGCAGCATTTTATTTGCTTTGAGCGAGCAGAAAGTGATGAATGTGAAGCCCGACGAGAAGCTGAAGCAGTTCCTGCAAAGTAAAAAAAAAATTGTCAAAAAATTGGGGTTTAATTACATCGACACATCGCCGCCGTCGCAGCTTCCGTCGGATGGCGAACATCTGCATTTTAATCGATTCTGTTTCCTCCCTCCTCCGCCTCTCCCTCCATGTCTTTCAAGATCATTAACTTTATTGGATTGGACATTCCTGTTGCAAAAACAATTCAGCATAATCATTTGCAATGCGACTCCCCAGTGCAGGATGCAAATGCTGCTCGCACTTGCCGTCCCGGCCTGGCAATTACCACCGGAGCACAGATGCAGGCGGCCGCTTCGTCAGAATAAAGTCGAGGGTGCAAATAATGTGATTACTCAGTCATTACATATTGGAGTGCATTCATTACGGGCAGCAGTGGATTCTGGGCATTGTTGACATCGCCTTGGCAGAGACGGCGACGACGCAGGATGTCAAGAACGTAATGCCCGTAATCTCATCTCAGCCTCAGTCCAAGACTCCCCGAACTCCAGAGGAACACCGGCTGAATGTCAACGAAGGAAGACGTCACGTGACTCTCAGGTGGAGTGTGAGGTGTGGAGGCCTCGCTCGTGTGGAGGTGTGACAGGAAGCAGGTGGGAAACACGAGCGGCGCCTCGGCGGTTTGATGTAAAGGTCAGAGCTGCTGGGTCCGAACAGACGGCCAGCTGAGGCGCACAACTGGAAACCAGAGCACAAATATTTGGACCCTCTGTTCTGGGCTTTGGTTATTCTTCACTTCCTGTTTTATTCTGAAAGTATTCCACATGGTGTGTACTCTCAGGTTCCTAGGTTTATGGACAGTGACACAGTTTGTGTAGTTTTGCCTCCGATGTGGCTGAAGACTGAATTAGAGTCAGTTTTATGCACAGGGAAAATCAACTCTAAACTAAATGTCATTTCATGTTCAGGGAAAACATTTTACGTATGCAACCTGTTGATCTGTGCCTTACTCATACCACAGAGTTAAGCTGTGGAAAATGTATGAATGCATATTTACGGCTTGCTCCCAGTTTGCTGCCAAGACTGAATAGGTTACTACAGCAGCACCTTCACACAGTCGGTACCCAAATGGATGAGTTCACAAATATTTTTTCTTGCATAAGTATCAACAGAAACCCCAAAGTCTTTACAAACCTTTTAAATTGTTTGTATCAGGCTATAAACATGTTTATTTCTGCTGTAAAGTAAGAACCTCCAGAACCTGCTTCAGGATCCCTGAAACTTCATCAAGCACACCAACAACCTCCTCAAGAATCCGTTCAAAGATCCCTGGAACATTTTATCATCCGCACATTGCAGTTTATATGTCTGTGAAGCCTCAACTTCACAGCTTTGGTCGCCTCTGTGCTGACTTTGTAGCTAAAAATGACCAAATTTAAAGAAGAGAGCTAAGTTTTCAGCTAATGTGAACTAGAAAGGTTATGCGTCGCATATACACACACCTACTAATTGGTGCGAAGTAACATCCAAATCCAAGAATTTCACTCATCAAAACTGGAGCTTCTTGGACGATCTGTTAGTATGACTAACCTGACAGCATTAAAAATGCTCCAAAGTGCTCCAACGGCACAAACACGGTCCAGAGGTGAGTTCAGGTGAAGCCTAGCAGACGGCTAGCAGCTACATCTGCCTGTGTCACCATCTGCCTGTCAGTCAAACTTTAAGCTTGAATAAAATTAAACAGGTCAGGTAGAAAATAAATGTACCACCTGTACAGCAAGTATGAAGGTGCTAAACAGACCAAAAAAGCTTTCCAACTGTTGCTCGCCACAAAAAAAATGGCCGCACCACTGCTGGAGCCTCTGGTGGACACTGAAGGAACTGCAGGTTGAGGCTCTTTGCTTTTTAATCCTGAAGGTTGCTGGTTGAATATCTGCCTGTCAAACCGTTTATGTCACGCTTTCTTTCGTGCAAGTAATGATCAGTAAAGTAACAATAAAGTAACTCCATTAGCATTTAACTGTTTTAAAGGCTGTTTTCAGTCAGAAAGGTCCTTGAAGGTAAGTACTTCCTGTTTGATGCACCGCAGTGGACGGTGACCCTCAGAGTGTAGCTATCAGTGCTTCCTGTCAGGTGGTGTGACTTTAAGCTCACCTCCGTGAGCATCCGAACGTCTTAGCGACGGAATTTGTTTTGGCTGATAATAGCGCCTGTACTCAATAACGTTAGTTTGGGATCCAGCTCAAGTAATTAACATCTGTTTTTTTAGTCTTATCTCAGAGATTAATGTCACTTCCATCGAAGAACAGCTGGATTTTAACAGTTTTTTTTCCCACTGCGCTTTAATAAACGTTGAAACATTTTGCAGCTTTGCGCGTCCAGCTTTGACTTATCACATCCTTAAACTGTGTCAACACGTTGGAGACGGGCCTGTTGGAGCTGTACGTTTTAATGCCTCCGCAATAAATTAAAGAGCAGTTTAATTTAGCAATTTGGTGCAGTATGTTAATGTGGGAAGAAAGAGGGATTCAGCCCAGCGAAATGAAATGAAATAACATATATTTGAAAGTGTAATTTTTCTTTAACACACATTATTATTATTTCAATCCTTGTAATTGAAACGGCAATCCAGGCAACTTGTATTAAATTGGATTGTGGCAAAATTGCACCTTTGGTTTGCCAAGGCTGACTGAGTCCTTGCATCAAATGAATTTAATTATTCCTGTAGCCCATATATTATTAATCATCTATATTGATTTCTGAACTCCCAGACTGCTTGTGGATATGCAAATGCAGCCGCGGCAATATCGGGACGGGCTCATTTGCATGGGAGCCCATTATTATTTTATAAGTAAATTTTAATGTGGACTCAATTAAAACTCAGCCAGTGGAACAGCTAAATTGGCCCAAGGTATGAGCTTTCTGAGATTCATGTGCACAGCCGGGATATATCAATTAGTAAAGATCAAACTTTGGCTTCTCTGGAGGGGAAAGAAAATGCTGGAATTCAATCAGAGCGACTGCGGCGGCGGCGGCGGCGGCTTTGACTCGCCGGGTCCATCTTTGGTGGATTTCTTTTTTATTTTTATTATTATTCGAGTGGAAACTGTCCAGGTTGTAATCAGATCTGCCAAATGGAATTATAACCCGGAAAATTCGCAGTTTCAACAGGGGGAAAGGAGGTCACTTCAATATTTTATCACCTTTAATGTGACCTTCCTGCTCCCTTTTGAATAAACTTCACTTAAAATTACCCCTAAGGTCGAATTTTACATACACTTTTCTCATATAGACTTTAAATGCTGTTGTTCTTCTTTGAACCCTTTATAGCTGCTGACATTAAATGCAGACGGTGAGATGTGTCTGTGGAACTAAAAAAGAACTGGGCGAGTGGATGTGGGAGTGCTTTAAGAACGGGGTTATGGTTGTGTCTTTTTGTTTCTTTGTTGTATTTTGCACTCTGTAGTCGTTTTTGTCTCTTTACATTTGTCTTTGTGGCAGTTATTTGTGTCTTTGTGTCTGTTTGTCATGTCATCGTGTCTATTATTTGTGTCTTTGGGTTTAGTTTTGTTACTTTGGGGTGGATTTTTATCTCTTTGTACATTTTTTAGGTCTCTGTATTCATGTTTATCTTTCGTTTTTCACTCTTTTTTGCCTCTGTAAGGGTTTTCTGTGTTGTTACTTTCTGGTTGTTTTGCCTGTTTGTGGTGATCTTTGTTCTCTTTGGGAGTTTCATTTCTTGTTGTTTCTTCTTTTTTGTCTCTGTAGTTTTTCTGACATTTTTAGGACGTTATATGTGAATCTGGATTTGTTTTGTGAGTCTTCTTGTCTCTGTGCAGTCAGCTGGCCCATCTGTTGGCATGATCTTCTTCTTTGTTGCAAAAAACAAAAACAAAAGAGGGAATAAAACAAAATAAAGGTTTGTCTGTCTGAACTAGAGTTATAACTGAAGTAAAACTGAAACTAGATTTAAAGACTTTAAGTCTCCCTTTGGTTTAGTACAACACTGTAACAAGTACAACATTGTAATGTTTGTGGTGTGACAGGTCTGGAGCCCCTAAAAACGTTGGTTCGTATGAACTGCACGGCTTCACGTTGCTGTCACATCATATTTACATTCTGTGAGCGTTCCAGCACGTCCTGGGTCAGACGCAGCTCTGCCACTTTTCATCTCACTAACCTGATATTTCAGGAGTTTCTTGGATGGAGACGAGCAGCGGGAACAAACACACCCCATTAACATGAATGATAAGACTCCCCACAGGACACTCTGCACATCATATATCTGATCGATAAAATTCACCCTGTGATTACTTAACCAGCTGCTGAAACCAACATGTAGAGCTGTTTCCCTGCGTGTAAGCAGGACTAAACTATGAGAATGGTCCAAACTGGAAAACCTTCTAAATCTAAAAGTCACTTAAAAAATAGACCAAGTCAAATTTGGGGGTGGGGATTTAAGAGTTTTTCTCCCCTGAAAATGCCATAATGTTATTAGCTGTAGCTCGCAGCCAAAGAGACTGAGGTTCAAACTGAACTGAAAGAACCAACACAGACAAGCTGTGTTTTCTCAGGTTGTTTATCTTTCCCACTGAGTGATAGCGACTGTACTCTGGGTTGTTTCACGTCAGCTTCCATCCTCTCCTTTCATGTTAATCAGCCCGTGTTTTACTGCTTCTATCAGCTGACAGATAAACTAACAAAGCTCAGACTGATCCATTCAGCCATTAGACTGGATATAAAAGACGGACGTCACCCACCAGTGACCGCTGCTGTTTTGTTTTTTGGAGCCACAAGTGACTGTGTTTGAATGAGAGGGTGAAGTGAGCAAATTATCGGCAAAGACTAGACTTAAAAGTTGCGTATTATTCAAGCTAGAAACACCTGTGTCTCCGTCCACCTGTCAGTCAAAGAAGCCACGCCCCTAACAATGTAAACTTTAAGCCATAATACAGTTAAAACAGATTATTTATAAACAAAATATTCAAAATACCTACAGAGAACAGGGCTGTATACATGTTTAATTCTGCTGTAAAGATGGAGATTTTAACACGTGAGTCTATGGGGACTGACTCACCCCTGAATCCTCTTGTGGACATTAGAGGAACTGCAGGTTTGTAGTATTTTTTTTTGCACCAGTCACACTACTTATTTCAGAGTTAACTCTTCCTTTCATATAAAATATAGTTTAAATGATCAAACAGTGGGAAATGACAGATTATAAAGAAAGAAAACCTCATTCAAAACTCCATTAACATTTCACATAATTTACAGAATAAAAACACAGCAGACTGTCTGTGGTTACAGCAGGAAAACCGCGACTGTAGGAAAAGCTTCACACTTAAACATGAGCGACAGACTGAGTCTAAAGCAAAGCTATTGATTAGTTAACAGTATTGATTGATTATTGGCAGCCTCCCACAGAGCTTCCAAAAGATTTTTTACACCCAAACTTGCCGACATCATCAATCATCAATTATCCTGTCAAACCTGTTGAGACCGAAAGACTTTTATTGGCCACTGAGGAGCTCACCTCACCTCCTCCTCCTGCTCCTCTTCCTCACCCAAACTCTCAGAATAAATCCAAACACCAGCTCAGAGCTGTAAAGCAGAATTCACGCGCTGACACTTTAACGCCGACTGTGGGAGCGATGAGAGGATGCTGCAGCCTCTCCGAGGAGCTGGAGAAGGGATTCATCCTCGCTTTACCGGCTTTAATCCAGGCTGACCTGAAAGAAAGAGGCAGGACACAGCGTGCAAGCTGGAGACATACGATGGCGGTGATTTATCAGGATGCAGAAACATCAGCTGTACGAGCAGAGGAGACAAGATGAAGAGCGAGCACGGTCACAAAAACTGACCTGGGAGAAATGAAACAGCTTGTTCAGGATGTTAAGACGCTACAGAGCAAAGAAGGAATAAAACCATCCTCTAAAGTCAGAGATCTGTAACCTTCAATTAATCAAAGTCTTTACTCAAGAGGCACCCGCCATATTGGGCATGATACTAGCACTGGTTGCTAGGGAAAAATATATATTCCCAGACTGGTTAGTGGTGGTTTCTGGAAGTTTCTGGCTCTCATTGGGTGCGACTGTTTGTTAGGAAGCTGACCGGTCTTTAAGTCTGACGTCATTAGCCGTTTCCCGGTAAAGCTCTGCTTCAGGTCCCAAAATCTAAGGAACACTGCGGCATCAGTGAGGGTTACAAACTGTCTAAATTCTTTACCTTAATAAAATGATCAGTGTTGCTGCTCTACCAGGTGTAACAATTAAGTTTAAGATCCAGGCATCCATGAAAACAGAATTTATGAAATTTAACGGAGTTAGAAGTTAGCAGGGAGTTAGCTCGCTCGTTTCCATCTAAAGATGATATACCATTTATGACTGAGGGATTTCTGAAAAAATTCAAACGTACAGCTCTGCTATCACTTCCGACATAAATGAAGACAGAAAACTAAACAGCAGTGACGTTTGTAGGGTTACTGAAGTTGGGCTAACTGGTATATAATGATGTGCTACTTGGTGGCTAGCTACACAGCTATGGTTAGCATGATAAAAAACACATTAGCACAGTGAAGCTGGAGGATGAACGCTAATTTTTTTTCCATTTGATAAAAGTTAACGTGGGGGTTCTCGATGGATAGGGACAAATGTAATCGCATGGCAGGATGCTGTAAACGGACCAAACTTCAGTCGGGAGAACAACTGAGATAATTCATCCACAATACGAAGTTAGTTATTAATATACTGCTGCATGGGCTGGGCTGTAGCTACATCCTAAGGTTTTAAAAACTGAGCTTTAAAATGAATAGTGATAATACAAACTGAGAAAGGCCGACAGTACGGTGAGGAGCCGGTCATTTGATGACATTGGTGATCAGTAGCTAACATTAGCTGGCATTGCCAACTGTTGGCATTGAACGAGATGATGGTTGTCCTGTAAAGGAAAGTCTCTTTTTGGATTAATTTTGGATTATTAAGTCAGCACTAAAAGAACATGATGCTTATTTCGTCAGTTATTGTCTGTTTGGGGTAAAAAAGGGGGGTGGCTTTAGGGTGGAGCTACATTGTGATTGACAGGTTGCACACATATGAGGGTGCATTGTCATGTCTGGTTTCAAAACATCAAGATGGTGATGGCTAAAGCACTCAACAAGGATTCAAGATGGGACATCATTCAGTGACTTCAGCGGTTGTGTCCATCGTTTATATACAGTCTATGATTTCCTGCTGTGTTTCTGTTTTTCAGGTCAGTCTGTTTGTTTTCGTATCACATTCGCGGCATTAATGATGTTTGTGTGTAACTCCTTTGCTCCTGTGAGGCACCATCGTGGATAAATAAAGCATCGCTTCTTGTTTCACCTCCAAACTCTAAAATCAGCCCCGCGGATGCTCCTTGTCTTCGGCCACATAAGAAGAAGAAGAGGAACCATGTAATGATTTCCAGATGTTTGTGTCGACACATCCGTCCTCTTCGGATCGCATTCGGCCTGTGTTTGGGCCGCTCCCGGCAGACTCGGCTGAAGGACGCCGCAGGAAGAGAAAAGGCGAGGTATTAATGTCTGCGAGAGCCGAGTTCATCTGGCCTGATCCTCTCTGTGGAGCGTGGATACAGCGGAGCTTAGCAGCTCGGAGTTTCTGCCGCACCTCTAATTGGTTGCACTTTTATTTGTGCAATAACAAGCAGCTGTCAGAGACACATCAGGCAGAAACATGCATGTAGACGGCATGTTTTAATGGTCGTATGAACACTCGGATCTCGCCCACGTGGCTGAGTGTGAGGCATCACAACATGTGGTCTCAGATGTTCACGCTGACGGCCTGTTTTCCTCTCTGCAGCTTTTAAAGGTCTGTGAACTTTGACCTCCAGCCTGAAGCAAACTTCACACATCTGTCTTTTCATTTTTGAATGTTCTTTTTAAGTAGTTTGTGTCTACTCTTTATTTTATTCATTTTGAAATAAAATTTGACCCTAAAGATCAAAATTCTTCTCGCTTTATTTACTTATATGTGCCTTAAGAACTAACAGATGACACAAGGGCTGAATAATTCATAGATAGTAAGTTAATTATTCTGAGATAATTAGAATCACCAACCTTTAATGTCCACAACTGAGAAATGAAGTCAACTCTTAAGTGTCAAAAGCTGCAGTTCCTCTAACATCCACCAGAGGCTCCAGAAGTGAGTCTGCCCCCTTAGACTCCCATTTTAAAACTTTACAGCAGAAATAAACATGTTTACAGCCTGACAGAAAAACTGTTTTGGCCTCTGTAGATATTTTCCCCTTCATAGCGCCTGTACAGGGGGAGATTTTTTATAGCTAGATGTAGATAACACCAAGCTTCTATAAACAGTCTGGATTTCACCTGCATGAAAGCATGTTTAGCTGGTAAAATTGTTGAATATAGCAATTCTAAAAAGGTTCTAGGGGTCGTTAATGTGTATTGAAGGTCATTGATAAAGTTTCAGGGTGCTGAGGCAGGTTTCTGGAGGGTCTTAAGGAGGTGAGTCTGAGGGAGTGAAGAACATCACTGTTACCTCAACTCACAGTACCAGCCAATCAGTGCTTCCAAGTTAGTCGTTTGCCCCACGGCGGCCCCTGAGGGCCCTCCAGCAGCAGGACGACCTCGTCTCTCCGTCCTTCACCCTCTCGCTGTTTCCGTATCCGAGGTGAAAGTTTACAGTCTGGTCCAGCACAGCGAGCCAAACTCTGATCCCAGAGCAGGAGCGGAGGGGAAAGGCCAGCGCCTCCGTACGTGGAACATCAGGATCTGGTTTCACTGGGGGGCTGGACTTGGCGCTTGCCGGCACATATGGAGAAGTCTCATGGAAGAACAATAAGGAAAAGCCCAGCGCATAGTCCATTAATTTCTTTTTTCCCCTTCAATAAGTGAACTTCAAGTATTCGTGAAATGAGCTCTAAAGCCTCTTTAACAGTGTTTTCACAGCTGGCTGGCTCCCTCCCGCTGCTCTGGCAGTAAAGGTCCTTCCTGAATGAACATTAACATGGGAAGGCCGTAACATCATACTTGGCAGACCTGCATCGCCACTAAACACCTAGTGAACCCAGCACATAGACCCGGCCCTCCAGGAAAACAGATCTGCAGCTCAGCCAGGCCTTTCTGCATCCGCTGGTCAAGCAGAAAAAACAGGAGCAGGGGGAAAAATGGAGGATACTCCGATCCAAGCCAACAACGGTACTGCATTAAAAGTGACCAAAAAAACTACAGAAAAGCACCTCTGTGGTACACCACGTTACAATAAACTGCAACTTTAAAATACAACTGGAGCAAATTTCAGTAAAAAAAGAGAAGTTGGTACAATATCGGGGAAAAAATCCAATCATAAAATACTAAATTTAAAGTTCTGTACTTTGGTAAAAAGATTGAAAAATACAAAGAGATTCACTACAAATAATATACATTCAAAGAAAAAGAAAAATATCAATACATTTTTAAAAGGTATTTTAGTAAAGTCTGTGAAAACTACTTTACAATAATCTTAGATTAAAAGCAAAGATACAGTTTAACTGTGAAACAAACATTAAATTGAAATATTTCCATAATAGCAGCAAAAAATTAAGAGTACTGCGTCAGTTTTTGCAGTAAAAGTAAAATACAATTCGAGGAACAACACTTAAAAAATACTGCAATAATAATGATACAAAAAATACATTGTTAAAGTACTATACTTTGCTAAGTTAAGAAAAACTACATGAAAGTTGCAACATTTTCCAAAAAAGAGAACAAAAAATAACACTGCATGAAAAAAATGTCTTCACTTAAAGATTTAACTTTATTGCTCCAACAGTAACAGTGGGGGGAAAACTACAGTTACTATAAAAAGTACTATGATACTATTTTTGATAAAAGTAGTGTTAAATTCAACAGTACTCCCAACATTCATTTACTCTGTTACAAGACACAAAAAACTAAGTGGAACAGTTTGTCGAATTACAACTTTGAAGTACTATAGAGAGTAAAGGCAGTAAAATTTACTACTTAAATGTACCATAACACAAGAAAAGATGGTACAATACTTTTTGTATAAGTAATGTGATAAAAACCCCACACAAGTAGAAAAAGTACTGTGTTAGTATTATTGAGTAAGTAACACTGGACTGATAATGGCCATGTAACAGGATAAGAATACTCAGTCACTGTTACTACCATACTTGTGCTTCATAAAGCTAAACAGGCAGCGGGTTTAAAGTATGTGAACAAAAAGTGATCCACTTTGTATCTGCTGGTGTCGTCTGACGAGGTCGAGCAAACACAAAGTCTGCTCTCCTCGCTGAAAGTCCATGAAACCCTCATAGGTGGGAGCAGCTGGGATGTAAAGGAGGGCGCCTGCTATCACTTCTACGGCAGCGATAACGGCTGATAACATTCAAAGCGGGCGCAGTGTGACTTGAAGGAGGAAACCTCGAAGCCAGGACTGAAGATGAGTTTAACATGTGGACACTCAATCACTGTCTCTGCTCCTCTTCTTTACAGCACGACTCCCTCTCCAGCTCATCTCCAGTTTCTGGGAAATAACACTCATTTATGCCAAGTACACAGCACCGTCTATCAAGAACAACTGAATCGCTGATGTGTGGGCTGATGCGGGCTTTTTAATGTTGTTTTTGCGCGCTTTTATTGCAGAATATTTTGGGTTAATTTCCCTTTAATTCCCTTTGAGACACTTTTTGCTTAATGCTTAATAACAGATCATTACAGAGCAGTGTTACTGGCTTTAGCTCATGCACACACCTGCACAACTGCACGATTAAAGGTGAACATTTGTATTCACATTTTTTACAGAAATGGGGATAAAGTCCAGGCTGATGGCTCCATGTTTACTTCTCTTTCTGTTTGTCAAAAAATTGAGGATCAAATAAGAAACTGAAGGTGGCATAGCCCCAGTTTTCACCCTCTCTCTGAAGGTTTGATGATTTATTAGCTGATTAGTCTGTTATGATCATCCGGACACTCCCTCGCCATTGGCCACTAATAACGAAGAAGCGGCTGAGATTGGTTAATTGGGCGGCGAAGGGTCGAGGTCTCTGAAGTAACGGCTGATCTGAGGTTAAAAAGCGACACAGATTTGTATTAGAAAGAAAATCAGATTGATCACATCCCTGAACAGCTTTGTCCACATACTTATGGCAAACTCTTTTGTCTTCATTGTGGTTTTGTATCTTTTTAAGGTGATGCTTTTGCTTTGCTGTGCGTTTGGTTAAAGAATAAACTGAAAATCGGACTTTAGTCGCTCATATTTACTTATTTAGTCCTTGGATGTGCTTTAAAGCTCAAACCTGCCCTTTAAACTGAACACAGCTCCTTGTTTCTCCCACAGAAACTTCTCGATTCCTTTTGGATGTCGTCAGCTGCAGCTTGAATAACTGACCTCTCAAAGCGTCCTCACTTCCTCATGGTGAAGTATAAAGATGGAGAGTACATACAAACCATTTGCTGCAGCCTTGAAACGCAGAGCAGGCGATTAAGTTTTCACTGCAGCTCTTAGCGTTTCCTCTCTGCAGCGGTCGTCCGCTCTGTTTCTGACACACAACACTGCCAGATGGCTGGGAGTCATTATGGCTGTCGCACTCAATATCTACCTGCGTCCATCTCTGCCCAACGCCACCGTACAGAGGCCCCCATGCTCCCCCAGGCCCGGCCAACAAAAACACCCGCCCTGGGTGTTTGGGGTTTATCGCTCGCTCGGTGATGGGCGAGTTTCTGCCACGCTGGTCCAGTTGGACACCACGAGATGAAGAAACCAGGAGGGACTCGCTGATGGACAAAAATAAATGAGGAAGGCGACAGCAGATCTGAGCAAGCGGCAATGCAGCGCAAAAATCTGGACCTTGCACATCTGCAGCCTCAGTGGGGAACATTTAATACGTTAACTGACACATCTGCACGAATACAGTGTTCTCTCATCTTCTCTTATTTTAAAACTTTTAAAAACACCCTAACACTTATATTTGTCAGATGAAAGATGTATGTTTGGACCAACAGAACCTCCCTCGGTGATCACAGGAACCCCATAAACAATCACTTAAACCTACATCCACATAAAGACCACTCGAGCCTCCTCAGTGACTCCATCAAGGCCAAATCATGACTTCCAGCAGCTTGTCAGAGATCCTGAAGCTTCATAAGAGACCTCTCAGCCATGTGGCAAATCATGAAAGAGTCACAAAAAGTCTGTTTGCTCATGCACATGGATGGAAATCCTCACGCTTTTGTCTGGTTTTTTTTCCTTGGTCACCACAGTTTTATATATAAAATGAAGAATTTTTCTTGTCTTCACCCATATATTTGAAATTTTTCAAGGGACTAATTCATGTGAGCTTTAAAAAGCGGCGACCATTTTATTTAAGCCCCAACGGAAAATTATATTATAACCTTTACCGAGATGTTTCAGTGGCGAAATCCAACTAAACCTGAAAGGAAAAGTGAACAGTGAAAAGAAAAATGTAAAATTAATTTAAAAATGTTTTTTAAACCTTTAAAATACTTCACTACATGTACAGGAACATGAAGCAGTACATACTAGAGAGTAAAAAGTGTGCCACAAAATCTGGTGCATTTCATTATTTGCTCTGAGATTGTGGTGCTTCAAGTACCGAAAGTATTCCTACATCTAACTAAAGACCATTAAAGCCACCTCAGTGACTACAGAAGAAACAAATAAACCTGAAACTTCATAAAAGATGTTTAAAAACACCAAAGGAGTCCCAGAGCCTCTTGAACTACTTATAGATGGTTCTTTTTGACCCCATCAGTTCCTTAGAATTTCCAAAAGCAATCACGAACAACAACCTCTCCAACCGTATTGCAACACCCAATTAAAGTGTAACTTTGCTACCGTTCTAGTGACCCTTCAGCCTCTGTAGAACTTCCAAAAGGAACACCACACAGAAACTGGAAGTACTTCTACACCTATGGACAGACCATCCATGAGGACTAATTAATTACTTACAGAACCTCCTCAGAGACACCAGAAGTTCATAAGGAACTTCTATAACAACCTAACAAGTCCTGAAACTTCTTCACTGATGACTAGAACCTCTCGAAGTACTTGTTGAACCTTTGTAGAGTTCCCTTCCTACCTTTTAAATGAAAATTTAAGCAACCCAAAGTAATGCTACACTCAACTAATGGAACCTCTTCAACTATGACGAGAACCTCCAGAACTACCTGTATATCCTTCCTAGTGACCCAGTCAGTTTCCTTAGAGTCTCCAAAAGGAACACCATACAGAAACTGCAACACCTGGAAGAACTACTATAAAAGGCATGAAGGGATATCTGTCACATCATTGGGGGAAAAGAGGTGTTAGTTATCACAACTGTTTCTGTACCACCTCCAAGAAATCAACACATTAACCTCATGACTTACCGATGATCTCTGAAAATTAAGAAGTATATAAAAAGAACTGTAATACCTCATCAGTATTTATTAGAATATTGTCAGTGTTGATCAGATCAAATCCAAATTACTTTACCGCTTAAATCTTTTCCTTTTCTTTCTGTGACAGATTCAGAAGTGAAAATAAACCCAATTTGTAAGCCGTTGTTTCGCCACCAGCATCCTGAACAGCTCTGGTTCTTCTTGGCAGCGATTCTCCAAACTTAAAGATTAATCATAATTCAATAATATAAACAACATGAAATATTATGACAGTGAAATAATTTAGAATGAAGAAACCTGCCAAATAGCTGCAAACTGTTAAATCAAATTCTGATCCTGGACAGCACCAAGGATACAGCTGAGGTTGTGCAGTAACTGTCTATTTATTATTTTAATATTAGCAAGAAAATTATATTTTTATCTGTATCTGAATCTGCATCAAATAAAATACAGTGACAGACAACAAGATGATATAACATGAGCCAGATTTTATTTTCAGTCAGTGCACAGTTCATGAGAAAATAGTAAAAGGCACAAAAACAGCTCTATGTTAAGAAATACTTATAAAAAAATCTGGACGTGAATCAAAAACCAATCAATTGTATTTGGCTCAAACTCAACTTTCCTACAAATATCAGCTATGGAGCCAACAAACAGATAAACAAAGAGGAACAAGAACATCATGACAGCAAAATCAGGTCAATACAAAGAATGTTTATTTCTAATTCTTTAACTTAAAGAACTGAAGGCATGACGCCAAGAAACACCAAGCAGCACTTAAGAATGATCTGTAGCAGCAGATGGTTGGTTTCTTCAGGTTTCTTGATGATTATGATGGTGGTGCTGCAAGCTAGGTGTGCAGTATTAGAGATAAACAGGTACAAAGCCACCACCTAATGATCTGCAAACTGTGGAAGCTGCTGGCAGACACAATGAGAGGATAGTTATTAATGAGTGTCTAAAGTGTTGTTATTGATGCTCACTAGGAATTCTCAGGAGCAACCTCTTGCTGTGCCCCCTAGTTTGAAATAAACTGTGTTAATCTGCAAGCAGTAAAATATAATTCTGAAACAGGGTATCTAACCCTTCTCCTTGCTAACCATACATGCAACCATACATGTGTCAGTTTGTCCACTTACTGACTGGAGTTCCCTCATGGGGCTGCCACTGAAAGAAGAAAACTTAAACTGTACTACGCCAGCAGAAATACTTTCATTTAGGCATTAATTTAATGGTAAGCACAGTTTGGAAAACTTTTGGGCAGTGAAACTGATAAATCCATTAACTGATTAACTAATTCTTTTTCAGTATTATTACCTATTCAAACCTGTTGACAGTAGAAACTAGAGTTTTTCCTGTTGTTTTCAAACTTGTGAACACCGAGTTAATAAGCACCTTCATGTAATCACCTAGCTTGATTGTTGATGTTAGCATAGGTGAAACCAGCTAAGTACAAGACATTCAGGGTATGTTTAACAATCAAACAAAGCCCACTAGAGAAACACCTAAAGGACAGTTTCTCTAGAACCTTTTAAAAAGCAGTGTTAGGCACCTAAGGTATCGCTATGCCCAAAGGACTACTAGAGCCACCTAACTGATTACATAAAGGCCAGCTAATGACATAGAGAACCTCTCCAGAGGAACTGGAACTTCAAAATAGCTGTCTAGACTTGTGGAACCTCCTCAGTGATGGGTACAAGAAGTTCTTGTTGAACCATTTTAGCGACCCTTCATTGTAGAACCTTTAAAAAATAAGTTACAAACCTTCTAAAGGACACCTCTGCCCATTCAATCGATTGCAAAGCCCAGCTAAGGAACAACAGAGGCATTTAAATGATGACATAAGGGAAATCTAAGACACCTAAAAGACACCTAAAAGCTTTATGAAGTCCTTGTGGAACCTTTTTAGTTTAGCCTTTGTAGAATCTTTTTCAAATGAAGATACAAACCTTCCAAAATTCATCCAGTGGATTGTTAACCCAACTAAGGACCATTAGAGCCACCGAAATAATGGCTAACTAATGAGATGTAGATCCTCTCCAGAGCTAATAGGACTTCACAAAGGCCTTCTACAGACTCTTGGAACCTCTTCATCGATGGCTCTTGAAGTAGAAAGATTATGCTATGTTTTAATACAGACACCTGAACCACACATATTTCAACAATCTTAACCTGTTAATACCCATCAGGCCATTGGCAAACCACATCAGGGTATGGTTAGGTTCCATTTTAGCCACACACTAAATTAGCATTAAAAATCTGAAGTGGAACATATTATTGTTAAAAGCAAACTTCTGTCATGCATTTTGGCCTTAAAGATTTCCATATAAGCATGGCAAATAAAAAAGGGGGTTGATGTAAACCCAAAACCAACACCAGTCTGGTCACCAGCAGCTCAGTAGAAGTTAACAGGATACAGAAACGGTGAGACTCCCGTGCTTTGTACGCCCTCCATCCACCTTGACCTCCTCCTTTGCAAGCACAAACATCTCTGAGACACAGTTTGGTTTCCTGTGAATGTGGTTTAATCAGACAAAGTTGTTTTGTAGAGTTTAAAGGGAGAACTTGTCTTCAGAAGTAAAGAACTCACCAGAATTTCAGGGTGCTGTAACAATCATGAAATACAGCGTTCAAAAGTGACACGTTCAATAAAATGTGTTTTCGCATCTGTGACAGACGTGCGAAGCTTCAAACGCTGCCGGATGTTTCTGCTAAACGTGTTTATTCTGCAGAGCATTAAGACTTTATTCCTTTCTGTTTATCATTCTCATTATCTGCAGAACATACACGCTCGATGAGTATTTACACATTAGTGGGAAAAAAACTTTATATTCTGCTAAATTATGCAGAGATTTTGCTAAAGGCCTTTTTTCTGGAGTTGGTTGGAGTTTGTGATGCAAGACTTTCAGCTCCTTACAGCGCTGAGGTCAGTCGGAGCAGATTTACCTCGGCTGCGAGCGCCCCCAAAACTTTCAACGACTGTTTTACTCTGAAAAGAAACATCACTCTCATTTATTTTGGAGAGGGAGCAGAGAGGACGCCCTGCCTTTTGTTTCCCAGCAGCCCCGTCTGTCATCTATAATTCATAATGTTTAATGGGCGGCTGATATTTTGGGGAAACGCCATTTGCAGAAATCAATGGAACAAATAATGAGCAGCTGATGTTAATGCCGCTGCTCAGACCTGAAATCCTCACTGACAGGAAGGAAGGAAAAAAACAGTCAAAAGCAGGCAGGAAAGGTGTTGGAAAGCAGCCGGATAATCTGATCTGAGTCCAAATTTAAGGCTGATTAATAAATAAATAATGTGCCCCCAACAAAAAATGAATTATTCAGTCGTTCAGCCGTCAAAAAAAATCCTAATAAATGTTGGCCCACATATTGAGATGCACATTTCGGGCGTCTAATGACCTGAATCTAAATGGTCGGCCGTGGACTTGGATGAATTTTAAGTGTGTGTGCGTTTAAAGTGTGTTTGTGTGTGTGTTTTAAATGTGTGAGTACTCAATCATCAGTGTGAATATTTAAGGGGAAAGCAGGCGCTGACCTCTTTTCTTTCGTTTTACTGCTGAGTTCAGTCAGTTTCGGCTGATTTACACCCTCAAACGTAATCTCAGTTTAACATTTAAAACACTGATAGCGACGTTCAGGCCCGTAAATCGATCACTTTATCAGCAAACATCAGATACTCTGCAGCTGAGTTTTACACATTATGTTCCCCTCTTATCTGGACAGCTGACACATCTTTTTTTAACCACATAATTAGATTTCTCTTATGTTTCAAGTCTCTCGAAAATGTTTCACAATAAAAGGAAATCTTAAAATAGATCTGTTCTGCTTATTCCCCCATCGATGTTTTCATTCTTGGACTCTACTACAGCAGCTTTGCATCATCCGGAGTGTTCCTTATGTTGTTCTCTGTAATCGGTTTAAGGCAGTTTAAAGACTTTAATCTGAAAATCAGCTCGATGAACAAACAAAAAGTGTCTGACGAATTAAAGAAGACGCTGAGACACTCAACAAGGAGAAGAGGAGGAATATGAATACACTGATCTGATGAACCCGAGGTGAACCTAACCAGCGAGGCGCAGACAATCTACAAAAGGAGGGAAAACAAAAAGAAAATTACCAAATTAAAACAGGAAATGGCCAACACGAAACTCACATGGAGGAATCGTAACAATAATAATCTTCATTTATAACATGACTCCAAGTTTTCTTCAATGTGACCTGAAACCAGTGAGTAGTTTACTAGTTTGCAGAGGGTCAGAGAGTCAGGATATTGGGCGCCATTTTCCCACAGAAGTCCTTTCAAAACCAGAGCTATCGCCCCCTGCTGGTCATTTAAAATAATGCAGGTTTAAAGCACTAAAAACTGAAGCTACGTCCATATTTTATACTGTCTATGATGAAAGGTTTAACCTTCAAGGTTTAACAGGTTTAACCTTCAAGTCACTAACCCTTCATTTAAGACCAGAGCTGTATATTTTTAATCAGAAAATATTTCCTGTAGTGTTTTTACAGGAACTGGCCTGTTGGTGTGACAAGGAAATATGTGTTTTTTTAATAGTAAAGCTTCGACTTTATCGTAATTTTTTGGTAATTATTTCATAATTAGCCATCTAATTTTGACAGTCATAATTTTCCAGTTTAACTGCTCTGGGAGTTTCTGCACAAAATATCTGAATATCTACAGCACATCTGCAAACCAGATGTTCAGATTTAGTTTGAAACAGAAGCTTCCTGATTATGGTGACTTCTCCGTGGTTTGTTATTGATGAAAGTATCACAGAGTCATTCAATTTAAACGGGAACATTTGAGAATATCTGTCAGACAAAAGAAACAGCAGGTGTATGAGAACCACAAAGAAAGCCATTTAAAAAGTAATAATTGCCCCCACTCGGTGACCTAAGGGTTAAGGATCTGCAGCAATGGCCTGCATTTAGGCTTCAGAATGGGATGGTATGTCCATCTTTATATACAGTTTGTGGATCAACAGGAATTTGAGGTTGTGTTTTGCCCACAGACACTGGGTTAGTAGATAACCTGCTCTGGGAAGCATCTGCACCTTAAAATGATCACAAAATGAGGACAAAGAGACGCATTTTCTAAAAAATACAGAAAAATAAAATGAGCTCACACTGTTGAGTGCCCGGGGGCCTTTTACACATCCGATCAGGGACCCGCTGTCCCTGATATTGTCCACGTTTATACATCCCTGCTTCATGTCTGCTGTATTTAAACAGTCGGCTCAGCAGTGATGGGCCTTCAGGCCTTCCAACCCTCACCTGGGGCTCAAAACCTCCAGGAGTCAGTATGAGGAGGAGGAGTGAGCTGGCTCAGGTTTCAGGACTGCTGTGGCTGTGAGAGTAGCTGCTCAGGAATCTGGATCGAAACCCGGTCTTGTTTTCATGTGTCAGCAGTCACGGAGCCGGCTGTGTTATTTCGCCGGAGGGCACTTGGAGTCTCTTTAGCGTTAAAGTGGGTCTGGAAAGCGTCCCGGAGTCCAGAACCATAAACACATTAAGGAAGGCACACGGCTGCCTCTCGACCATTTCACGCTTCACGTTCACAGTTCTGCTTGAGTTTTTGTTGGAAGTCTCTCTGCAGCTCTCTGGCTCCTGATTCTGGACCTCCTTTCTCCTCCGTGCCCCCTCCTCGCTCTCCTGACTCAGCTCCTTCAGGAGGACCTGGTTCAAGCTGAGCAGCTAACACAGCATTAGTGGCAATTTGTGAAATTCTGAATGTTACGTGACGTTTCATTTTATAGTTTCTTCATCAGATGCTGCTCAGATGTGAATTACTGGAAAATTACAAAAAAACATCCTGGAGAGTTTGGATCCAGTCAGTGAGAAACATGGTGTTTCAGTGAAGTTTAGGAAAAAGATGTTTTATTTTAGGGGGAAACACTTCATAGTCAAGGTTTAAATGCATTTAAATTGATTACTGTGCTGGGAGTTTGAAAATGATCTGTTTCCTTCTTTAAGCTGTGCACACGACACATTTTTAGGTGTCTTTAATTATAAAGCTGTCCAACTTCATAAGGTACAAATCTGATAAGTGTTTGATTTTCTAACCAATAAGTCATAGTTTCTAAACATAAAATAATCCCAGTCCATTATTAAGGTTGCACTTTATCGCATATTTAAACACTTACCGTTGATCTGTGAACTGACTGTGACCTAATATAAAATAAAATTAGGCCTTCTTCTTCTTTAACATCCTGTATAATAATTTGGATATGAAGGACTCAGAGGAAAAAACCCAAAACATGTGAGGTTTATTTCCCAGAGCTCTTTAGTTCCATCTCTACTCTGCTTCCAGCGTCAAAAGAGAGCTACACTAGCTAACACTGGCTTACAAATGGACTCGACTAATCACTGACATCACTGAATGACTGACTCCCAGCACGAAATAGACTAACTCCAGGAGGACAGAAACTTACACTGATATGGTTTCACAGAGGATTTAGACACAGACAACACTAAAGAGCAAGCTAAGGCTAACCAGCTAGCTGTTAGGTTTGGTATCAAGTTTGTCTGTGTTAGCAGCTAATGTTTAGTTTTTCTAATTAAACCTGTCAGACTTCAGATTTAGCCATCTGAAAAAACTTGTAGTGAAATATGCTAAGGCTAATCCACACTAAGGAGCTGTTGAGGTTTGGGGCATCACAGTTTGCCCTGTGTTGGGTGAGGTGTTCGGGCATGTTTACCGTTTTTCCCAGG
Source organism: Oreochromis aureus (assembly GCF_013358895.1). Lineage (NCBI taxonomy): Eukaryota > Metazoa > Chordata > Actinopteri > Cichliformes > Cichlidae > Oreochromis > Oreochromis aureus. The sequence continues at coordinate 27,155,822 of NC_052943.1, read as the reverse complement.
ACGCGCTGGAGAGATTATATCTCTCGTGGCCTGACTTCATGATGGAGGAGGTTGGGAGCCATCTGGGCTTCTCTGCTTAAACTTGGATAAAGCGGATGAGGATGGATGGATGGATGGATGGGCTAATCTCATAACTGGCCACTTTAATATTAATCTATCAGCTAATGTTACAAATTAACCATAACCAGATTCCTATAGATATTTTACCGTTAGCTAACGATCTGTATCTTGGTTGCTAAAATTATCACTAGCAAAATTACATCTGAATAAAAATTTTACTTGGTTAGCTTGGTTAAAAATTGGTTAAAATTAATTTACCAGTTATGATACTAATGTGTAAAAGCACTGATTTTAGTTAATCATATAATGTCACAAAGCAACAACAGCAAGCTAGGGTGGATAGCCAACCGTAACTAGTGTGCCTGATATTGGTAGCTTTGTCAGTTTGTTGTCATCGTATTGATACTCAGGTATACTTTGCTGGTTTCTCAGCTGTAATGAAAACCTGACACTTAGTATAGACTACAACAGAGCAACTAGCAGTGAAGGACAGCCTACATTTGTCTCATCATTTTGGCTGATGCTAGCTCGCACATTGAGGATGTGTAGGAAAATGATGAGACTTAATAATGCATGATTATGGCACACAAGAGCTGTCCTTTGACCTTGATAAAATGATGATAAAATCATACCTGATCTTCCCTTTTAATTATTTTATATTTATATTTTAACATTTTTGATCTGTGCACATGTGCAGAGAGCGATAGTGGATTTGGATTGGACAAAGGATATTGAAGATGGAGCTGCCAGGCAAGAGGAGAAGGGAAAGATCTCAGAGAAAATTAATGGATGTAGGGAAGGAGGATCTACTGTGGTGACCCCTAACTGGCTAGTCGAAAGAACAAGAAGTAGATATTTTTTTTCTAGCTTCCGTGATGTGTAACGAGTGAAACACAACAACAAAAAACCCTCTTCAGCTGTCGCATTGAAGAAACGGAGCGTTTCTTTCAGTCCCAGCTGTCAATCTCAGAGTTTTCTCAGAGGTCTTCAGGGGAAAAGCTCTGACTTTAATCCTGCTGTCAATCTCATTGTGGTGGTGGGGGTCGTGGGGTCGCCTCTACAGGATTGTCTAACCTTTGTCCAAAGAGAGGACGAGGGGGGGACCAGCACGTTAATTCCTCTATTGACAGATGTCCAATCAGAGCGCCCGACTACGATTAGTCCTGCATGTTAACGAGCTGCACACAATCAATAACAGTCATGCATTGACTGTAGAAACCAGTGAAAACACACAACTTGAGTTCACTATTTTTCAGCGTTCATTCTGAATCACTATCTTTAATATTTTGAAATAACTGAATTCAGTTCAGCTTTATTTATATAGTACTGTCACAGCAACAATCACCTGAAGGCACTTGTAAGGTAAAGACTACAATAGTGATAAGTGATTGGACTGGCTGATGATGCCTGAAATCTCAGTTACCAATAGATTTTTCAGTTTGTGTTACATAAAAACCAAAAATGGAGGGTTCACCAATCATCCAATCAGAAAGAGCCACACAGATGTCTGACCTCTATAAGACGCTGCTGATTGGATAACTGACTAAGACCCACATTGTGGCATTTATGAAGGCTATGAGTCACCTTATTTACATCTGAGTGGATTCTGATGAGAACTAAAGTTATATGGCTTTTTTTCTTTCACCATAAACGCACACGTAAGTCACTGAATTAAGGTTCTCATTGACCTACCTAATGGTGCTTTAAAAATGGCTCAAATCTTCTAAAATTACCTCAACTATCAGAAGAATGTGAAGGAACAACAGCTATGATTTCATGCCCAGCACATGTATTTATTGTGCTTTAGCAATATCACATAAAAGTGAAAACAAGCTAGGCTGTAATCTCAAGTAATACCACTTCGAGATGGTGAAGTGAGGAAGTTATTCAAGCTAGTGTTGTCTAAACATTTGCACAGAATCTGTGTTAACGTCTCAAGCAGCTAACTTACCTAACGGCTGGAAGACACCAGCTTGTTCTTGAATAACACAAAAACAGATTAGTTACTGAAAGCTGAGTCTACTTTAAAGGTAGCAATACACAGGAGAAATGCAGTTAAAGTGCTGCCACCTGGTGGTCGCTGATTTCATTAGATTTTTGGGTTTTATAAACATTGCCTTCAATACAGACCTGAGACAGACTGGCGATCGGTCCAGGGTGTACCCTGGATGGATGCCTTCGATACACTTTGTGTTTATCGTACCTTTTTGGATTTGTGTTGCGTTTCTTTATTATTCCAGTCTTAATTCTGGTTACACTGAGTCTCTTTTACTTTATGTTATCTACTTCAAAGAGTCAGTTTTTGTGGTTTCTTGTGTTTGGTTCTTGTCTGTTAGTTATTAAAATACCTCTCTTTTTGATTGTGTTCGCCTCTGTTCGTGTCCCTCCTGTTTCCTGTCAGAAATAAGTCTCACAGTATACATAGTCCTGCAATTCCCCTCAGTTGGAACAGCTTGGTTCAACAGTTGCAGGGATATGAAGAGACTTCCTATTATTTCACAATAACATTTTAAAAAGTCATATTTATGTATCTGCAGTCACTCTCTCACAGTATTTCTTGATTCATAGATGCAGTCAGGTACATTGTTACATAATATATAATAATAGATCTGCATAATGTCTGCTTGAATTCTCCGCTTGAAAAATAGATCAGCATGTTCAAATAAATAAAATAATAATAATTTGCATAATGACATGACACGTGCTCCCTCATTTTTTTAAACATTTAAATACTTTATTTTATCTACATTTAAATACTTTATTTTATCTAAACTTCATCTTCATTAATTGCTCCAAAAAACTCACTACTTTCACAAAATGTGTTTTTAGATGGAAGAAGAGCCTGCAGATTAAACGCCACAGTTATTCTGTTTTAACCTTCAGTGATGAAGAGATTGATTAACAGAGCAGAAATCTGCCATTTCAAAAGAACATTAAGAAATGTGTAGAGGAAAAATGGGAAGAATATTTTATGATTTAAACAGAACTTTTGTTTCCAAAGTTACGTTTGACTGAAACACAAGAAAAAAGTTTGCATTTATGAGCGAAAACCACCAAACCAGATGGACCTCTGCAGGCTGTGAAACCAGTTAAGATCATGTAAATGTTACAGTGGTCAGATTTTTCTAAAGACGGCCCCTCCTCCACCTCCCCGTCTGCAGACTCCAGCTCCGTCGACATGAACTTCCTGCGCTGACCCTGTTTCTTCACCAGCAGAAGATTTCCTGCCAGTTTTCTGACTCTACCCCTCATTTGGCTGCTGGATCAGAACTATTCAGAGGAATGTCTGCCACGTTTCTTCTTTTTTTTCTTCCCAGGAATCGTTTCATGTGGCGAGCCTCCTGCCTGCTCCCTGATCCAGTTTACTGTTTTTCCCATGACATGTTTCCTGACAAGTTTCCCTGTGTGGTTGCAGACGCTGCCAGCATGTGAAGGACGGAGCTTCAGAGCTGAATGAGCCCTCCACGTCCAGGAAAAAGACTCTGAAGTGTTCGGATCTCAGTGTTTTTATTATGGCCGAAACACGACAAAAATTAAAATAAAGCATTTTCATTCATAAGGACACAAAATGATTTCCCTTCTGTTTCTCCACATACTAGCTGATATTTATCACTTGGAGCAAGACCTCAGGCACACAGAAACTTTCCTGATTTTTTTTTTTTTACAACTAAACAAAATAAAAGGCAAATTATCAGCAACATATTTTATATATATAGTCATGGCCAGTGAAATTTAGTGTAAAACAGCCATCATTGGAGTGATGTCACAACTGGGTTTTTGGAAATAACAGGGGACCTAAAACTGAACCTAGTGGCACACCAAAGGTTTTTAAATTTAACAATGATATTATGTTGTCATGGATTGGATTTTTTGTTTTTTTGTAATTTATTTATAAATTCTAAGGCTGAAAAACCAAGTAACCAAGAAGCACCAAAAGGTGCAATTTCTCTAATGTCCAGCAGAGGCACCAGCAGTGTGTCAGTCCCCACAGACTTGCATATTAAAACTTTACAGCAGAAATAAACATGTTTACAGCCTGATACAAAACTGTTTGGTCTCCAAAGATAATCCATCATAACAACTGTACCACTGAGAACGTTTTTATAACTCACCCGTTTAATTGTATTAAGGTTTAAAGTTTGCATCATTAGGGGCGTGGCCTCTTTGACTTACAGGTGAAGGGGGACACAGGTTGGTGTAGCTGCTAGCTGTCTACAAGGCTTCACCTCAGCCCATTGAAATCCCTGGACTGGCCCTCTGGACCGTATTTGTGCTGTTGGAACCTTTTGGGGAATTTTTAATCACCAATAAATTGGCTGTTGTGAAGTTACTGTACTAACAGACCATCCGAGAAGGCTGTGTTCCATTTTTGGTGAAATTTTAGGATTTTATGTGGCTATCGTAGCTGATAACACCTTCTCATCCAAATATGGTCACTTCCACAAAACAACACGTTGGGGAAAATAGTTGGAACAAATCAAGTGTTTGTTCTTACATCTAAGCTGCTCAACATAAAGAAAAACCTGAGGCGGGGATTAAATAACCTGAATTCCTCTTCATGCTGTGGTTTCCTCAGTGACTGAAAAACATGGAAATTAATAAAAACATGAGGACTAATGTGCTGCTTTCAGCCAAACATCTCAATTAGCAGATGAATATAAAGGCCAGAAAACTTGCGAGCGCTCTGTCGGATGCTCCTTATCAGTTTCCTTTTGTTCATTTTAACGCACATAGGTGGTTGTGTCAGAGTGAAACAAAGAAAAAATAAAGACGGTAACCTGGTTTTCACGGGGAGGAGGTGAGAGAGCTGCTGTCGGAGACTGAATTATCCTGTAAGACAAGTGTTAGAGCAGGGAGGGAAATAATTACTGCAGCAGTAATAAGCAGCAGAGTCTTAATAGGATTCAGAGTTTGTTTGGAGCTCAGTTAATGTGTCTATTATTAGAGCTGAGATATTGAATCCACTGCATGTTTTCGGGATAATTGTCTGTGCTGCCTCGCTGTGCTCCAATAATAGGATGTAATAATGATCATCACACTGTGTGGATGAAGCAGGCGTGTAAAGCACTTAGACAAGACATGATTACTGATGTCGAACAGAAAACACACACACAGTGACGGCTGCTGCAACTTGTGGAATATTAGCTGCATTTCAACATCAAATTATCTGCATGGTACTGCCAACATTAAAGACGTCCTGTCTCAGAGTTAAGAACTCATCCATGCATTTGTTCCTTATATTTGGGTGTCTGTCTCCTGGATCCAAACTGGAAGCTGGTGCTCTGTTGGGATAAGGTGGCACTGTTAAGTCTTTAAGATAGTTTGAAACTTTATATGTGAGGAGAAGGATTTGAACATTTATTTCTGGATTCAACAATGAAGAGAAGCTAATATAGGGGAAATGTGTTCTGTCTTTCCCTGTCAGTCCTACAGATTTGTTTAATGTGCACATTGAAGGAGATATCCTGGTTAAAAATGACTCCAAGGTTCCTCACAGTGTTACAGGAGGCCAAGGTAATGCCATCTAGAGTAAGTGTCTTGATGCATGCTCAATCATCCAGGTAAGTAAATGCCAAAAGGTTGTTCCTGTTCATCTGGACGTAGTGTTTTCCGTGGGAGAAACGTTTTGTCACTTGGATGAGTGACGGAACGTTTCTCCCATTGAAAATGATGAACAGAATCAACCTTTTAGGGGCATCCAGAGTAAGCATCTGGTTAGATATACACCATGTTTCTGAGGTTTTCAGGGTCAAATAGAACAAACTCAGTTTTGTCTAAATTTAGAGAAGAAAATTACAGGACATCGACCTTTATGCCTTTAGGACATGCCTGCAGTTTACAGCTCAGTCACACTGGGGGGAAAAAAGGACATATGTCTCTTTGAGATCAAGAAAAATTGATGATTGGCTTCTACTGTACTGAAGTTTTGGAAGTAGTTGCAAAGACCACCTGCTTGCCCAGAGGTTAAACATAGGTCATAATCTTCTGCGACACATCTTTTTGCAACAGGGGACTTAATCGCTTGCCAAGTGGTTGCATTCTGATTATATTTATAAAAAAAAAAAAATTCCCAAAAATTCCCCTCTCGCCCCTACGGGGGGTCAATCCTTCAAGCTTGGGTCCTCTACCAGAGGCCTGGGAGCTTGAGGGTCCTGCGCAGTATCTTTGCTGTTACCACTGGGACCACTGTTACCTTCACCCTCCACATCCTCTCGAGCTCTTCTCTGAGCCCTTGGTACTTCTCCAGCTTCTCGTGTTCCTTCTTCCTGATGTTGCTGCCACATCTAGGTTCGATTCCCGACCTAGCCTGTATCTACTGGATACAGGCTAGGTCGGACCCTGTGACAGTCGCAATTGTGTGGTGTCTCTTTAAGACAACTTAAGTTAATGTTTGGTGACATCACAAGTGTGCGCCATTGCCCTCTGTAGAGTGTCGGAGAAACATGCTTGCACATGGACCTCATATCTTTACCTCCCTAACTCCAAGTAACCTTACGGGTTGTATGAACACTGCTCGCTTCATGTATGATAAGACAGGAGCCGTTCAACCAGGCCTTGTAACGTTGGTGAAGAGTGTGTTCATTAAAGGACAAGCACTGTGGAATTCCCAGTACCAGTGTGGACGTGAGTTTTTGACTGTCCTGCTGAGTGTGTCTGCCGCCTCCCCTCAACCACTGAATACAACCCGTGTTACAAACCCCCATGCTAACCAAGCCTACCGCAGACATGGGAGAGATAAATATGAAGCCATACCGGCTCCAACGTTGCCTAGATTAACAAGGTCCATGTCAGGTTTTGCAGATTTAGGACATCCTGATGAGAAGTGGGCTACTGGAACAAGTGGGCAAGAGATGAAACTAGGACGCGAGTGGAAGGGGTTACATACATAGGACATACATAGGATGAGGGACCTATGGATATCTATCTCTCTATCTGTCTATCTGTCTATCTGTCTATCTATTTATATTGATAACCCTGAGGAACTCCATGACTAAGTTTTGGAAGGAAGACTTCTCGTTTGGAGTTTATGAGGCGATTTAAACCAGTGCAGCACGTTTCCTTTAATGCCAACAGTGTGTTCTAGTCTCTGTGTAGACAGTGTACTGTCTGGCAGGACAAGCACAGGGATGAATCCACTGTCAAGGGTCATATGAAGATCATTAGTAACCTTCACTAGTGCTTTTAGTGAAGGTTAGACTTCAAACCCAGCAAAAGACTGATGAATAGTTATAAACATGGATTAATCTTGGATTGTAATCTCAGATAAAGTCATGGCTCAAGATGAAAATGTGTCCAAAGGTTTATGCCTCCTCCCGGGATCAAACCGGTGATCTTTCACTTCTTAGGCCAATGTGTATATTCACATTACCTTTTTACAGTAAAGGCTTGCAGCTGTCAGTTTATACGCATGCTTTTAATGTGGAAAGTGTCAGGAAGTGTTTGTTTTTTTTAATCCTTGAACTGTGAATATTTCTCTGGATGATGAAGCAGCTGCTGCAACTGATGCACGAGTCCTTTCTTTAATCTTCCAGGGAGAAAAAAACACAATTCATCTCTGCACATGCTCAGATCCCCTCAGGACAGCCCGGGTTATTCTGTGTGTGTGTGTGTGTGTTGACAGCGCGGGATGGTTGACCTTTATTCACACTCCCTGTTTCTTTTTCTCCTCGACATTTCGGGCTTTTTCCGAGGCAGGAGTGAGGAGGTGGTCCGACCCTTCTCGTCTTCCTCTTCATCCTCCTCTGACCCTTCACAGCAGGGTTAATGTAAGGCCACATCCCCTGACACACAGACACACACACACAGACACACAGACTTCATCTATTCACATTCACTCCCTGCAGGTCGCGACTCGACTGAAAACAGTTGCTTTGTGTTCGACATCTGGCCGGCTCACTTCTTATTTCCAGATGATCTCTCTGAGGCAGAGGCTTTAAAGTGGACCTGTTCTGCTTTTCCTTATTTCTGATATTTCATACATCTCCTCTTCTTTTAGTGGCTGTTCGTGTTAAACATGCCTGAAGTTTCAAATAACGAGGGAAACGCATGCACAAGTAATCATTGTGAGCCAGAGTCTGAGAGGTAAGGCTCAGACTGCTCTAAACACTCATGTTTGACACAGTTTTTTCTCCACCCTTGTGTTTGAGAGGGGCAGCCAATCAGAAGATGATTGCCTTAAAGCACCGAGCCCCAAAGTGCAACAGTGCAGTCCACTGTCATAGACTTGTGATATGTTACTGTTACCTGGTGGCGTTTGTGCTGGAACTGATTCTTGTTTAATTTGTTGACGGCTGCAGTCATCGCTGATGTGTTCCTACAGTAACATTTGGATATTAAATAAAGATTTCAGAGTCTTTAGATTAGATCTGCTGTTTAGTTAAATAACACACAGCTTTTCTTTTATTGAAATAAAATCCAATAATCATAAAAAATCATAAATGGACAAAAAAACAAGACAAAGTTGACCAAGGCAATAATATTTTTTTTATGATGTAATATCATTTTTTTTCTGTTCTTATTTGAAATTTAGTGTAGGAACAGCTTCAGACCAAAAATTGTTCAATAGCAGAAATGTGGAAATTCGGCTATCTGAACTATTGTCACGTTATCTTAACAAGCTGATGTTTGATCAGAGTGTAGAAAAGCAATCATCAGGTTTGGTGTCAGACTATCAGGTCTTTGTTTGTGATGCTACTACTTCAGACTTTCTGTTTGTTGCTTATGGTGCAGTGTAAAAATAGGACGACCACCTCTGCACAACTAGAACAAAAAACGGAGTTGCTGAGTTACTGCATTTTTTTTTTTTTTTTTTTGCAGGTAATTAAGTGATTAAATGGTTTCCCAGAGGTTAAGGGTGCAACATTTGATTATTCGCGCAGGTCATCTGGATTGAGGCAACCCATCTCCAAACAACTGTTGCCCAACTAATATTAATTGCAATCACTTTTGCAAATGACATCAGTCTAGTTTATAAACTCAGATTCCCAGCACGCTGCAATCATTCTGAGTCAGTCTGCACTGCTAGGTGCTCAGAAAATAACCACTATACAACCAGCTGGCAACCAGTTGCCTATTGCAGACAAGTTACAATAATATTCCAATTAAATTGCAGCAAGCATGTCACTACTTGTGAAGAATTTATAAATTTATGCTTCAGATCTTTGATTTAATTATCACAAACAGATTGGATGTAATTTCCAAATTGACCCCATTCAGTCGCAGACTGATTGCAGACTAACGCCTTCTTATTGCCATTTTATCGCCATCTTTTAGAGTATCTTTTAAAGTGGCGACTGACCACCAATGGTCCCTGACCCGCCGCCCCCCCCCAGGTTCATTGGACACAGTTTCAAAAATCTCAATCTCCAAATTTTCTCTCTTGTGCCTGTAAAGGTAAAGACAGAAGAAGAAGAAGTTCAGTTTTGGAGACTGGACTCTTTCAACTCTTTCAAAGTGAAACGTCAGTGTTTCCTTCTCCAGGAACATCTTTCTATATTTTTTAAGATCGTGTTTTTGATTCATGCACAAGCGAAGCATTAATCACAGCTGTAGACAGGATAATAATTTAAGTTTCCAGCTTTCAAACTTCTTGTGTCTCCACAAGAGCAGCAGGAGCTTCTGCCCACAGCTGAAGCCCCGCCTCCTGAAGTAGAGCCCCGCCTTTGTAATCTGAGCCCCGCCTCCACAGTTTGGGGGGTTGTAAAATGCTGCTACATTTCCTCTCCTCAAAACCCTCCACATGTCCAGGACTGAGTCAACATGTGACCCCACAAACCGCAGCTCAGCGGTGGTTCTTGAAACCCTCCGCGGTCGGTCTGAGCCCCGCCTTCCTCTTTTCCATGTTCCTCACTGTTGTTCCTCAGGGATTCCTCGACTTCTCTGAGAGTTTTCCATCTTCAGGAACCCCTGACAGCTTTTTTTTTTTTCCTTAAAAGAAAAACATCCCAGAAAGAGGCGACTTTTCTTTCAGTGTTTTGGAAATGCTGTTCTCATGAGTCTCAGAGGTGCAATCTGGATTTAATGTACAGCCAGCAGCAGTCGTCAGAGCAGCTCAGAGATGAAGAACAGGAAACCCTGCAGAGAGGATCAACAGTCCGAGTCCACCCAGATTTTACTTGGAGACAAAAAATAAATCTGCTTCTGAAGTTTTTTTTGTTTTTTTGTCAGTTAGTTTTGGATTGAGGAGACAGAACTCCGAATGCTTCCAGAAGGACCACAAGTACTCACCCAGGACACCCTACAACATCCCCAAAGACCCCTGAAACCCCCCGTTACACAGTGCTGTGTAAGCTCTGAAACCCTGCACTGGTCCCTGTAAAGTCCAATAAACCTGAGACCCTCTTAATCACTCTAAACTTAGAATTTTAAATATTTTAAAGACGTAGCATATTTACAGTTTTTCAGTTCTAACAAGGTACCAAAATGACAGAAGGCAAACAACAAACTGCTCTTATTAATTAAATAAATGTCAATCCCAGAAAACAAATAACTCCCAGTAAAACTCATCAACCTAAATTTCTAAACTTGCTTTAAAAATCAGGTCAGTTCAAAAGACAAAACAACCTTTCTGAGTCTGAATGATTTAGAGTTCACAGCATGTCCCCAAACCTCAGTCAAATGTTGAATGATGAAATGTGTCCAGTGTATAATATTTGGTGTATCTATCTCCCCAAATAATGCTATTAGCTGTTATAAAAACTGAGCCTCATTAATGTTGGTTAATTTTTATTAGAATGATGTTGATTTTATTGCTGTGACTCTTTTCTAAAACTTTTCTAAAATGGTTCAATCTTTCTGCCAGTCACAGTGAAACAATACTTGACTACCTTCACAAAGACGTCCTATTGAAATGAATTACTTGCTAATTTGTGCTCATGAACACAAATACATAGTTACTTTTCTGTGACTATTTCACAAACATTCGTGAGACCGGGCTGTTCAGGAGGAGCTCAGAGCAGCTGCTCCTCCTCCACATTGAAAGGAGTCAGGTGAGGCGCGTCAGCATCTAATCATCAGGTGATCTGAGTGGCATGTATTCACTGTGAGAGTTACAGCACGAGCTGATTGCCGAGATTTTAGTTTCCAACTCTGGACAGAATGAAAACACATTCACTGCCTTCCTTGAAAGCGGATGATACCTATCCTCAGTCTTTTAAAGACCTTTAGAGACCTGTATTTTAAATCTAGCATCTGCTCTTCCTGGAGTAAAGAACTGGTTGGGACGTGCTTGTATAGTGAGTTTGGTTCTCTTAAATATTTTGTCACATCAAACTAAATTTGAATTGAAACAATCAGTCTGATTGTGCTGTATTTTCCACTGTGCCAGAGTATAAATACAGTACATGGTAGAGGGCATTTTTAGCCCATAAGACTGAGATCTAACACCCAATGAGGACGATCACTCATTGAAATATAAACCCTTTGCGATCACAGCTGGGCATCTAGCAATGGTTCCATTTTAACCCACAACACTGAACAGGAAAGTGTAACCTGGCTGCTCTAATTATTTTATATGAAAAATTCCCAACAGCTTTGTGTAGGAGCCCTCAAGCAAACTCCAAAAGACAGAAATAAAAACCTTCAGGAGTCCTCGAACCCTTTCAAGGATCCTCAATGAGACCACAACCTCAAAGCATTTGTGCCCTGACAAACTGTGCCCTTTCTAGAATCACCCAAAACCTTCCAACTTTATAACCCGCTGCCCTCCGGAGGACTTCAGGAACCTCTTCAGTGACTCGTTGCACCCTGTAAAGCACCAACGTACCTTTTCAAGGACCCCCCAAAACCTCCTTGAAGACCCCAGAAACACTCTGAATGACCCTTGGAGTCTGCTCAACAGTAAATTACATTAAACCCTTAAACATTAAGTGCCGTAAGAGCTCTGCCAAGACGAGTACGCAGTGTTCATTTCACAGCGCTCGGCTATGTTTTATTATTATAGAAGCTGGAAAGCTGTCTCGGTCTGAGAGCTTTGGGCTCCGTGTCAGAAAATGTAAATGTTACTGTACATGTTTGTCTTGTATGAGGCTGGATATTGAAAATATTAACTCAGTTATTCTTATCAGACAGAGAAAACACTCTGCAGGGCCTTCAGGGAGCCTCGGACTCTGAAAACACATCAGGCTGAAACATGATTTATCCGATCAGACGCTTTAGTTTTAGGGGGAAAAAATCTCAGACATATGAAACAAAGAGCTGATGGGCTCTGGAGGGGGAAGCTTTTCTTTTCTTTTCCTCTGATGGAGCGATCCTCTGGGGACCCGAACACCTCCCGGGGCCCTAAACGAAGGTTCGACAGCATCGAATATGGAAATGAACACGGCTTGTTTTGCTGTAAAGTGTCAGTTTTTCCCCTCCTCCTGTTGTCTTTACAGCGACTTTGTTTTCTTTTGATGTTATTGTGTTCTTCATTTCTTCATCGCCTCAGACGATGATGGTACATATTTGTTTCGCTCCCCAGCGACAGCCGATATTAAAGCGACAGCGTGAACACGATGATGAAACACAGGCAGGAAAACCGACAACACGCTCGCCGAAAACCTGTTAACCTCCGTCAGCTGCTCAATATTTCCTCTGCTTTTCATTCATGTGTGGGACTCCACTTCAGCGAGAGCCGCTTCTCATCTCCAGGCGGGTGAAGACAAAGGAGGGCAGTAAAGGTTCCCACTAATTATGTTTCATAAAGCAAATTAAAGTGGAGAGCAGAAACTGAACAGGTTCGTGTGATTACCATTAAATCAAAATGGATTTTTAATGACTCGTTTTATAATTATTTTTAGGCCAGAAAGCATTCGGAATATTTAGTGTTTTCAAAGAAAGAGAGCGATTTAGTAACTCAGAGGCATAAAGATAATGAAAGAGAGCGATTGACTGAAGTGAAGAAAACAAAGAGTGATAAAACCTAAAGGCACAAATTAGAGTTTTAAAGAGAAACACTGAGCAGAACAAAGATGATGTTTTATCAAAGATGAATCCAGTCCAAAAGTTTAATTTATTAAACCTTTATCAACACTCACAAGATACATGTGGAAGTGGGACGGCACTCTGGCGCAGTGGTTAGAGGTTGAAATGGTCCTGGGTTCGAGTCCAGGCAGGGGATCCTTCTGTGTTAAGGTTGCATGTTCCTACTGTGTCTGCATGGGTTCCTCCACAGTACAAAGACATGAAAATCCGTGTAAAGGCCCCGTGACCGATTGGCGACCTGTCCAGGTGTACCCCACCTCTCGACCTATGTCAGCTGGGATACTCTTCAGCTCTCTGTGACCCTTATTTGGATAAGTGGAAGAAAATGGGTCGATGGGTGCATTTGGAAGCACTCCTGACAGTCATTCTAATCGACATTAGTGCTGTTACGATCAGCGGTGGGTGTAATACGTTACTGAAAAATGACCACTTGAACGCGTTACCATACTAAATTCAGTAATGTGAATTCAATCTCATTATTATTTGTGTTACGCGCTACAATCAGCTGACTTCAGTTTATGTGCAGGGTGGAGGAAAAAGGTGGAGCGGCTTGCTTTGCCTCAGACACGCTGCTAAACGTTTCTCTGGATCAGTCGGCTCGCTGAAATGATTTCTCTGCCTCCTCAGATGTGGTCCCAACTCTGCCAACGAGAGCTCGAACTGCCCCTCTGACGTCCTGAAATATGTATGAAAGAAGCTGCGATACAGCTTCAACTCCTGGATCAAACCATGAAATTTTCCTGTTGCTGCTGTCTCCTGAGAATTGGATGAACCCAGATTCTCTGTTTATTCCTTTTCTTGTTTTAAAACACCAGGAGCAGCTTATCATGGCTTCATAAGCCCCTCCATTTTTTCATGTTGAGAATTAATTTTTCGCAAAACCGCAATGCTGTCGATGTGCACATATGTTACACAGAAAGTTCTCATCTGAAAAATTCAGAATTTTGTGTCTTCCTTCACAACGTGCTTGGTGTGTAAAGGCCATGGAGTTAGCCGTGAATCCGGGATGATGTTAACGCTGAGTGTATGCAGACCCAAGCACAGCAGCCAGAGCCTGATCAGGTAACAAACTGTCTTTTAGGCAGGTTGTTATCTTGGCTTTGTGTTGTTCGCTTTGTGTTCAAAACTAGAAGAAAGATCGTATGTGTGTCCTTATTAGCATAGTGATTTGTGTAGCCTCGGGTTTATGTTCATGTAATGTTTCAGGTCATTTTATGGAGCAACGCGAAAATAATGTGATGAGTTAGTTTCTCCAACTGATAATTAAGTAGTGCACTGAATTATTTTTTTTTAAAGTAATGACTAATGTGGAATACTTTCCTTTTCGAGTAACAATCAACATTTGAGGTAAATGACAAACTTGAGCAAGATAAGGTTTTGGTTTTGTTTTTATGTGAAAAACAGGCTTAAAGGAAAAATGTACTTATTGAAAAAACAGTCGACTGTTTATGTGGCTTTTAACTTAGCAAAATGATTTTGTGTGATAAAGGTTAGAATTAACCATCTTTAGCTAAAAAATAAGCTGTAATGAAAATGTTAAAAAGTTAATGCAAATATTCACCGTGCACGGGATCGTCTCTAAATCGTCCTAAATCACACACAACAAATAAAAGACAACAAACTTTGTGTTTTATTCAATAAGCCTTTAAACCAGCAACTGAGATCACAAACTCACCTGGTAACAGTTTACTGAGGTCAGAGGTCAGGTGATCAGCTCATTTTCTCATAAGCTTCTATACAATCAAGCTGCTTTTACAACCAGAGGAGTCGCCCCCTGCTGGTCATCAGAAAGGCTGCTTCATGTTTCAGAAGGTGTGCCAGTTTATGATCCTGATTCTCTTTAAAGACCTCGAGGAACTCAAACATTTGTGTGTGCGTGTGCTCATAAACGTGATAAAAATCAGCAGACTTTCGAAAAATAAAGACTCATAAAGCTGTCAGATACTCGCTGCCCTCTCTGTCCTGCGTGTCGACAGGTGAGGACGGCGTTTATTAGCGTACACAAGGCGGGTCGCGCGCAGGGGTTTAAATCTGACCCACCCTGCAGAAAGGATGGGAGGAGTTATTGCATGCGTGTTTGGACATAAATCCACCGAGGTTCAGGTAGATGATGAAAGCCCACCGGCGGCTGTCCACGTGGATTTACTGCCACGCACCTCAGCGCGTCTTCCATTAAAATATCGAGAATACTCTGAGAGCTACAGTACGACCAAGAGGGCCGCAGGATTTATGAAGGGAAACGGCTGCACTGAGCTTTTCAGTTTTATTATATTTTCCAGGGGAAAGTGTCACGTTCCAGCGCTCGGTGGGAACTGGACACAGGAAGCAGGACGGCGAGCCCACGACAACATCTGGATGTGATTTCAGGGAGATGGCAGTGAAATATGAAAAGTGAAGGGGGGACAGCGAGAGCTCGGCTCAGCATCTGAGTCTGAGAATGACAAACTTGGAAAATCTTACTTTTGTTAAGAGCAATAAATAAATGGAGGTTCACAACCTCTCTCACACGGAGACATGTTGTTCACAGCTTAGAGTTACACTGGTTTCATGTTTCTATTCGTAGTTTTCAGATGCTGTATTTTCTGAAAACCTTCTTCTTAATAAAGTGAGAATGGACTGCTCTGTAGCTGTAGATTGGTATAAATTGTAAAGTATTTATTTCAGTCATTTGGCCTGTTTGTCTTTAATTTAAAATAATAGGGTCCATGTACCCACAGACTGCAGACTGCTCTAAAGACAGTTTACCGCAGTTTTTTCTATTTAAGGATCTGTATGACATCACAGAGAGGAGATATCCTCCTATTGTCATCTTGGGCCCACCTCCACCCACCTACTGTGTTTGGATTCAGAAGAAAGCTAATGTGGAAGTTTAGCAGACAGGGCCGGCCCTAGGATTTTGGTGGCTCTAAACAAGACTTTATATGTAGCACCAAAACACTTCCAGCACATTGCTAACTTTTGTACAAAACAGCTAAGACTTTGGTAAAAACATCTATCCATCCTTTCACCACCATCAAACATCTGTGAGAAAGTCCTCAAAATCTTAAATGAGTCATCATGTATATCTTTTATGTTTAGCCAGCAGATCAGGTTAAAGTTAACTGTGGCTATTTACTGTTAAATATATTTAAACACAACTTTGATGTAAGAAACTAAACTGCCAAATTCATTCATATAGAATAAATAAATCATACATAACTTCATCCTGTCTTATTTGTTTTTAATCTCTAAATCTCTTTTTCTCTTTCTTGAGCACCACCCCTAAATAATACAAAATATATATTTAGGATTCATTTATGCAACGTTAGGCTAATTAAAATTCTGTATTGAGATGTACTGTTATGATGGCACTGTTCAAATTTTGCCCAACCATCGCTGGAGCTAACCAGAAGTTAGCTTCCCAACCAGCAAAGTCGTTAGATTCTTGGGATTTAACATCTTATGTGAACTACACAGAGATTTATCTGGTGCTGATAGGCTGATTCAACGTGAACTCATCTGATATAAGCTTAAATGTGACAGAGCTTTATCTATATGTAAAAGTACTACAACTGCAGTATGCGCAGCAAGCAACACAGAAAAGCATGCGCCTCCCCCTAGTGGTTGTGGTCCTAAACAACAGCAGAGACCCTTCAAGCAGCCACATCCACCTTTCAGTGAAAGGGGCCACGCCCCTAATGTTAACCTCTCTGCACCCTCCTTGTTCTGTACTCACTTTTGGAGCCAGCCTCTAGTGGCCATTGGAGGAACTGCAGAAAAAAATTACTTTTAATAGTTTAATTACACAATCTTAGAAGATTAGGAGGTTAGATTAGAGAGATTAGGATTTTTTTTTGGGGGCAGTTATCTGGGCCTAGATATTGATTTCTATTTATTGGTCATTATTTATGCTTCCAGAAACATTTTTTAAAAAGCAAATGAAAACTACGGTTGTGGTCAGATTGATTGTTATCCCAGTGCATGTCCAAATGTGGCGTCCCCATAATTGATAGGCTCTTAGAAATTAATGCACTTCCAGGAGTAAAGTGACTTGTCATCATGGACATCGCCCATCTATTTTCTTAAGTGCTCGTCCAGCTTAGTCTGTCTCCTAATACTACTAATGCTCAGTTTTAAATGTTAACCTTTCTCTGCACCTAAAACGGTGCACAGTTACACTAAGGTCCTATAATTATCCTCGGGGTGTACATACAGGTAAATTTTGCCGGCAGGAACAGGCATGGACTTTTACTGTACCCCTAACTCCAGCAGTGTAGCAGCTTCTGACTCACAGGCGGTGTAATGGAAGTATTACAGTCCGTCCTGCTGAGGCACATTCAGTGAAGCATTCTGGGTCACATGTTCAGTTTCTGTTGCCTCACTGGAACCAGTTAAATCCTTAAACACTAGTTAAAGACCTGACTCTAGGCCAGCTGTGTGACAAGCCTTCCTGTGAGTCCAAACACACCTCTCTCCATACCACGGGGCAGGAAGTGACATCATGGAGCCGCTGGATTAGAGGCCCGAGTCGAGGGCCGGGCAGAGCTTTAACTCAACGGGCTAATTGTGTCTCTGGTGGTGTGCGGTTTCCAACGCCTCCACGAGGAAACAGGCCGCAGAGCCTCGGCACTCTGATCGCTGTGTGTCTCTAAAGCTGAACTTTTGGCTTCTTTGCGCTGCTGCGGAAAAATAAAATGGCCTCCATTGTTCTTCAACCATCGGAGATGCTCCAACCAGGCTTTCTCCTGCCAGCAACAATCACTAAAGCCTTTAATCGGTTTGCAAAGCGAGTTTCATGTCCCGACTTTTTAAACTGATCTGCCGAATGAAAACATTTTTCTCAGTGATGAGGTAATAAAACTCTGTGACACCATCCATGCTAATCCTGAGGCTGACCTTTTACTGCTCAGTTAAAGCAGTTTTAACACAGAGCTGTGTGTTATTCACCCTAAACGTATAAAACCAGCTCCTACTGTCATGTTTCTAACTGTTAATAATGTGCGTTTCCTCCTAATCTATGGATTATTTTATTTTACTTAAAGGTACAAAAACTGTTGTTGTTGTTTGTTTGTTTTTACAAAAAGTAAACAGGTGTTAAAATATTTTCTTAAATTATTTTTTTTAAAGTAAGTCAAATTTCCATAATTTCCTGTGGGATTACATCATTTTCTCTCGGATTAATAAAGCATTCTGATTGATTCTGAAAATAAAACGATTCTCTTTGATTTTTTTTAATGATATGGTTGAGCAACCATAGCAACCAACCTGGCAAAGTGAAAAGATTTCTTTTCTTTACATTTTTTATATTTTTTTCTGCTTGTAAATTATTGGTTATAAATTCATTTACTTTAAACTGATTGTGCTTGAGGTTTCTTCCTGTTAAAATGGGTTTTTTCCTTCCCGTTGTCACCAAGTGTTTCCTCAAAGGGTGTCATTTGATTGTTGGAGGTTTTCTCTGTATTATTGTTGAGCCTCTGACTTATAATATAAAGCACCTTGAGGTGACTGCAATATAAATAAAACTGAATTGAAATTTAACTGAAAAATGTATAATCTCACCAAGTGTTTTGAATCTTTTAAATGTAAACAATTAATTTTAATAGTCGTGAAATAATCAGTTCTCATGTTTTTATCTTAATTTCAGTCTCTATTTAGTGAATAAACTCATACTTACTGTCAAATATTAAAATAATCAGTGCATTCATTGATAGATAATCACATTCAGTTATCATCAGTAATCAGATTTAATCAAATCAATAATCAGCTTACACAGACACACACACCCCTCACTCAAAATTATTGGGATTTGCATGTTTTATCCTGATTTTTTTCTATGATGTGTTCTTGTGTTAGACCGCTACAGTCCAGTTTACGCTCCTGCTCAGCACCTACCACAGGTGAAGAAGGCAAAAGGAGCAGAATACATTTTTTCTACAAGTTTTCTTGTTAATATTGGGATTTTTACTTTACCTACCTGAGCACGAGGAAGCAGGTGTCACAAACAAAGAAAAATAAATAAATAAATGTTGGATTATGAGCAGAATATCAGCACAAACTCTACTTTTATCCAACTTCCAACCTCAGTACTGCAGTTCTGCTCACTACAGATCCATTCACACAGATCAGTTTCAGTGTTTTTTTATAGTTTTGTTTTTTACAGCTGATCCTGCACTGCTGTTTTCATTTCCATGCGTCCTGTTTAAGTCTCACAGCTTCTGTCTGAAGTATCAGGTCTTCATTTGAGGCTGGATACGGTGGATAAAAGTCTTACCTGAGGCGTTCAGGTGTTTTCTGAGGTGGAACATTAGAGGAGGGGGGTCGTCCACATCCTGCATTCAGTCATTCAGTTTCTCTAGGATTTTAATTTCATTACAGTTAAATCATAAATGTAACTCTAACTTTAATTTTATTTTCTGTTAAATTAAATAAGGATAAATATCAGTAATGGAGGAGAATTTTACTGCCTCCAGCTCCTTCCATTCACATAAAGACCGCCATGTTTAACTAGTACCAATAATCAGCAATTAAATGTTGTTTTGCTCTAGTTTGCGGTAATTTTGGATTATTTTGGTAAGTTGTTGCTTTTCTAACTGTTAGTGAGGCGGTGTTTCTTTAATCCAGCCATGTGTTTGTTCACATAAGAAAATATTCTCCGTGTCCTTTGGTGTGCACACTTTTCCAGTTTTTTCACCACATATTGCTTTTTTGTAACCATTCGGACCTTGATGTGCTCTTTTCTTTAAAAAGTTATATTATAGCATTACATGTTACATGTTTATTTAGCACACTTGGCAGCACAAACTGTGCACTTCTGTGTTAATCACAGACTTCTTGGACTGACTCAGGGTTCTCAAAAAAGTCACAAAATGAGCAGATGACTAAAAAAGTGAAACCACAAACAGATGAAACGAGTTCAGACATAAAAAGAGACATAAAGCGACAACAAGACCAACAAAACGACTACAAACTCGAGTCCACTACTTCCCAACTGAGAACTCAGGCTGAGATCTGTGGTGTTTATAGTTTTTATACTTTTTTCAAATGTTTTCTTTATTTATCTTGTTAATATTGGGAATTTCACCTTACCTACCTAAACTCGAGGAAGCAGACGTCACAAGCAGTGAAAAATAAATAACTCTTGGAATATGATCGGAATATCGGCATAAACTCGACTTTTAATCAAAGAATCGACCTCTGGTACTGCAGTTCCTCTAACGTCCACCAGAGGCTCCAGCAGTCAGTCAGTCAGTCCCCACAGACTCACATGTTAAAGTGTTAGCAGAAATAAACATGTTTACAGCCTGATTATTTACACCTTCATAACAACTGAAAAGGGGGTAAAAAAAGAATAACTCACCTGTTAAACTTTTATCATTAGGGGCGTGGCCTCTCTGACTGACAGGTGGATGGTGACACAGGTGGCTGTAGCTGCTAGCTGACTTCCCAGCTTCGCCTCAGCTAAACATGTTTGTTGGAGCTTTTTTAATGACATCATCAGCCGCTGTGATGTTACTGGACTGACAGGAAGTCGTCTGTGGATTCTGCTTTAAGTCGGGTTGTTGTGATAAAGCCTAAGATTTCTTGTTGGCAGCTATTTCACTTTAGATTTAGATTTTTGTGGAGTTTTCCTAATTTTGTACTTGGGAAACTTTACTTTTAAATGAATACCATGCACCTGGATTGGAAGCTGAGATTTCCTGCAGCAAAAATGAACCTGTGCAGTCGATTAAGGTTTAATGTGTTTTTTAAATTAAACTGAAGGTTTCCCACCAGCTGCTCTGGTTCTGTTGTATTGCATTAACAGATTGTGGTGCTTTTAAATGTTGTTTCCTCTCTTTTTTCCGTCGTCGTCAACTCATAATGAAAAGGTTCTGATTTTAGCAAAAACTTGTGACAAAATACAAAAAAATTGTAAGATATCATAATGAATGTGTGTTTTAATTACTTTTTTAAATTCTGCTGCTGGAAATGTCTTTAAATTCTTCAACATTTCAATTTTTACTTTTTAATTTGTCCTTTTTGAAGCTCAGACTGTTTCCTTCTGACGCGAGCTGCAGTGAACGTTTGAAGAAGTGAAATCAGAGCCAACTCGAGCGGATCTCCTCGCTCGTGATTTGAAGTTTAGCCCTTCGTGTTGCAGAGCGTCATGTGTTTGCTATTACGAAACGCTAAAAAGGTGTGAGTGACTGCCTGCTGCCGCGACCACCTGCGGTCCTAAATTGAGCAATTAGAGCGGCGAAGTGTTTTCTTAGCGGGTAATACTCCGTAATGAGTTCAACAGTGCAGATCTGCCCGAGGCCCCACCTTCACCCCCGTAAAGGCAGGAAGGAATCGACGGGAGGGAAAACTCTCGACATCGCATCGTGTTCGGCCTGTCACTCTTTCTAATCTCTGGCTTCGGCAGCGAGCGCACCTCCTCCACCTCCTCCTCCTTCACATGATTCATTGACCGGATCCCCAAAGAAGCTGCAGCCAGGTCGAGTAAATCCCCCTCTCTTAATTAAGATTTCTCTCACCCCTCATCGCCCCCCCCCATCCTCGCCCTCAGCCCGGGCTGAAAACTTCTGCGGCTGACAAGAAATCAATGCGTCCGGGGCGCTCAGGCTCAGGTATTGGATTGCAGGTAGGCCCAGGAGGGGCTCCGGCCGGCCCCGGGCCCCCCGCCTGCCGCACAGACCTGTCCGCTACCGTTAGCCCCCGCTGCAGCCGAGATGTGAAGTCTTTGGCTGGCGGATAAAAATGTCAAGCACTAATAGGCTCCGTTGTGATTAGCTGAGATGGAGTTCACAAATCCTGGGTAGAAAATCTGTTAGCAGCGATCTTTACAAGGTCTTAGGGTTTGTCGGTCGGCCGCCCGGCTCCTCCTCGCAACACAACACACCCCTCGCTTATTTTTCATCGGCCTCTCAGGGAACACGCAGGATAGCGGCCATAAATAAATAATTGTTTGAACTTTCCGTCAATTAGAAAATAAGAAAAGGTGGGCTTGTTGCGAAGCCCCACACAGAATATTCATGAGCTGTTTCATTACCCCGGGACGCTCCTGTTTTCATGGATTTGCTTTAACCCCTGTGAAGGAGCTCTCAGGTAGAAAATATTATTTACCCTTTGTTGAGGATTTCTTTTCTCCGTGCTTCTTTACTTTTTTGTTGTTTTGCCTCAGCGTTGCGAGTGGATCCGGGCTGGGAGTCTGACCTCTCAGAGCTGGAAGGTATCCAAACAGAGAGAGGGAGCGCATCATTTATTTAGGTACGGGCCTGTTTTTAATCACCTGGAGATGGCTGCGGGACTCTGAGGGTTTAACACTCCAGTGTTAGCTGTTAAACACCTGCAGTGCAGCCAGAAAATAAGAAGCAGACGGGAGAGAGGTTTCAATGCTCTGAAAGCTGATCCATCTGCATCGAACTCTGCACTTGCACCGAGGGTTTCAGACTTTAGCAGAAACTTGTAGAGCTGCTGTACTTTTTGAATGTTCGGCTCTTTTTTTTCAGTTTGACACTAAAAAGATGCAACAAAGTGCCAGAAATATCCACACGGGCTTTCTTTTCACCTCTTTGGGCGTTATTCGCATACCTGCTGCCGCCCGGGTGGCCTCAAACGGGCCCTCGGAGTGCAGTCGGTGAAGGAAATGAAGGATGACGTTTCATAAACACCTTAACAGGGCAGGGCGTTAGGGTCTAAAAGTGCAGGAGATGGTGCCTTCCATCCAGGGAGCGCTTAACGCCCGGACTCAGAGATGGATTTGCTCCAAAATTTTAAACAATATCCCACAAAGTCGACAGCGACACACTCGAAGCAAAGAGCTGGAAACCAAAGCTACCGGACAGCAGTCCTCTGACCTCAGACCGAGTCGGCCTCAGCTTTTACTTTTTTATTTGTAGGAGAAACTGACAAAAACATCCTGAACTTTTAGAGCCGAAGACATCAGAAATTAAATCAATCTGAAGATTCAGTTTGGAAACTCAAGCTAAAACTTGCAGGTAAACTTCAGAGCATCAGTGTTTGAAAGGGAGCTCTTTCAAAATAACAGTAATAATAATAATAATAAAAACTAGAAGGACGAAGTTTTTGTTTTGCTCTGGTAGGTTTGCAGTTTGTGATCAGTGCTGTTCGTCTATTAGAAAAACTAGACAAAAACCAGCGAGTGTAATTTCAGGGAACTCGGTCGAGCGAGAGGTTTGGTTTGGATCATGTTTCCTTCTTTAAAGGTGAAAGTCTGAACTGACTTCAGTGAAGGCCGCGCTCTCCCGGCAGTCTAATAGTTATTATTATTATTATCACTTTTTTATTTGCTAATAAGTAACTCAGGTGCACAAAAGAGACAAAGATGTTGTTTCCACAGCTCACGTGTGTTTGTGAATCGACTTCAGACCAAATTATAACGTTTAATTTATTAATAATATGACGTGTATAATCAAAAAAGACTCCACAGCACAAAGGGACATGGACACATTTTCACATAGCCTGACAGAAAACACTCATATTTAAATACTCTTGAAGCATCTTTGTTATTGTTTTGGGCTTAAAAATACTAAAATAAGTGTTAGATTAATAATACGCCTCATTAACTGTTACTGTAATTAAAAAAAAAATAATCAAACATAAACAGAATTATTTACAATGTCAGCATCGTTTTGGGGCATTTTCTGAAATGTTTAAGGTCAAATGTTGACACACAAATGTTGTATTTGTTTTTTATACGTGATCACACAGAGCTGTTATTTCATTTCACCTTTTTCTGCCTTCTAATTAACGGTGCTCGTTCTTTTAAGTAACTGCATTCAGTAGTTTCCTTCTGTTGTATTTAATATATTGAAGTATTCTGCTGTATTTAAGCTGTTTGCTATCAGCAGTACACGATCATAGAACAAATAAATAATATATCGTAGATTAAAAAACATCATGCTCAGTCACAGTTTGAAATGTCCACAGTTGGAGCAGATTACAGGACTTGGACTTATTTTTGTTTTTACCTTTTAAAAACTGAACAGGTTTAGGAAAAGGCTTTGGTTAAAGTGCGAATAGATTGTTTCACATAATCTCCTAATAACATGTCTGGATGTATAAAAAACAACATTAAAAAAGTACATGTGTGATTTTTTTAATTTATTTTGAAATTTGTGGTGTGTCACCAAAAAGGATGACGTCATATCAGTGTGTGAGAATATACATTTAAAAAGGAAATATTGGCAATACTGGTGTCAGTAATACACATATGATAATAGTGTACATAATAATTCATCGATTATTCTTTTTGTATATTTTTTTAAGTCGCGGTCATCGAGACTCTCATCATGTAAGTGTTCATATTTTATTTAATGACAAACACGAGATAAAATTAGAGATGGTTATTAATGTAATCAGAATACTTTATGTATATTTCATTGGCACCTTTCACAGAGAGTTGATATTATTGTGAGGAAGACTTTATGAGGAACACGTGTTCTGAAGCACAGACTGTATATAGAAGATGAACGTTGCTGATGGGGCTTTACCGATTGGTCGGGCGCTTCCTGTCTTGTTTTGTTCGTCTTTAAAACAACAAATAATGAATGAGAGGTGGATATGACACAGCCCTGCCACAGGTTGATTCATGATTGCTTTTCACTCTAACACAGGGATGTCAAACTCACTTCACACGTACAGCTCACTTTGCTCTTCAGTGGGCCGGATCAGCGAATCTCCCGTTTCTGACAGTGTTAAGAAGTTTAACTACACATTTAATCTGTCAGATATCCTAATCTAAGAATAAGAAGCACGTCTGAGTTTTTCTGCATGATAAAGAAATGCTGCTGTGGTAAAAAAAAAAAATCTAAAAAAGTAGCTCATTACTCAGACTGTCCTGTCATTATAAAAGTTTCTTTTAATTTGCAGAAAGATCTACTTAAAAATACTGGAACATTTATATCATTGAATTGTTTATTGATTTCTCTGGTTTAGTATGAATAACCGTGACGTCTTTGTCAGCAGAAAAACCTGTAAAACTTTCTATAAAACAAAAAAATCTTCACATTTTCCAAAGTGGTCCAGTGGGTCGGACTGGAGTCTGATTCTGGGCCCCGGGCCTTATATTTGACACCTCTACTCTAATACTACGATAATTAGTAAATAAACGTTTTCTACAATAAAACTCGAAACTAGTGACCGAGTACGTAAACTCGTCAGGAAAGTGTTCCCTGAGATCATAAATAGCGTAGAAATAGAGGTGTCGCCCCCTGCTGGACCATAGAGACACTTTTAAAGCTAAATGTGTGCTGTATTAAAGAGCGTTCCTTATATTTTGCCCTGCTCATGTTTGTTGCTCGGTTATTCCTTTGTATTTGTTCCTGAAGTCTCAGGAAACCGCCTGTTGCTAATAACCTTTAGATGTAGCAGGCTGGAGCCGGGTCAGCTGTAACGATTGAACGTGTAAATCCAGATCAGATGAGCGGAAAACAGGAACAGAGATCCATCAGGACGTTCCTGTCCACATCCATCCCGTCAGCCGAGACAAACCCAGCCGTGAATCGCTGCCTCGCGTCATAAAAACTGAACATTTTGGACGCAAGCGCCTCTCCACCTGACGGGAGCTGCACTGATATGTGATACAGCGGCTCTAAACAAAAAACTGCCGGAGAAAGAAGCTTGGACGCGTTTCTCCTCCTCCATTAGCTCAGATACATTCTTTAAACAAACCATTTCCTGGAAACAAAGACGAAATTCTTTCTGCAGATTTTCTGCAGCAGGAATCCTGATAAAGGAGGAGAAACTGGCTGCAACCCGAAACCTTTCTGTCCAGCAGGTCCGGGCCTCCTGTGAATGTTGACCTAACCTCGCTGTAATGATTAGACGCCGTCATAAATTGCTTACAAATGGCCGTCTTGTTCGGCTGCATTTCATGACTGTTTCTTTCCCAGATTAGCTTATTACAATACCATGCGTGTCAGAATCAATGCCTCACATTATTCCTGAAACACCCCCGGCCCTCCCTCCTCAGTACAGATGTGAGTCTGAGTCCCAGGTGGATTATTTTCAATCAATAGAGCGAGCACGGTGGTTCTGGAGCCTCTGAATATCCAGGATTGGCTGTGCGAGAGCGGCCGCCTGACCTGAGCAACGATCCGTTCCATAATCACCTCGGACCGGCGGATTCTTTTACAGCCGCTGGAGTTTCCCTCCCAGGCTGCTCTGCTGCTTTTAATGAATTTCCTGTCTTACAGCCTCAGAAATGTCAACACTCAATCACGCTGTAATTGAATTTCTCCAGCAGTCCAACATTTTTCCTCTTAAAGCAGCACCATTAAAACATTCTTTTGTTTGCGCTCTTGGAAAACTTACACTGGCTCTTTTTTCTTTTTTTCATTGTTGGCCGTGTTTTGTAATGTTTCTAACATCTGTTGGGGCAGAGCGTCGGGCCGGGCCGGGCCGGGTCGGGCGGGGGGCGAAACCTGCAGGATGTGCTGGAGGTGTTTGGACGGAGGAGGAGGCTGAACATGTTCACAGCCCAGCTCGAATAATCATGTGTCATTACAGCTCCTCCTCTTCTTCTATCCCTTTAATTGTAGCTTCACTCCAGGAACATCTGGTGCTCGAGAGTTCACAAACAAAACGGAAAGGTTTGATTTTTGTGCTGCAGATTAATAAAAACCTTCAGCAGTCGTTTTATTGACTCCTGATTTTAAATTCCTCAGTTTAATGCTGAATAACATCTAATATGGACTAAAAAAAACAAAAAAACAAAAAACCCACAGTTAAAACTGGACAGGACACTTAAATACACATAAAAATCATATTTTTTTATTGTTTTGCATGAAAACTACTAAAAACTAAATTATACAAACACACATCAACTAAATCTGAGATGTTAAATGTCGACGTGAAGCAGCCAGCTGTAATAAAACAGAAGTTGGTGGTGCAAACGTTTAATTCCACATATTTGCTTCCTCTGAGTTGGTAATGATTTTTTTGCATTGCAAGGTCTGAATTAAAGAGTTGAGCTCAAAGGTCACATGTAGAGTTCAAGTGACGTTCATTCAAACTCAACCCATCTGTGAACATAAAAACAAACACATTTGCTTGTACAGATCTGAACAGTAAAGTTCCTGAAGTAAAAACCTGATTTTATATTCTCCGCAGGGGTTTTGGTTATGAGCCATAATGCTGTTACCATCCAGACTCGGCTTGCTGTGAAACGATGGTTTGTGCTCCTGTGGAAACCACATCTCTGTTTGATATCAACATCAGTTCAACAAAACTGTTTTATTTGTGATGTCGCAGAAAAGAACTGCACTACCCACAATCCTAAACTAGAACAGTGTCATCACTGATTGGCGCAGGTTAATGTTACTGTGGAAATGTTGTTTAAACTTGCTTAGCTTTTCTTAAACATTATGAATGGGTAATTCACTTCGGGAATGGTTCACTACTGCCTCATGAATTACAGACTGAAATTTTGAGATAGTTACTCGCCATTTTTGCAGCGATCTCACATTAAAACGATTCCGGGCTTCTTTAAAACAGGTCCGCGGGACCTCTGGCTAATACGTCGGGTTCTGTGTCAGGCTCGTAGCCGAAAACTAGCTTTACTTTGTTGTCTGGCTCAGCTTTGCTAGCGAGAGACGGAGAGAGGCGTTGAAAGGCTGCTCCAACGGAACTTATTGTTTCGGAGGAAAACACGAACACAGTGTACAGTTGAGTCTTAACAGCTTACTTACAACTGGGCTCGTCAGGCACTCTTCTTGGCTGCAGTGGTTATTATTATATTTACATGCTTCCAGCTCCCGTTTCCGCTCGGTGACAGCTCGGACTTTTCGACTCTCCTTTTTCTCCCTCCCTTGCTCACAGACACATAACGGGTATGGCAGTCCATTCTCCCTGCAGCACGGACTACACTGCCCATGGTGCTACATTCTTTATGGCTATGCCTGTAACACTCTGCCTATGAGATGGGCCGCGAGATTGACACACAGGCATTAGAGCCTCTTAATGCGTGTTTTGTTTGGGTTTCCACCGGCGTGGAATTACCAAAAATAGAGAGCATAGCCTAACATATGAAACAGGAAAAGACCGCCGTGTAATCCATTTATTTTAACAAAGTAACTGTATTCTGAATACCATCTTTTTAAACGGTAACTGTAACGGAATACAGTTACTCATATTTTGTATTCTAAATACGTAACGCCGCTACACGTATTCCCTTACTCCCCAATACTGCTAACACTAGCTTAGAAATAGAGTCCACTGGTCACAGATGTCACTGAACAACACAGACTCCACATACCGACTAAATCTAACACTGATTGGCTGCAGATTGGATTTAGAGAAAGACAACATTAGAGAAAAAGCTTAGGCAGCTAGCTGTTAGTGTGTCAAACGTTTTCTCTGTTAGAAGGTAAGCTAATGTTAGCTAATGTTAAAGAAAAACATTTTTTTCTTTGGACTTAAGCATGTTGGGAATTTAGACATTGGGAAAACTCAGATCAGCAACAGCAGGTTATTTATTCAATGGAGGGAATTACTTGGGTTTGGAGATCCAGTCCTAGCCTGAGCTGTCTTTTTTCTAGCTAATCTTAGCTGATGCTAGTTTGCCGTCTAACATGGACAAATGAGAAATTATTTCATGTAGCAAGTACTGTTTTAATTGGAGTCCATCAGGGGTCTTTACTAGAAACTAACCTTACACTTAAATGCAGTGTTTGCTGTTAGGGTCGCTCAGTTGTAGAATGACAGAGGAAATCCAACTCGCTTCATAAGGGTCTTCTTTTAAATCACTGTTAAAGACTCATTTATATCATAGGGCATATTACTATATAAGATTATATTTTACAGTTTTAGCTTTAGCTAATTTTATCTTTTTCATTTTAAATTCACTAAAGTTGGAATCACACCATCTTACTCTCATTTAGACATTGAGTCTTGATTGATTTGTAATTTCTTCATATTTCCTCCTAGTTTGTTCTCTTATTCTTTTTTTCCCCTTCTTTGTAACATTGGCTTGGTTTTGATAAGTGTTATACAAAGAAACTTTATTATTATCAATTATTTAATTGACTCCAAACCACCAGCATGGGTTGAATAAACACTTAATCAGCCAATGAAATAATGAGCCTAGCTGTCCTCCCAGACATTTAATGGCTAAAGATGATATGCTCAGTTGCTCAGTTGTAGCTAAGACATTTCTCAGCTGCTCAGGGATCACTAGTGGAGAGTTTTTTTTAAGAGTAATGTTCATAAAATAGGCAGAGTTCAGTTTCAAGAGCCAATAATTTCATATTGTGGTTTACCAGTAAACACTTTGGGTCCTCCTGATTCAGTGGTAGACACTTTTCCCAGTGTGTAAACCAGCTCCTGATGGTGATGATGCTGCTTTCCACACTTCACACCACCAAAACACTGAATCAAACACACACGGTCCGTGAGCCAGGAGTTCGCCAGATCTGATCAGTAATGTTTTCTGCAGATCCGTACATGATTTAAACGAGTCCCTGCGGACCACCGAGGACGCCGAGTTTCAGCAGGTTTGGCAGAAACAGACCTTCAGCTGTATTTTCACACAGATTTCTGAAAGAATTGAAAACATAAATCTGTTTTTGGGTGTGTTTGACAAACACTGTGGGAAACTCTGCAGAGCTGCAAATCTGTCGTCTTTTAGCAACATTTGTGAAGTGTTTTCAAACACTTTGCATATTGTTGCTGTATAAAGGAATATATCTACTAATAGTGAAAAATCCGCTTCTTCATTTCAAAATTAAGTTCATAGGTTGCATCATGTGTAATTTATTAAATTTTCTTTAAGATGCATGGACTGAGTCTTGGAGCGGGAAGCATCTGTGTGTCTGGATTAGTTTCCTGAGAACACCAAGACGATGCCTCCCAGGTTTTCTAGTTTCAGTTTGATTTGTTTCTGTGAAAATATGAATCTAAAGGTTTCAGTTTAAAAAAAACAACAAAATCCTTCCAAAAATGAATGAATCCGAATAGACCCCAAAAGAGTATATCTTATTTTTTTTTGAGTAATCCTAACAAACAGACATTTTCACACTGGATCCAAGTATCCAGGTGTAACACGGTAAAGGACCAGGGCGCCTGACTGCAGCTTCATAGATAATGAGCAACCAGAAGTAGTTTCGACTATGGAGCCTGAGTGTGTGAATAAAACACAGGAAACCAAAATAGAGCTAAAAAAAAAAAAAATTATGTATGTTATGAGAAATATATAGACAGATGTACAAAAAAAGAAAATATATGCATATATAATCGCAAACAAAAATAATGTTGACAATACAAAACAGCTTATTAGGTTCCAAAAAGGAGGTGGGATGAGGTTTATTCCGGTATGAGAAATCTAGTTTTACAAGTCCTACCGCAATGCAGCGGTGGTTGGGTGGCTCGCCATCCCGCGCTGATCAGGGCTGATCGTGAGGGGAAAAAAACCCTGACCTAAACAAGGTCAAAAACAAATTATCATTCACAGAAGAAAATGAAACGGCATTCTACTGCTATGACAAAATAAATAAATCCATAAATAACAAAGTCAAGTAATTAATGCCATGTTTCATACAACAATCAATAAACCAAAAACCAAACAAATCATAACATCATCTCTTATATAGAAAAACATTCTCATGGGTCCCATCAAAGTATATCAGCAATAAAGCTAATAAACATTATCCAAAGTTAATCAAATATTTACAAAACACATTTAATCACAGGTGTTGCGCAACAAGTTCAATAATCTAAATGGAATTTAACTCAATGCAAAAGTCTCATAGGCCGTTTTGGCATTTAATCAGAAAAGTAACAAAAAACATCCAAAACGGACAAAACTACAAAAATCAAATCACTCGTTCAACTCTTGATACGTTAATTCAACATTCGGCCATAGTGGAATAAACAAAAACAACAATATTCAATAAATAAAACCAGGGGCGATTCTAGGATCAGAGCTTTGGGGGTGCTGAGCACCCAGAGAGCTGCCCAGCCAGGCAAGATAAACTTTACTCGTCACGATGAGATGTCTTCCCTGTCTCTGTCAGTCCCTGCATCCTTAAATGTCTCCAGTTGTCCCGAGTTCCCTCTGACTGTCTCCTTGGTGCATTTAAACCCCTGTTCCTCCCTGTCCTCATCGTCTGTTGTCTTCATCTCCGTTATCAGTCATCATAATTTTACCATCTCTGTGCAAGTCTGCAAATTTCTTTATTAAATCATAAGATTCTTAAATTCAACAAATCTCTCTCTGCCTGGGTCCTCGTCACAAAACATGACATCACCGTTTTGTACATTTTAACACAATTTAATCCCCACATTTGTGAAAGAAAAGCAAAACACTTTTTTGAGAAGTCTGTAACAAAACCATCAAATCTGATAAAGGTTATTTAAATGATGCTCATAGTGAGTAAGAAGTAAACTGAGTGCATGTTTTGGACAGAGATTCACTTTTAATGTGTATGTATAATATAATACAGATACATAAAAAACACTCCCAAAACAGAATAAGTTATTACAAAATATTAATAAAAAACTATAAAAATGGAGGCAACTTTGCCTGTGGTAGAATGTATACGATGTATGAAAAAATCTTTACTGCAGATACTAATTTAACTAATTTAATAATACTAATTTTGTGTTGTAAGATTTATGAGTTTCATGCTTTCATAGTGGTACTTGGGAGAGCTTGACATTTTTCTCAGGTGGTACACACTGTAAAAAGTTTGAGAAACACTGATAAGTGTTTCTCTGCCGCATAAGTCTGTATGCGGCAGTCAAACTGGACGGTCCAAAAGTTGGCCTACCTATTACTGGCTGAGGTTTTAGTAGAGTTGTGGCTGAACCACATAAAAATATATCATTAATTTTAATCTCGCCAATCAATGATAACGTTATGTTGGAATGTTGTTAAAGAGGGTCAAAAATGTTTCAACCCAGTTTGTTTTGCAGATTCTGTATAGCAGCTTTAATATAGGGAGGACAAAACTTCCAGACTGTATGAGTAAAATCAGGTTTTTTCTCTTTGTCAGTTTAACAGTTTCTGTTTTGCCTGTCACTGTTCCCTGTCTGTTTTCTTACCTGGTTCTTCCTGACCTTGTACTTTCTCCTCACGTTCCCCTCTTTCCTCTCTCCCTCTTTGGACTGACAATCATACACAAATAGATTGTATTCAATTAGATGAAAAAATTACATTAATATGAAAAAAATAATTATTAAGATCACTAACGAAAAGTCCTCGCTCAGTGTACTTTCAACCAAAAGGCAAATAACCAAACCACAAGAACATCTAATAAAAGATATAAAATATTGAAACACTGATCCAACATTATCCTTTATTGACGGATCATTTGTTCTTACACTTTTACCTGAATGTGGCTCCTGTTTTTGAAAAAACTTCCTTATATCCATTATGAACCTGGCTGTCTCTCTGTACACAAACACACACACACACACACACACACACACACACACACACACACACACACACACACACACACACACAACAGGAGTTATAAGGTTAATGGGCATTCAGTCAGTTAGCTAGTTAGTATCCATTTCAAACAGGACAGTGGTAACAACAGCAGGCTACGGACAATTTTAAGTTTTAGATTTTAAATAGGCTGTATACATTTCAGTGGGAGCAACAGGACGGTCAAATGTCGCTGAATTTACTACAGAGTAGGACGGATTGTAGGGTAGCAAACATCATTGGAAAACACGTTTTCAACACTGCAGGTTACCTGATGTAAGGTTTTTCAGCTAAAAAGAAACATGACTCCTATCTAATTACATAAAGAGTAACTGAAGGTTAAATGTCCTGTTTTAATCCAGGCACTCCACCTCCGCTCCACTGCGTCTCAGCTACCATCGCTCTGGCAGCAACGACCCTAGAGCCAGAGTGGGGGCGAGCTGGAACAAACCATTTTGGGAGGGGGAGGTTATCTATACTTTTGTTGTTAAAATGTTCCGTCTCAACCAAGTACTTTATGCTTTTTATATTTTTAGTAGTGTGTCACACAAACAGCAAATATTGTCAAAAAAAAAGTAAGAAATCTTTGGGGGTGCTTTGATTCATTTTGGGGGTGCTTCAGCACCCCCAAAAATGGGCTAAAATCGCCCCTGAATAAAACTAGTAATTGCACTTACTGTCACTAGCCTAGCATTAGCTTACCGGCGTTTTAGAATGCGCGACCGCGGCACCGCATTTTCATTAATTGTGACCAAACAAAACAAACAAATAACTCACCGTTGAGTCGATTGTGAGGTGGTGTAAAGATGAATGAATCGGCCGGGTTATTGCACGCTGTCAACTAGTATGTAGTGTAAAATTGGTCAATATCTGACAAGTACGCCAACCACAGGAACAACAGCAGCCAGAGGAGCAGGGAACATGCAGCTGATTGACCGGAACTTATACAGGGTTCATTCCCACCACAATAAAGGGACTGGCGAAAGTGGGGTCAGAAGTTACCGTGGTTACACAGGGCTTTAAAAAACAAACAAACTCTAAAGCCATAAAACCTGCAGTTCCTCTACTGTCCACTAGAGGCTCGAGCACTGAGTCAATCTCCATAGACTCCAATGCTAAAAAATCCAACTTTACAGCAGAAATAAACTTGTGTACAACCTGACACAAAACTGTTTTGGCCTGTAAAAACTTTACAGGGGACATTTATTTATAACTCACCTATTAAAGTTTGCATTATTAGGGGCGTGGCCTCTTTGGATGGTGGTATGGGTGGCTGTATGTTTTAACTATCTGCAAGGCTTCACCCCAGCTACAGTAATTAGAGTCCCTGATCTAGACTATGATTGAATTGTTGGAGCCTTTTGGAACATTTTTAATGCAATTATCTGACCAATAATATGGCTGCTGTGAGGTTAATTGTATATAACAGACCGCCCACCAAGTCTGTTTGTAATTCTATATGTGTCTAATTTGTGTTTCTGAGCACAAATTAGCAGGTATCTGTGTCTGAATGATGAACTCAAATATGTATAAATATAGTCACTTCTGTACGGTGGCGACTAAGATGCCACTGTTTAGACTCTTAGAAACCATCCTGTGCCAACATGTCTGCTCCTTCCATCTTTTATATACAGTGTGTGGTGCTGTGCTCGGGTCAGTGTGCTGGCTTACTGAAGCTGAATCGCTGCGGCTAACAGGTCTTATTTATGGACACTTTCCTGTTTTCTCTCTTTTATTCTCTCGCTCTAATTGGCACGACGCTGCCTAGTTGTCGGGGCTGAAACTGGCGGCGGGGGGCTCGTTCGTACGAGCGCCCTCGGGTCCCCAAGGAGCGCTGAGAGATGAGGGTGTCTCTGAACAGCCTCATAAAGGCCTTGCATCAGGCTTTCTCCACGTTCCCAGCTCCAGGCTCCTCTGTGGGCACTTATCACCCGTAATGAACAGCACAGAGGTCCGACCCCGCTGCTGCCAGACACCTCCTCCTTCTCCTCCTCCTCCCATCACAAAGCTGGGACGCACCCCGGACTCAGCTCTTGTTTTCTTTGGCCCCCTCTCACTCATATCACTCCGGCTCGGCGTCCTCGTGGGGAACTAATTTGATTTCTGAGTTATAAGGTAATAAATAAGTGCCATAAAATGACTCTCTTAGCCCATTTCTTGTTCCTTACTCTGGACAAAACCTGCTTTGTGCCGACTCTAATTGACTGCAGGTTTTTCTGGGGGGACTTTCGCCATCTGCGAAGTCCGGTCACATTCCAACATGTTTTATTTCTTAATGAAGGTGAGCGACAGCGGCGAGGACTCAGGGACAGACCGAGGAGGACACCTAGACTGTGGTGGAGGCTGTTTCCGGTGTTTGAGCGTTCTCAGAGTAGATTAGGAGGGTGGTGTTAGTGGGGAGCCCTCTCTCGGGCCCCCCGGGGGTCACTTCAGGATGTGTAACCTGATGTAATTGCAGGCATTAAGTGCAGCGAGCCCCCCCCTCCCTGGACAATCTCCCCTCTTTGTGGAGTGAATTAAAGAATATTAGCTGTGGCGGCGGCTCGCTGCTAATGGACAGAAAATGGATTGTGTGTAGTTTGGGGGTCATTAGAATACAAAGCTGGTGTTAAAAGGGGGCTCAGCGCTGGCTCGGATCCACCCTGAACTCTGCAGCTCCGGGTCGTAAATCATGTGAGAAAAGCACAGGATGAAACAGGTGGAGGAGGAGGAAGGTACGGCGAGCTGTTTCTTCAATGTTTAGGTGGCAGTAATCCCACCCACAGACTGCTTCCTCTTTCTACATCAGAATGAAAGGTTTTCAAATATATAAAATGGCATGGGAACTGTAAGTACGGAGGCTCATTAGTGCCAATACTTACATCCTTGTCTTAAATCTGATGTAGTATAATACTGAGAATATTTGTCTCAGTGTTATCCCCTCGAGGGCCAAAATGTTCCTGTTTGAGTTCAATTTATTATCTCTCCAGATTCCCAGAAGGCTCATATAGCAGTACTCTCCTGAATATTTATTTAGTGAACTAATAAAAAATTCCAATTTTGATTATGAACTTTTGTTTTGAGACAAAATTTTGCTCCTGTCTTAGCATCTATTAAATTTTAGCACTCATCTTAGCATGGCTAATTGGTATTGCTAATTTGTCAGAAACTTTTATTTGACACTTTAAAAAAAAAAGTTATTTAATTTTTAAAATTGTCATTGTCCATATGAAATGAGAACTTCCCTGACTCTCTTAGTTGCCTCTGAACAGCCTTTGGATTAATTTCTACGCACATGATAGATGATTTTTCTGTGAAAACTAAAAGGTGATGCCCACTCCAGAGCATCTCAGTGCATCTGGGCTAACAGCTAATGTCAATGTAAAAACTGAGTCCTTTAATCAATAACATTAGCATAACACAGACGTCATGTAAACAAACTTAATTCTTACTTTCATTTTAGCAATTCACAATTCACAACATCTGCTTCAACATGCTTTATGTAATAGACAGCATTAACAAGTAAGCTAGCTAAGGTTAGCTACCTAGCAGCTAGGTGGTGGATCAAGTAATCTCTCCCTGTTAACATTTGCCAAAAACCTGAGTGAATTTGACCATCAGTTTCAAACTGAAGTAAATGCCAGCAGAGCATTTATGGAGAGTTGGTGGTTTTAGGAACCAAAGCCAGCCCTGATCTGTCTTCTGGCTAAAATTAGTCAACACTCACATGCCTGCTAACAGATACC
This sequence comes from Oreochromis aureus, assembly GCF_013358895.1. Taxonomy (NCBI): domain Eukaryota; kingdom Metazoa; phylum Chordata; class Actinopteri; order Cichliformes; family Cichlidae; genus Oreochromis; species Oreochromis aureus. Next base: position 27,119,660 of record NC_052943.1, on the reverse strand, counting down.
AACTAAAGGCTAACTTAATTAGCAATTTTTTAAAGTATGAAATTACGAGTTCTAATAATTATTGGTAACAATACTAATAATAATTACTGTTTTCTAAGACTTATGGCAGAAGTTTCCTATAATATTGTCTTGAGTCAACATTTTTTTATTTCTGGAGCTAAAAGTGCTCACTGTCTGCTCTGATTGTTGTGACAGCTGTGCCCGGTGAAACACTGAAAATAAAACATCTACTGCTGGCAGTTTTATAAGTCTGCTTTATACTTTTGTGAAGTGATTCACAAAATAGAGCATTTCTGTGTCAGAGTTTTGACCTGCGGTACCATCTCATAATTTTAGCCTGTTTATTTTTATTCTTTCTTTTCATGGTAGGTTTGATCTTCCATACATGCTGCATGTTTTTCTTTCTTCTCTGACTTAAGTCCTCATTTCCCTCCTCAGCACCCATAGGTAATGACTTCTACTTCAAATGATGAGATAATAACCCTGGCCTGAACGAGTAGGCGTACCCCAGTGTTTGAGCGCGCTCAGTCTGTCAGCAGCTGAGGGTTATTTTATTTTATTTTTTTCTTTTCTTATTCCTGGTTCTCCGTGGGCGATCTTAATGGGAAATCCAGAGAGAGTGAGCTGGCAGTTTCTGGCTGCAGACCAGGCTGAGTGGACGCACCAGCAAACACTCACACACTAAATACCTGAAGCTGTAAGAAAAAGCAGGAAACTCTGACTTCCAGCTGTAAAAAATGTGGCACAGCGGCACTTTAGCTCCAACTGGAAAAATAAATATGGGTCCGTGATCATATTTCTTGGACTTTGCGGTTTGACGCTGGGCCAACATGGCAGCATCAGCGGTGGGAGAAACATTCACATCCTTTATTTAACGGTGAAATCTGTAAGCACGCCAAAAAAAACCTGGATTGAATTTTTGTGTTAACAGGGAACTTCATGATGAACATCTATTCCAGTCCATCCAGAAAACACAAAGAGGCGATCACAACATGCTCCAACGATGTTCCAGTGTCGGATATTCATATTAAGCATGAAAAAATTCCATACAATGACGTAAACGTGTGAAAGTAATCCCTGTGAGTGAAAAGTAAAAATTTTCCTATTTTCTGACTCATTTACAAACTATCAACCTTGTTTTTGGGGTCCAAGCATCTCTAGAAATGGATGAGGCTCTCTGCTCTCTCTGCTCTGCTAGTGTGTTGCCAGAACAAGTCAACGAGTAGACAACAAGTCTGTGTAGTTCCAAAAACAACCCACCCGGTTTCTACTACATTGGTTATCAATCAATCTGTACGTATTAGCGTGAGAGCTAAATGTGGCCCTCAAGATCACATGAGGGTCAATATTAGCAGGAATGTTTGGTTTTCAGGGTCAAATCAAACACTTATTTTGGCTAATATTAGCTACTGCTAGCAAGCCTGCTAACAAACTACAAGCTACCTCTTGTAATAAAACACTTTCTTCAGTTTATATGGTGGGCTAATTTATTCAGACTCTAAGCTGTCCATTTTCAGATTACTTTATTAGTTCGTACATCACCAGATTCATGTAGTATAGCTAAGTTAAAGCTGGTTAAACCTTGTTGCTGTCTGTGTGGAAAATGCTATTCACTAGGTTGCCTAATTAACATCTAAGATGATCTGTAACATATATTTCCAGTCGAAATTTTAAACTGGAAGGACCACTCAAGTCAGATTTCTGATAAACCCAACCAACTCCAACTTCACAATCCAAGATGGACCACTCAACAAGCCTTATGCAGAGCAATGGCCAGGTTCTATCAATGAACATGCTACACTGGTGTGTTTAGGTGAAAAAAACATCTTTTCTGTCTTTACTACAGGAATGCGCCAAACTAAGGAGTGACACCTCCGACATCTGAAGTCAAGGGAACACCGCATTTGCTCCATAGCATGCATCTGACATTGTTAGCTTCATCACGTCCACGTTAACCGCCAGTATCAGCAGTTTAAATTACTCGTTGGACATTTTTCAGTTATTTTTAGTTGTAAAAGTCTGACAACTTTGTGCTTTTCTTGAATATTCAAATTATCCAATGTTATACTTCATCTTGACTTTTGCTCCACTACAAAACAAAGTACTGCAAATTATACTATTATACTGATAATCCAGTAAACTAAAATTAGTTCTCACATGGTTAAATTTCAACGTTTGATTAAAACTGTGTAAGTTTTATCTAAAAAATTGGTAGTTTAAGTTATCGACTTCTGTGTTTCTATAAAGCACTTTTTTATAAGATGCAGTTAATATTTTTACTTTTTTTAAACTACAGTCACTTTGTTTAAGCTTTTGAAAATGACTGTGCTTTCTTTTGAACTTAACGACAGTAATTAAACCAACAAAACTCAGCTCAAGTAATTTACACATGTGAAGAAAATTGGATTTATGTTTTTCATTGAAAAGACAGCATAAAAGTAGACGCGGTTCCTGACAGTCAACCTTCACTCCGATGTCTGAACACGTTCATTCACTGCCAAAATAAATTGTTTTTCTGCACATTCCTTCAGGTTGACCCCACACAAAAGGCAGTTTGCATCATCCCCACATTGCTCTACTTTCAGACAATAATTACTGTCGTGTCTGCCAAACGCCGTCATCCACATCGTAAATCACGCCGTTCAGCGCCTCGTCCCACAAGCTCACACAGTGATCGATTGTCTCTTCATGCAGAGGTGATGGGAAGCCATCCAGAGAGCTCTCCACCGCCTCCACCCCCCGTCACTGGTCCTCTTTGTTTGTGACACATCTTGGTGACATTATCGTCTTCCTGCCTCCAGTTAACAGAGGGCGGTGTGAGGCCGAGGTCAGGTTCAGGGCGTACGTTGACTCACAGCGACGCACTGATGTGGTTTTCGGGTGATTCTCTGCAGAGCGGAAGATGCTGCAGATGTTCTGGGAAGTCTGAGAGTGTGGAAAATGTGAGGTGGTAAATGGTTAAGGTACAAAAACACAAGTCAAACTGTGGTTATTCTTCTCAGGTCAAAAACAAAGCACTCATAGGAACACCAAAATACCAGTGATGACACAGTAACAGAACCAGTCGAGAACCAAGTCAATACACTCTGAAAGTGGAAAACAGTCCACAATGAGTCCTAAACTGAGATAAAAATGCAGATATTTACTTTATTTCCATGTTGTTGTTTTTATTGCTGCTCCAGCTCGATCAGTGCAACTAATGTTTGACCAAATAATTTCAACGTGTAAATCTTTTCTGTCCTAGTTCAACCAGTTGGTTGTTGTTGCCTCAGTCTAACCTGTTTTTAAACTTTTAATCAATCAGTCGATTAATCGGTTTGCCAACTGTTGTGATCCTGGTACTCGCCTGTGACAAACTTCTGCATCTAAACACAGGTGAGGGTTCACACAGGTGAAACAAACACATCCCATACCAGCACATAGACTGTATATAAGTATTGCATCAGCACACTCTTCCCTGATAAAGTGACTCTGGAGCCACATCAGTCATATTGTACATTGGGCCTCGGAATGATTTGCTCCCACGTATCGTATTTTATTTTAGTCTTTTGGCTCCATATGTAATAAACAGTATAGACAGAAAATAAACAGCAGTGCTGGCTTTGTGTCGGAGGCCCCGCCGGGAATCTGGACAGGAAGAGAAGCTGCAGCTCCGAGCCAAGAAATAAATCCCTGCCAAGAGCCGGGATCACCTGGTACCATATTTATAATTCTGAGAAGAGATCCCGAGTTTGCTGCTAAATGTCAGCGACAGAGTTCTGCTTCACTTTTAGGTTTGTCTCCTTTGCTTGGCCTCCCGACGCCGATACATCTCGATCAGTGTCGCCTCCTCCTCCTGACTGATTTGGCGGTCTCCGATCAGCTTCTCGCCGTCACTTATAGGAGGAAGATCGGCCATATTGAAAGCTGGGAAGATCTCCCAGAGGAGTGATGTATTTTAGGTCAGCTACATGTTCTGCCATCTGTTTGGCTCCACAATTTAAAAGATGTTGGGGGGGAAGGATTAACCTGAGAGGAAGATGGGACCACAGAGGGGTGGGGAAGGGGGAGGAGGGTTCAGGTGGTTCGAAAAAAAAAAGTGTCATTTCAGGGGGAACCTTTGAGGAGGACGAGGTGTGAGGGGGAGGAAGGAGGAAAGGGGGAGAATATACATTTATCATCCTCACGCTTCCCACAATCCTTTGTAGTGCCACATGAATGGCGGCAGGGGTGGGAAAGTCCCCCAGCTCGCCAACGTGAGTGTAGGTATGTAAAATAACGTGATTTAGTCCAGAACCGAGCCATCTTTAAAATTTCTCTGCCACAGATTTAAGACCTGAGTGACGAGCGGACATTTGTTTGACGTTTTAAGCATCTCCACTCAACCCTGCACTGACGGTCCAATCAGATGAGCCTCCCGGTGTGATGATAGTCCTCCGAGATGCCGTGTGATTTGTATGTCTTGTTTCCTGCGTTAAGAACAGGAACGGCGGGTTTTGAGTTGTCGTTTGTTGTTTTGATATTTTTTCATTAGACTCTGAGCCCAAACTCCACCTTTGTGTTAGAGTCTCTAACCTGGATGACCCGAGCAACCCGAGCTTGTACTTACCTGTATGATAACAAAATACATTAATAAAAGTAAAATGAACGTAAGTTCACTAATTTCACAGGATGAAGTTTATGAAATTTTTATAGTTTCTTCTTCTATTCTCTGTAAAAACACTTTAATTGTAATTTTTTTAAACTCTTTATAAATGAGTAACAATAAATTTGTGTTTTATTATGTACATGCTTGTGTGTGTCTGGTTTAAATAGACTGCTTATTCCTACCTGTACACCATCTGTGCCTCCACCCAGGGATTACAGAAGAAGATCAGCTTTTATTTTAGGTCATTCGCCTGAGAAATCAATCAGTACTTCCCATCCGAGCACCTCAGAACCAGCTGAAATTTTATTTAGTGCAATAACGTCAGTATATGCAGTAAAGAAGCTCTGCTGCCTCACAGCACAGCAGTCTTTCTGTGTGGAGTTAGTGTCTTCTCCTCCTCTGCAAAGACATGCATGGGGTTAACTGGTGACCCTAAACTGTCCGTTGGTGTAAATGTGAGAGGATGATTGTCTGTCTCTGTTTGTGACGGACTGGCTACCAGATGCACCCCACCACTCACCCTGTGACGGCTGGGATAGATAACGACCTCCCCTGTGATCAAGAATTTAGATAAGCAGAGGAAAATGCATGTTTGAAGCTATAAAAACATCATAATATGGATATTATCAAGATTACAGGCCCTCAACTCACATACAGATGGGTCAGATTTGGTGCTTTTTAAGAATCACGGCTAAAAAATAATCCTGGTCTATAAATGTAGGCATTTCCTACCATACACGACCCTTCAAAATTCACTCATAATGCATTTAATTATTCAAACTATGACAGAGCCATCACACTGATGTTAAAGACAAACGGTGCTAAATGTAAATTATGTCTTCATATTGAGACACTGACTGGGTAAAACTGTTTTTAACCTGAATATTTCCCGTGGATATCTGAAAGGCACCAAGTTTGGACCCACCCATGGCTTTATCAAATGAACTGAAGTGGTCGTACAAAAGGAGGGAACTTTTCTCATGTTTGGTTGTTTTATGGAAGGACCCCTGTGTGTTGTCGCTGGCAAATAAAAGAAATAATAAAAGATGAAGTGGAACAAAGCTGCTAAATTAAGGGTTAATTCTGATTTATTTTACGTGATGGATGTTTTTTAATCCTGGAGAGCTTTTGAGGTTTTTTCCAGGACTCTCAAGGACCCAAGTGCCATCGCCTCGCAGCAGGTTTAAAAAAAACAAAACCTAAATGCTGCCGTCATCATCGCACACTGCGACCTCCCCGTGTGAGGTTATGGATGGACTTGCTGATGGAGTCGGAGGAGGGAGGAGGGATCATTAGCTCCTCTGGACACACTTCAACTCATTTTCATGAACTTCTTCTCCCCGGCTCCTCCTCCTCCTCTCCAACTGCAGGTGGGAACCACTTTAGGAAAAGACACATATTGTTTTCCCATCCTCCTCCCCTTCCTCCTCTTCCTCCCTGAAATGTTTCTCCTTGCAGTGATGGATGTCCCGCCTGATGCTGCTTTAATATCAAATACAAGAATGTCTTGTTTGGGCGAAGAGCGCGCCGAGCTCCTGCAGAAGGGGGTACGATGCGGACCAGGGTTTGGCAGAGGTCGGCACATCGGGGATTCGAGGGGCCCGGGGCCGAGCTGACAGGGGAAAATATTTTGTACTCTCCAGGGTGCAGCTTAGTTCGCATTCAGCTCTGCTCTTACTTCCCTCCCAGGAGCAGAAAGTTGGCTTCAGTTGTGATGACTTCTCCAGATGTGCACCTCACTCCTTCTTCTCCTTCTCCTTCTTTCCCCTCCTCCTGCACTCCATTGTGAATTTCTGAACACCACAATTAACATCTATAAATCATGTCCTGAATACTTCCTGCTCAATCACAGGGGAATATTGGGGAACAGCCCAATAACTCATTACAAATTGGAGGCTTAAAGCAGCCAAAAAGATGAATTGTATGGTGAAAAAAAGCTCGTACAGGACGAGAGTCTCAGCGATTTAATGACAGCCCACTCCGTTAAATTAGAGGTAGACGATTAATAAAACGCACCGACAGTCTGTTTCCTCTCACATTCTCAGAAATCCTTTCTCTTTCTTTTTTTGGTGCATGATGAAATCCATCACAGAGAAGATTTGCCAGATCCAATTAGGCACCTTCTTATTTACTTTATAAAACAGTTTGACAAGTCCAGGACAAAATAACAAACGCTCTCCAAACTAATTATCCCTGCAATAAATAAATGTTGAAAAGTTTTTAAAAGAATCCACAGGAAGGATTGCTTCTAAAAGCTGGGATTTAACAGGAAAGAAAAAAGTTTCACCTTTTGCTCCTATTTAGTTGTCACTAACATGGGGCGGCACATGTAAACAAACATTATGGCTCCGCACCGGGAGCGTACCTTTGTTTGAAACACCCATGACTGTAGCTGAAAAGTTACTGATATCAGCGAAAAGAAGACAAAATAATGAGAAAAAAGCCGCATTAATGAGCAAAACGACCACCAAAAGCTGCAGTTTATCTAATGTCCACTAGAGGCTCCAGCAGGGAGTCTGCCCTCTTAGACTTCAACTATCTGAGCCCCCGAACTGGACCTCTGGACCGTGTTTGTGCTGTTAGACCCTTCTGCAGTAGTTTTAATGAGAGGTTCCTGTGTGATGCTCCCAAACTCTTTGGATACAGCTTTCGAGAATTAAGTAACACTAACGATGGCCCTCAAAGAGCTCATCAGCTGGTGTGAAATGTGAGGAAATCATGGCTGCTTCAGCCCCGTGGCAGCGGACGTAGCCTGGAGTTTTTATCAGACTTACATGGTGATTGTGTACATGCAGCCTTGCACAGGACCATTAATCTGAAAGTTATATGTTCTTTAAAATACCTGCTGGGGGTGTTACTAAAACATGCTCCTACAAAGACCGTGAACATCCTGAAACCTGGACAGTTTATGGATGTTGTTGTGCACACTCAGCGCATATCACATGTCTTACATGACCTCAGTGCACAAAAATCTTAAACTAAGTCTTTGCAACATTAATCAAAAATCACAGAAAATCCACCCAAATAAATCTTCTTTCCTCTGCTCCCTAAAACCTTTTCTTTAAGTATCTGCAGGACAAAGAAAGTCAGAATGTAAGGTCAGGAGTCAGGACACGGCAGGCCTTAACTTACAGCTCAGCCATGCAGAAGCATTTTTAAATGATCTGCTGGTTATCATCCTGTTTTCACACGTGTGCTGCTTTCGCTGAGGCTCATTTTCCCAGAGAGACATTTTAAAAAGACAGAAAGAAGAATAAGAAGAGCTGGAAGTGATGTGATAAATAAATAAACGTCAGAACGTCGATGGTTCTCGCCGTCATCTCCAAGGTTGCTTCCTGAAATCTCCCCTCAGCCTGGTGGGATTCGTCCGTTTGTCAGGTTTTCAGCTGCTGATCGATAACGGAAGAGGAGAAACAAAAAAAGAAAGAACAAACAAACAAAACAACAACAGCAGCAGTAAAGTGAGGCTGCAGTCGCTCCGGCGTCCTCTGATTATTTCAAGGACATGTCTGCTTTCAGGCTCAAATCAATCCTGCTGCTGCTCATTTCTGCTCAAAATATCTTTAATAACAAATGGGACTCTTTTCCAGAGGTGCTTTTCTAAGATCATCCTTTTTTCTTTGTTAACCTTCTGCCAAACATTCAAATATACAACCTCACATAAAAGTCGTTTTTAAAGAGCATTTTTAACATTAATTAAAAATGAAACAGCTCTAAAATATGATAAAGAGAAGGTATCGCGGACATTTGTTGGCATGCAGTGGCGGTCCTAGCCTGTTTGGCGCCCCGGGCGAACACTCCCTCTGCCCCCCCCCCCCACACATAAAACATATTAAGGATTGTACATTAACATAAAACTGTTGTCGGAACCATACTGAATTTCACCAGAGAAGCACACACACACATATGAAGAGAGAGAGAGTATGCATAGTACACAAACAGCTATCAAACAGCCATCATAATTCGACATACAATGAGAACAGGACAAATCAACAATTGACAATGACTAATTAATATTAAAATCTGTAACATAATATATTGTTTGGAGTTTAGTCTGTTACTGTTACTATTTTTACCATTTCTTCTTGGAGCAACTGTAACCCACATTATTTCCATAGGGATTAATAAAGTATTCTGATTCTGATTGTTTCAGGATGACCTGCCATTATCCAATGACACATCTGGTTACCTGCATCTTTTGCTCGTTTCCCCTCCTCTTCTTTTCTATTTTTTCTAAACTGAGCACCTGATGGCTTTGAACTTTTCTTGTCCATCTTACATTGGTTTTAATTTTGCACTCCAGTATGAACACCCATCCCTCAACTCAAGGATCGCCACAACATGATCTAACAGACCTACACCTTAGTTCACAGATTCACTTTGTCTAAGGTGTATTTCTGGGATTTCACACAACCCAGGATTCAAATGATGAATACATAATGGGCTTGGATTTACAACATGAATGAAATGTGCTCTATTTGAAAGCAGCCGGGGCTCCTCCCCTTTCGATGGGTTGTGTGACTTTAAATCATCAAACTGTAAATTATAAATTTTAAATTGTTATTGATCCCTTTACCCCGAGTCCTAAAGTGTATATTTATTTTCTTACTCTTCTTATATTTATTGTTTGTTTACTTGCACTGCTGTAACTGGAGCCTCGTCGTCTCGCCTCTCTACATACTGGACTGTATGTAGCGGAGATGACAATAAAGTTTACTTTGACTTCAGCAGCGCCAGCAGGCGCACGAGAGCTCTCGCACTCAGTTTTCGCGTATAGAATTTTGAAAAACATCAGTGCAAATTATAAGTCTGTATTATAATGTCCGGTGTTTTCGTGTTTGTTGTTCTGTTTTTATTTTGTTTTATTTTGCGAGTTGGTTATTAGATGCTGCTCCAGTCAGCCAGAGAATCCCCACCGCCCGCCTCTCTCCTCCCTGTGCTGCAAGCAGCAGGCGCACCTCGCAAACGGAGGGCGCCTTACTCCCAGCAAATGGGCGATAGAAAACCGATCGGTGCCTATGCCATTCCCAATATGCGCTGGCATGATGTCGGGGCAGCATGAGTACGAGCAATTTTTTTTTTTTTTGTTGCCGATGCCCGTGATGCCGCCCCCACCACGATGCCGCCCCGGGCAACCGCCCGTGTCGCCCGTATCAAAAACCGCTACTGTTGGCATGTAATAGATTACTCAAACTAGATATAAAAATACTCAATGGAAAATACTGCACAGCAGCCATATTATTGCAAATATGATCCAGACGTCCAGTTCAGGGACTACAGTTGGTGCAGGTGAAGCCTAGCAGACAGCTAGCAGCTACAGCCGCCTGTGTCGCCATCCACCTGTCAGTCAAAGAGTCCACACCTGAATACCTGAGCCTTAAATAGGTGATCTACACCGGATGTAGAAAACAGGACTGACCCGGCGGCTGTCGAGTTCTGTAAGCCTGTTGTTAGTTTCAGTGTGGACTTTTACGCGATGTAGAAACTGTAAAGACTCGCTCTCCTGCACAGCTTCTTCCACACATTAGACAAACATGACTTTACACACAAAGATGAATGTGCAGGAAGCAGCAGCGTGTTAAGTTTAAACCGCTATCAAACAGATTTCATGTATGTTTGGGTCTCTGCCGCAGGAAGCAGCCGGTATCGTGACAGTTTTTCATTATTAGCTCCATTATCCCCAGCAGAGCTGAACTGAAAACTTTCTGGTGCAGATTGTTTTTTGGCAGCCGCTCCCTCAGCTGAGCGGTAAATAATGTACGAATTATTGGCTGTCTGCAGCCTCGCAGAGTCTCTGCAGAGCTGCAGCGTAAAGTCCATCTCCTCCTGTTGGGTCCTTCACTTGGTGCAGAGATTTGGCTCTCAGGGCCGAAGTCACGGCTCTGAAGGATTTGAGGAACTTTGTCATTAACGTAGTGCATATGAAACTACGTTACAGAGGGTGTTTAGAGCAGCACAACGAGAGACAGAAATGTCTAATAGTGCATATGTAATTGTTTTTGATTTACAATTTAAAAAGCAATGTGCATATAAAAATGGGTGCATTAACACCAAGGTAAGTTATTTTACAACAAGCTCAGAAGCCTGGTTGGTTCATAAAGCACTTACACATTTAAAATACTATGAAGTCAGTCATATACAAGGATATTAGCCTGGTTTTAGAAATACTGACATCACAAGGTAAAGGTTCCTGCATCCTCTAGAAAGGTTATTGGAAACCTTCCTCATAATTTCCTGAAATAAAAACCATAAATTACAGAATACATTTTTTCCAAGAAGGTCTCGCACAGTCTGTTACTCCTTAATGTTTTTAATAAGAAGCTGATTTACTGGGTGAGTGAAAAGTAGTTTAACAGAATTCAGTTTGAAAGGGGCACAAACTAAAACTCTTAATGCAGATGTGTGATTGTAGAGTCTTTACCTTACAATAAATAAATAAATAAAATGCCATGAGGCAACTGTTGTTGTGATTTGGTGCTATATAAATAAAACTGAACTGAACTGAATGTGTTTCATAGGCTATTCTCATCCAGGTGTAGTTTCCAGCTGATAAATGTAAGCAAGTAGTTTACAACTCCTAACCAAAACGTTTCTGAATCTAACCATATACTTTGTAGTTCCCAAACTCAACCGAGGGTTTCTGGCATCTAAACCTAGCAAACTAGTTTTAGCTCTTGAGCTTAATATAGTAGTTTTAAACTGCCAACTATAGCACCTCAACCGAACTGGTAGTTTCCAGCTTGTAAACCTACTTTCTGGTTTCTAACTCCTAAATCTGATGAGTAGCTTTTAGTGAAGAAACCTAACCAAGTAATTTCAAACTCTGTCACTTAAATCTAACGAGTAGTTTCAGGTTTCTAATGTTCTAGTTCCCAAATTCAACTGAAATGTTGCTAACACCAAAATGTAACCAAGTTGTTTCTAGGTCCTAAACCTGACAAACATGTTTGGAGCTTTTAATTTAATGAGTACTTTTAAAAACCTAAACCCGAGTTTGGTTGGCAAATGCTAATGCTAATATAGTTTAAAAAAAAAAACAAATGACATGTTTCATTCAGTAAGACTTGAATCTACAGATTGAGACTCATCATGAAAGTGTTTACTGAGGTCATACATCAAGGGAGCAGTCGATTCATTTTCTCATCGACTCCTTTACAACCAGGACTTGCCCCCTGCTGGCCATTCGAAAGAATGCAGGCTTAAACCTTCACTTTTCAAAATCTACATCTGTTTTTATGCTGTCTTCCAAGTTTCACTAAAATTAATCTTTAAACATACAAATTTTAGTTTTATTTAGATGTTTTATTTATTTTTTACTATTGCACAGTATTTTCATTTCTTTCGTCAGAGCTGGTTTGGAGATCTTGATTTTTTAACCTTATTGTGTAATGCGACTGTTTTACAAGTAGAAATGTTTGTAGAATGAGTTTTAATGTAGAATTTGAGCTGACTGATCCTGTAACCTGCAGCACAGTATCATGCAGTAGTACTGGTACTTGTACTGCAGTAGAGGTTACCACCTTCAGGCTCTCAGAGTGGATTACGTGCAGTCGAGCAGCAGATTTATTTGATTCCTCTCTCCTCCAGTTGTCAGCAGCAGCCTGACAGCAGAGTTTTTTGCTCGTGGCTAAAACAGTGAAGTTCATCCCATCACACTCGTCTAATTGCCATCGAGGGGAAACTGAGAGCCGACTCTCACATCTCTGAGAGATGGCTGCCCATGATAATGACCCAGCACTTTTCTCTTCTCTGAGCCTCCATAACAAGACTGTTCAAGGCCACATCAGTGCTCGAACAAGGAGCTTTTTACAATCAAATCACCGTTAATAAAGAGGATCCATCTCACATTTAAGAGACTGCGTGTTCAGGATTACATTTGGATTGTCAGTCACATTAACAAGGGTCGTCACAAAAAAGGTTTACAATTTATTTAAGGAGGTTCCTCACAAGGGAGGTTTGTCATTCTATAGGGTCACCCCAAGGGATGTCTGTGGCTCTATTACGATGTTTGTCATATCCTACGAGTCTCTATGGAGGGGGGGAGGGGGGTTGTCATTTCTTTGAGTTACCACAAAAAAAGTTTTGTCATACAAGAGAGGTTTATCATTTCTATGGAGTCCTAACAGATAAGGTTCAATATTTCTATGAGGTCCATACAGTGAAGGCTTAATATTTTTATATGGTCTTTACAATTAAGTTTTGTTGTTTTTATAATGAGGGACCTCGCTGAATTCATAAACAATGAAACTGTGCATTTTATTTTTATATAAAAAAACCACATGGATATCTTTGGGGGGCGGGGGTTCCACATTGAAGGTCTGTAATTCCTTAAGGTGTCATTTCTTTACAGATCCCATAAGAGAGATTTCTTCTCTCTTTGGGATTTCCACAATAAAGGTTTGAAGCGTTCCTCGGGGTGACACATTGGAGGTTTGTGGGTTTTTTAGGGTCTCCACATTGGAGATGCATCATTCGTTATGGTCCCCATGAGGGAGGACTGTGGTTACTTCTTATGGGTCCCATGTCACTTTTTTCAGGAAAGACTTTTTTCAACCAAAAACTTGGTGACTACCTTACAAAAAGGATTTACAGGAATTAGGCATGTGTGTATGTAGTTATGGTCCTGACAACTCCTTTCTGCTCAGAATAAGACAATATTCTAACATCACTGCATTAAGCTGGTTTTTGGAAACATCAGTTGTGCCTTATTTACTATTGTACCATTTAAAAAATATTATATATATATATATGTGTGTGTGTGTCTGTCTGTGTATAACATTTTTATGTATTCTAATGTATCTTATATATTCTTGTTTTTATGTATATCATGGTACAGTAAGAGTATGCCATTGTCAGTAAATTGTCTGGTGATGTCTTAACAAAACATATCAGGCATCTCACCAGGGGACAGAAACAGGCCTTGCCCACCCACCTGTTCACATGATGCTGGGAAAGTCTGACATCTGTGAGTCACATGTTGTTAAATTGTTCCCAAGATGTTTTAGTATAAAAACAACAATGTAGACTTAGTTTCGCTTACTTTTAAAATTCTTAAATCAAAATGTGAATTGTATTTTTGAATTTTAATTGAAAGTGAAACAAAAATAACTTTTTTGATTAATGCTTCATTGTTGCTTATGTTTTTTTTAAAAAATAAATAAGTAGTTAATTTATTTCTATTTCTATTTGGGCTTAAGACTGAATCTTTGTACCTCATATCTATCTATGTTTCACCTATTTTATTTTAAAAAATCTATTTATTGATATAAGCATTAATATTAGTATTGCAATTATTTCGTTGTGGAACACTTTGATTGTATTTGTGCTATATGGGTGACATTTAATTAAAGCTGGGTAGAATAAAAGGTTTTCAAATTAAAGCCTTTTATAAAACCTTTCTGACTGTAATTTAAATTCAGAGTTATATAATATTCTAGTAAGTGTAACTAAAGTCTAATGACTTGGTCAGAAAAAAAATGTTGCTGTATGGACCCAGGGTGGCTGTAGCTCAGGAGGTAGAGCAGGTCACCTACTGATCGGAAGGTCGGTGGTTCGATCCCTGGCTCCTCCAGTCTGCATGCCAAGTATCCTTGGGCAAGATACTAACCCCAACTTGCATCCATCGGAGTATGAATGTGTTAGAAAGCACTAAGTGTAGATAAAGTGCTTGTGAGATTGGGTGAATGAGGCATGTTATATAGAGTGCTTTGAGTACTCCGTGAGAATAGAAAAGCGCTATATAAGAATCAGCTGATCCAGCTTTCTGAGTCAGGATGCTAGCCAAATATCGGATAACACTGGAAAATGCTGTCAGAACCAACGTTTAGCATTAATTTTGATCCCATCCGAGCATGTCCAGATTGGGCCCTAACATGTCAGAGATGCAGTTTATTTCCTCCAAAGACCTTTAGGTTTCCTCCTCCTGCACGGATATTAAACACCATTAAAGGAGCCCGGTTCAGCTCAGGTACCAGTTCTGGTCCACGTTCCTCAAAACCTTGTCTAACCTGACTCTAGTTCATGTGTGAAAACACGAGCGTGAATGTGATCTCGATCTGCCACTGCCGCTCGCTGTGATCCCCAGCTCCTCGAGGAAATTGCCTAATTACATATTTAAGGTGTAATAAGACAGTTTGTGCGCTGGCCTGTGATGTAGCGAGCGCGGTGAAGTGCTCCATATTTCAGCGGGTAAGGCGGCGTGGCTCGATGATAATGGCTTGTTAAGGTGGAGGAAGAAGGAGCTGCTGCTGCTCTCTAATCACTCTGAAGCTTTGATTAGCCCGAGCACACGAATAATGGGTGGCATTTTCTGCGGCCTGTCGGGCGGCGGAGGAGGAGGAGGAGGGAGGGGGGTGATTTAACAGCCTCCCTGCTCCTTCCTCCTCCTCCTCCTCTTTCTCATCCCAGTGGTTTTGATCTATTTTTTACTGCCCGTCTCAGTCATTTATCAAGAGCAGAATGGCTAGTAAAGTAATCTGACATTAGCACCCAGTGACTAATACCTCGGGAAAGAAAAAGAGAGACAGGAGAGGTTTGTCATTTAAATAAATCATGGAGCACGTCTCCATTAAAGGGAAAAAAAGAGAAAGAAATGTTGGAATTGGCCTCTGAACCTCGGCGCTCGTTTTCAAAGCAAACAGGAGAGTGAGTAGATGAGAGCCAGTTAAACGGGGAAGCGAAGGGACGGCTCTGAATGCACACATTTAATGACGACTGAGATTCGACTGTTACACGATGGCGCGAACAGGTACATCATTTATTAAATATAGTTGGTAAATTATAAATCACCTGACTGAAGTTTATCATGTAAAATGGATCATCGATTATTAGATAAACTATTTTCCAGCTATGTTACTGCCAAGTAGCAAATACCAATTATTGCAGTTTATTTAATGTACACGAGAGGTTCAGCGAGCAGTAAGTCAGTCTAACGTTAAAGTTAGGGCCGTTAGGGGCGTGGCCTCTTTGACTGGTGGGTGGCGACACAGGCGGCTGTAGCTGTGAGCTGTTGGCTGGGCTTCACCTCAGCTAATTGGAGCTAACTGCTCCGTGTTTGTGTTTTGGGATGTTTTTAATGCAATTATCTGACCAACAATATGGTTTCTATACATCCATTCATTTGTTGCTGCTGATGTGGGTCCTGGTCTCCCCGGCCACCTCTTTTAGTGATGGTGAGGCATTCCCAAACCTGTGGAGCGGTATAATCTCTCTATAATCTCTCTATAATTCAGAGCTGTCAAACGTAAGGCCCAGGGGCCAGAATCAGCCTGGCAAAGACTCCAGTCTGGTCCATGGGACAGCTTTAGAAAATGTGAATAGATTGTGCATAGATTTTTAACTTTGCACTGTATTTTCATAAGTTTTTCCTGTTGATAAAGACTCCCACCACCCATTGCCATCCATACTACACCAAAGTACAAGCACATTTCTGTGATTTAATAAAAACTTTATTGTCTGAGTTTATAATTACATTAAATGTCATTAAATAAAATAACTGTTAATGAAGAAGTTGTGTTTTTTTCCAAGATTTGACTGATTTTATGTATAATTTTTTGTTTTGGGGGGTTTGATGGTGGAAAAGTGAAAAGTTTTAATGATACGTGTCATGTGGGAGGAGCTAGCTACCCAGTTTGAATGGAACAAACTGACACCTACAGTGCCAGAAGGTCTTTGATCGTTGCTTTGAAAAAGGTTTGAAGGACAAAATAATTTTTGAAACTTCCTTTTCAGTGTGCAACTCGTCTAATGGTTGGAAGCTTCTGAGCTACACTATTCATGTTAAAATTTATGACTCTACAAGGCCAGATTTACCTCCTGCTCTACTCTCAAGGTCAATAACTTATATTTATACCACATTAAATATTGTTTATGATTTTTCAACATATGTTTGAGTACATCAGTGGGCAGATCGTTTGAGTGAGGTCTGAAAGCACAACTCTGCTGTGAAATTATGGCGTCACTGTGACCCCTGACCTCTGTTTGTTAGTAGACTTAGAGATAGACGTGTAATTTTTGTCATTTCAAACACTAATTTTTTCAGGAAATCCCAGAATTAAATGTTTGATGAATGATGGGATGAGGAGCAGGAACCACCAAAGAAGGAATCTACACAACTGAAGGTAAATGTGATGGTAAAATAAAGAGAGCTGTGCTGACTTTAGTCCTCACGTGTAGATTTTTTTGCCTTTTAAAAGAGGAAAATATAAAGTGTGTGTATGAACGTGAATATGAGACTGGACAGGTGAAAAACTGTGTTCAGGAGCACAAAAATACAGTGGAACATGGCATAATGCTTAAAATTAACATATTTTGAATTTACAAAACAAAAAAATATTTAAAAAAAAAATGCTAAATACACAGTTTAGGCACAAAAAGTAAAAAACGTAGAAAAACTGAAGTGTAAGAGAACAGTAAAAATGTGGTTAAATTCACTTTAATGCTTGACAAAATACTGAAAATAAAATAAAATACAGCAAATAAGCTGCAAAATTCAGTAAAACTGTTGGGTCTGTTCCCACAAACCCGCTAATTCTAGAGACTTATTCATCATGAAAGAAAACAAGACAATCAGCGATCGATCGATTACTCTTCTCTGTCCAGCACGAAAATGACCCCAAATCCGGCCTCCTCTCGCTGCCTTTTATTGAGAGACAGTTCACACAAAACACAGCAAAGCAACGCCCACATGGTTCTAAGGCATTGTATGTATATGTGTGAACTTCTATATGTAAGTAGGAATGTGTGTGTGTGTGTGTGTGTGTGTGTGTGTGTGTGTGTGTGTGTGTGTGTGTGTGTGTGTGTGTGTGTGTGTGTGAGAGAGAGAGAGACCTCCTGCTGGGCAGGAAGCTTACATCAAAAAAGACCTTCACAAGGATGTTGCCTGTAATAAAAGACTACAGCCCCCCACCCAGAACCTCGAGAATCTGGGGAGGGGACTGTGGAATTCCTTTCATGCTACAGTTAAACAATGTAGAAATGGATGGTAAGCATAAAAATGACAAACATTTAACAATTCACTCTAACAAAAACATAACAAAACAATGAAAATAAACTGACCATCCATCCATCCAGGGCCAGCAGCCTAAGCAGGTTGCCCGTACCTCCCTCGCCATGGCCATTTCCTCTGGCTTACACGAAGGACTTCCCAAGCCAGCTGGGAGATGTAATCTCTCCAGCGTGTTCTGTTGTCTCCTCCCAGTACATGCATGTAGCGTCCGAGTCTGACGAGTCAGCACGTGATGTCATGGACACATCACTCAAGCTGTCCACTCATACGTAGTTTGCATAAAAATTAGCACTACATTTTATCCCCTCATTTTATCATCAGCAGATCAGACGTGCGACACTCCCGTCTTTAGACAGCTGACAAGAGACGGCCAAACAACATAATGTTGCAAGCTAACGTCATGTCCGCTAACATCAGACTCTAACGCCCTGAAACTTTTAAACTACTTTCCCATTCATCAGCAGTTTGATTGCATTCTTACATCACAAGAGTTTATTTGCTAAGTGCGAGTCTGCCCATGTTAATTCCACTTCAAGAAAAGTTTTAGTTACAGCAGCTAACACTGACAGAAAATAATGAACATCCTCAACAACTCACCTCAGTATCACCACCATTAATCTCAAATGAACTTCGTTGACAGTATACGGGATAATGCACAGAGACATGTCAACATCAAATGTAACAAAAATCAGGCAAATACCTGATCCAGTGACTACAGTTCCAGTGACTGGGGTTTGTTACCCATATTGAGACAAAATACCAACAAGTATTTAAACTTTTGCAGGCCTTTATATTTCGTCTGGTATAATTTGAGGCGTTGTTGATAATAATAGTCGCGGAGAATGTCAGAGTCACGCTTCACACACTCGGAGGGCGTAAGTTAACATCCATCTTCAGCCCTCCCTTGCCCCGTTTCTCCACATAAGGAGTAAGATGCTTGTCCTGAAAGTGTTCTACTTCCTCTGAGAGAAGATATACACTTGTTTGTTTATTCATAGTTGCCATAGTTTATCTCATCTACATGATATTTAGCAGGTTTTTCACTATGTTTCAGGATTATTACACGTCCAGAATGGCCAACAAGTTCATGTCACATGGTAAGCAGTCACGTGCCTGCAAAAATGACAAAATTTGGCAAAACTATAGCAAAATTAGTACAAAATTATGACAGAAAGGTGATATATGGCAAATTACTAAAAAATGCAAAATACTGAAAACGCCACCAGATACTAAAAATACGTAAAATACACTGGAGTGCAGACATGTTTCCTCCACTTCTTATTGTATTGACCCTGTTCCTGCCTCATACACACTTCACTTCCTTTAATCTCACTTTTCTCATCACTGATTGGCTCTTAGGTTTCATCATTCCTTAACTGAACTCACCTGGAACACATTATATCAGGACTGCACTGATACATCAGGTGAATTTCTTTTGTTCTTCTAGTTTATATAGTTTATTAGGCTAATTTGTTTTTAGGTTAATGCCTCGAAGGCTGACCTCGTTTGTCTGTCAGAGTTTAGGGATCCATCTAAAGGAATGTACGTTAAAGTAAAGAAAAACTCTGGAGAGTCATTGATGATAATAATCCCTTCCTTTGAACCTTATAACTATATATAATATACAATCAACACCTTGAAGCTCAACCATCAGGGCGTTATTCGAGCCGTTATTATTTATCTGCAGTGTCCTCTTCAGCCTGTAGGGGGCACTGTGAGGGCCGTTTTTGTGATTTTTCTGTAGGATAAAAATGCTTTCTGCATGACAGAACCAAACAGACAGATTTTTGGGTTTCATCTCTTTATCCGTGCCCCGGTGTGAACAAAGAGAGCGAGGCAGTCGATGTGCTCAGATAATCCTGCAGCAGCGCGGTCCACCTCCATCGATCTCGCTCTGCAGGTCTGTCGGGGTTTGGTGGTGGTGGTGAGGGTCAGTCAGTCAGTCATCCATGCTGCTGGAGATGGATGGTTCACACACACACACACACACACACACACACACACACACACACACACACACACACACACACCTCTGCACGCCCCCACCTCGACCCCGAGACGGCCAATCAGCTGCAGGCCAGCGGTCAAACTCTGCATCTACATTATGCATGAAGCAGAGAGTCCTGAGAGGCAGCAGCAGAGTCGAGTTCGCTCAGGATGTTTACTCCACCGTGTGTGTGTCCGTGTGTGTGTGTGTGTGTGTGTGTGTGTGTGTGTGTGTGTGTGTGTGTGCGCGTGCTGGGCCCTGCTTCGGGGTCCAGACATGAACCCCTCTGAGGGAAACCGTCCTCTTCCTCCCTCCTGCCGCTCTGCAGCCTATACGAGACAATAAAGATCAGATCAATAAATATTGATGATTGTAATTTTGTGTTTGTCTGCCAAACTGTGCAATTATTGCAATCTAAATTTCAATTCAACAACTATTGAAACACGACAGAAGAGTAGATAATATTGTTTATTTATCCCAAAGGCTTGAAAATTCTGAACAGAAATTAAATATAATCTGTAGAAAAACTGTTTGAATAAATGGAATAAATATATCAACTCCAATGTTCTAAATATGTCAAAAAGAAGGCGCTCGTTAAGGGAAACGTTTACCTGGTCAGGTGAACCGTCACTCAGATGTGCTGCTACAGGTCACATGTTGATCCTCCAAATACTGAGGGAAGGTGCTCCCTCCTTTAGCAAAGGATACACCTGACTGTCCTTTATGAAAGGAAAGGAGATAATTACGATGTTTCCGCTGAGGGCAAGGAGAAGTGGCTAGGAAAAAGTGGTAAAAAGGAATATTTTTGGTCTATTTGTCCATCGTCTTAGGCTAAGACAGCTGATGCACTTGAACTCCACTTTTTTTGCTTCCCTAATGTGGTGTTTTTGTAATTATCTCAGGTTTCTGTCATAAATCCTTGTTTTTCATTTTTTTAAAAGTTGTTTAAAATGATTCTTGTTTCCACTTTCAGTTTACTTCCTGTTTTATTTTGAAGGTTAGTTGCTTCCTTTCTTTGTTCTCTTCCCACCCTCATTACAGTCTCATTGAGGGCACCTGTACCTTTTTATCCTCCTGAGGTTAGGTGAAATTCCTGCATTTATTTTGGATGTTATTTCGCAGTGATTAGCAGGTATCTGTCTGAGTGAAGCTCAGCAAATAATTGCAGGTGAGAAATAAAGAGAGGAGCCGTGTGACTGACTTGTATTGATGGGGAAACTTTCTTCACTCTGTGTTTCAGAGATGAGATGATTCTGCCTCTAACACATATTTCCCTTCAGCAACATGAAGTTCAATCAGGCAAATGCCTGTTTGTTCATTAAACTCAGCCAGGCCACTGCAATCAATACGCCTGTAGAGCCGACATTAACAAGACCGCACCTCGCCGCTGTACCGGACCGGAGACAGGCCGGATCCGCCGCACACCTTTGCTCCAAAGTCCATCAGAGGCTGAGTGTTAATGCGTGCATTAGTGAGGAGGAGGAGGATCCCCTGAGCCCCACGCTTCTCCAACTTAATTATTAAGAAGGAGGGGGGCTAATGAACTGTAGGATTACAGAGGTGATAATCGCTGCCTTGGTAGGTGCATTAAGCCTGGCTGTGTCATTAGGCTGCGAGCCTGACAGCCGACAGTCAACGACACAGAAACAGACAATAAACGTAGCAAAGGATGGACCCGCAAGGAGTTTTCTGATTCTGGGCGAACCTTCAGCGCCTCTTTCAGCTCCTTTCTGTTTTTATGAAGCTCGGAGAGAAAACGAGGCTTTCCCAGGCATTCAGGCGGGTATAACCCTGTTTCCACAAAGAGTAGATGTGCAGGTGATTTAAAGACCATGTTTAACTGAAACTAGTCCAGAGAAACAAGTCAGCTGTTTAAAAAGTATCTCCTCATTTTGAAACTGACGACAGCACATTTAAATTAAAAATGCTTCCTACTCACGGAGGATTCACACTGCTGAATAGTTTGAGGCCTCCGTTATTTCCAGGTCCAGATGTTTTCTGAGGGTCACAGTTCAGCATCTGGACTCTTACTGTTAGAGTACAAACAGTGAGGGGTTTGATAGCGAGGACCAATGGTAGTCACAGTCTGAACCCTCGAATAGTGAAAGTCTTAACACATGTAAAAATCATGAGAATATTTTTCAGACTGATTTTTAATTCAACTTCAAATAGAGAAGATAATCACATTCAAGCACCACATTTATTTTTGTTTATTATAAACAAAGACCAGCATGATGTTTGGTGGCAGGGAGGCTCTTGTAGAGTCAGTGCTCTTTCATATTGTAAGAGGCATCTGAGGTTATTTGAAAGCATGCTGATTGCCCCTGATTGGAGGTTTGTCCAACCGGCAGGAGACCTCAGGATGGATTGAGAACTCTCCGGAGAGATTATATATCACACAGATTCCCGAGGAGAAACTGGGAATACCCTGGATGGATGGTTTGTATATTTAAATGTGGATCTCTACATTAAATATTTGCTTCTTGTTTCTCCCACCCAGGTCTCATTTACCCATGATCCCGTGCTCGTCATTCCTGATGTCCAGAGGGGATGAGTCCGATTTATCATTGTTTCAGGTGACGTTTCCCATTCATCACCTGCAGGCGCTTCGTTAGCAGAGAGCAGGGTATGAGGCTAATTAAATTCAAACACAGTTATGTAACGTGGACACATATGATGAAGTGCTCCTCTCTGTGTGTTTGAGCAGCATCCCAACATGCTAATGTTTGTATGTGCTTGACCTGCAGCCGGTCTCAGCCCACAGCTCCCTCTGTTAATTTAGCTTCTGAATTATGGAGCAAACGGTCTCCTCTTTAGAGGTCCACACTGTCAGACCTCCATCTGATCACAGCAACATCGGAAATAAAGAAAATTTAGAGAAGAAGAAACACGCATGTGGAGTAGGCTGAACATGTTTTAACCCTGTTCCATGATGCGTTCTTAGCATTGTGTATATCACACAGGCTACATGCTGTTTAGAGAAGCCATAGCTAGCGGGATAAGTTCCTCTATTTTGGCTGTTATTGCACAAAGTAAATGTTATGCATTTTTGTTTACTGATTGATAAAATAAGCACTTTTTGGCAATATATACAAGTTAGTATCATGGCTCAAGTTAGCTGCTGAAATAATTTGGCAAGTTAGCCAACTAACAATATTTGTCTAGTGACAACATTAGCAAGTAAGATGTGTTTGGCATGCTAGCTGTAAAGTAACTTTTTAATGTTAGCACATTAAAAAAAAATGAAGATGTCAAGCTAAATCATTAGAAAATTTGGATGGCTACTCATCCATATTCACTCAAGGCAGGATTCTGTTCATGAGATAGCTTTAAATTTGCCAATGCTAGCAGGAACATGAACATTAGCTAACATTACATAGAAAAAGGACAGCTAAGGGATGAATGTGATCCACAAAACTAAAAGACCCCTCCCTGATCCAAATGTTCTGCTAATGTTTACCATAGCTGGATGAATTAGTCCACTGCATCATATCCATAAGACTGCTTACAAGTATGTGTTAGCAGGTAAATTCCAAGCTATGTCTAGCTATGTTGGCTAACACCAACCTTAGCCAGTAAAACAATGATTTGGGACTCGGTTTGATTTTAAAAGCAGCATCTCTCTATTCACTGAATGCGGGATTATTAAGGATCGGGGGGCCTTATGGAAGATCCCTGGACATGACAAGTGCTAATAAGCAGTACTGTGTATCTCCATCACGATTCTATTTATGAAACCAGCATCATACTGCGTTGTTGACTTCCAGTCTTATTGCACATGTTTGCAGTCTTATTGAGTTTGTTCTTATTATTTACAAACTAAATACCAGAATGTCAGAATATTCTCTATGAATTAAACACCAGAAAAATACTACTAATACTATTCAGTATTTGATAAGTCTTCAAAGATCACCTACACCATTTTCCTCCCAGATGAGCTCTGTATTCTTCAAGAGTTTTGAGAACCTTGTCTGTGAAGGTTCTCAGTCATCCAGGTCATCGTAGTCAAAGGAGTTTGCAAAGAAAAGCGTCTGGACTTCTTTAAGGCCGAGACTCTCGGCCTTAAAGAAGTCCAGACGCTTTTCTTTGCAAACTCCTTTGACTTTTGAGAACCTTGTTTGTCTTCTCTTTGTATGGTTTTCCTGTTTATGCCGTAGCATCTAATTTCATCGCACTGCACAGATTTTGGTTAACAGGTTCCTCTTCTTTCAAGTGATAGAGATACAATCTACAATTTTCTGGTAAAATCAGGGGATAATCCACACTTTAAGATTAGAAAATTCAGAACTCACAAACTTCCTGAATTTTAGATTCAGGATTTTAGACAGAAGTTTTTAAAGGATTTTTTTAAAGGGAATGTAGCGCTTTCAAACATATTATTACTGTAAATTCTCAACTACCACCACATAAGAGGAAGATAATATGAGAACCAAGATTAGATCAGAGTTCTTCTTCTGGTATTCTCAGCAGTAAATTTTATCTTCAGCATAACCGCAGCACCGTGAAGATTTTTCCCCTCCACAGATCGGAAACAAGCAAAGTGAAGCTGGGGACCTGTGCACAGGTAAATGGCCAAACATTAAACCTGACCCTGGAGCTGACGCAGAGACGGGACTTCCAGAGTTGTCGTTTCCCTCTGAATGCTTTTCTGCTCCATTTGCTGCCTTTACAGCCACGGTGCGGAAGGTTCGACCCCACCGTCACTACCCTGCAGGCCCGTCGGTGTGCCAGAGTCAAAGCATCGAGGCTGAGGAGGGATGGAAATGAATCGTAAAGACCCTGGAAAATCCATGAGAAAAGACACACACACACTTATCCCTGCGATCAGAGCATAACCGAACATGAGCTGACAGGAAAAACAGAAGTGAGCAGACTGTGATCGTAAATAAATAATATTTCTTGTTGTTTTCCTGTACCCTAAAACATATATGACAAATTAGAAAATCAGTGTAAAATCATCTAAGACTACATTGTGAAAAGCTTCAGGTATTTTCTTTTTCTCTTTCTCACTCGCTTCCTGTTTTACTTTGGTAATCTCTTTCCCTTTGAACTTCTGTCCTTTTACTTCCTGTCTTTGTCTTTTTCCCACCTTTTTGATCGTTGCTTTCCTTATTGGTCACTCCTGTGACCACAACATAAAATAGAGCTATTTTTTACTTTCCTTATTCTCCCTTCATGTTCTTCTGATCTGATTGAAGCTTGTAAGTTTGTATTCCCATCTACTGATATTATTTTATTATTATGTTAATTTAGCACAAGGTTCAGTTAGCTTTGCACAAAAATAGAAACGTCCTCCAAAGAGCTACTTTTACTTACTTTGAGTACATTTTAAAGCCAGTACTTTTTCACTTTTACCTGAGTAAAGAAGTTGAATCTGTACTTCAATTTTTACTGGAGTATTTTTTTAACACTAGTATCTGTACTTCTGAACTGTCTGCACTTTTGACACCTCTGCTTGAAAGAAGGTTACGTTCAGACATTCTACAAAAAGGTCCACTCGTTGTGCTGGAAAGGGCAGCGTTGGGTCGTTGACTCTTTGTACTCAAACATTTTTACATAAAGCTATCACTGGTCTGAGAATGCTTAAATGTCCATCACATCTGAAAAATTAAGTGTAAATATGTTGATTTTTTAAAAAGAAAATCTTCCCCGTTTCTGTTCACCTGCCAGTTGAAACTCTTTTCTTGCGGGTTTACCAACAAATAAACTCCTCCAGCTTTATCAAAACTTTTTTTTTTTCACATTGATTCATTAATTTTCTCCTTGCCTGAGTCCTCATTATTTCTTAAACTTATTTTGGTGGTGAATATTCAGTGACTGTGGACTCTTAAAATGCATTGTTGGTGGGTAATTGCAGATTTCTCTGCTTCCTGTCCGACTGCAGCAGCCTAATGTGCTCATGCAGATCACAACACATCTAGAGCGTCTCTCCAGATGGATTTTCTGACTCTCTGATCCGTGTCACGGCTTCGCGGTGCCGCCGCCTGCTGTGCGGTCCAGTCCGCCGGGTCCCTCCACGGGCCGTTTATGTTAATCACATCATAATGTTATTTAGATCAATCGATCGGCCCTCTCGCCCGGCGCTGCCAGGCTGAGGTCAGGAGCCGTGGGGGTGATGGGTTACATTTGCACAATGCTGTGGAGCCGGGTGGCCCCTCGCCGTGGAGGGCGGGTGTCGTCCTCCTCACGCCTGCGGCCCCACGCTGAGCCTCAGAGCGCTGGCCTTTTCCCCTCGCCAGCCCGTCAGACGGAGGCAGACTGACAGCGAGTCCCAAACCCCCCGACCGCCGTCAGACATGACTGCTGCTGTCAGGCGCTCAGATATCACCACGACTTATTCTCCAAACCCCAGCTCGCCATCACGCATGTTCAAAACTGAGCTGAGGAGCAAATGGGCCTCTGTGACCTTTAGTGCAGAATGAGCACAAACAACATGAAAAATAACGGCGTGTTTCACAGCTAACCTTTAACACGCCTGTTTAAAAAGCTGCTGCTGGGCTCACGGGTGCTGCATTCAAAGCCACAGAACTTTATTTAAACTCCTGTTTAGGTCCCAGAGGGTCCGAAGATGCAAAATCTGTCAGAAAATTAAGTTCAGACTTCTGAGGAATGACCTCACACTAACAAAGAGTGAGACTGATGCACACAGGCTCAAATGATGATGCTTTCCAGTTTAACTTTTCAGCTTCTGTGCTTTTGAATTTCCTGACTCAAAAGCACAGAGTTGGAGTTTTTATAGATGGAAGTAAGCTGATGTGATTTAGGTGAAGTCCTAGTAGTGAACTCGTAGCTGTCCAGGTTCAGTGGACTCTTTAAAGATGTTTCACTCTCAGCTGCTCACTTTGGTACATCAAAAAAATTCAGGACTACATGGACACCATTTGATTACTGCTCTGACACTGTGTTAAGGTGGTCTATGAGTGTGCTGTCCGCTATGGACCGTTACTCCCATATATCCACAAGCAGCTAAAAAAAGGACTTCAACACCATAAACATAAAAACTGACTCTCAGGAGCTCAACCATCAGCTACAACAGGATTACCTTCACTAATGTTGTGTTATCATTTGTTATTAAAGAGAAACAGAAACAGTTACACATGCTGAAACATCTATTTTCTCAACAAATTAGAGTGAAAAAGTCGCAGTGAAGTGTGCAGCAGCAGGGTGGCCTTTTTATTTCACGTCCTGTAATGTGGGAGTACCGATTATTTGTAGTGAGTCAGCACAAACAAGTAGTTCTTCTTGCAGACTGTCTTACAGGTGAACTTGTGACTGATCGGGGTTTAAACAATTAGTGTCTGGACCAGCAACTGGCCAATCACCTTTACTGTCCCTGGGCCATTGATTATGTCAATAAGGGACAAAACAAATGGCCAGTAATAGAGTTTGATGCAGCCGCTTGAAACTGGGAGTCTGTCAGAGAGACTCTGTGTCCCCATCGACTCTTGGAAGTCCACTGACGTCAACAAGAGAATAAAACCTGAGCCGATATCGACGTTTTACAGTCATGTCACCATGAACAATGAGATTTGAACTTGTCTGCCATTTCTGACATGTGACAATCATGGTGAGAATGATGGACAGGCCTAGAGACCAGCCCATGACCTCCTGACAACCGTCCATCTGTTGCTAGGGAAAAAATGTATTCCCGCAAAATCCTCCCTGTGATTGCTTTGGTCGCCATGAGATTGCCGCGATCACCCATAGTTTGCGCGCTGACTTGCCTGGAAACACTCACCAAAGTAAAAGTTGTGGCCCAGAGCTGCATCCAGCATGTTTCAAAAGGCACAACTTTTACTTCACTTACTTCCACTCTGTGTTGCACTTTTCAAAGGAGGTTTTTGGCAGAGCACCTTCTTTGTAACCACCAGCAACCTCCAGGAACAGCTCGCCAAACAGTCGGGGAAACTCATTTTTCCCTCATGACTTTTGGTTGTATCACATCCAATATGGTGAACAACTCCTGAGCGATGTGTGCATGACATCAGGTGAAAAACTATAAAATCGCAACTTCCCGTTAATCTTGGTCCCAGCGCAGCAGGGTGCGCTCCTGAGGTGTTCCTCAGCAAAAGAAACACAGTGTGTCTGAACTAAAATAAAATGGCTTCACATCTTTTAACCTTCGCGTGCACACAAGAAGCAGCTGGTTGTGCTGGTTGAAGGTTATGGGGACGTCCCCAGTGCTCGCGGAAAGGTGTTTTACTCCAGCTTAAAAATGAGACTAAACTTGTTGTCTTCATGACATGATGAAGAAAAATGTTTAACTCGTGACATTTTTATTACACGCCTCCATAGACCCCAGAATTCATTCTGAGGTCTCGATCATATTGGAGATATTAATGGACCTGCACGCATGTCCAACACACACCTGATAAGCAGGCACACAGGTGTGTCTATAAAGATAATATGAGAGGACGATGGACTCCCTCGTGTCCACACAGAGGCCATAATGGACTCTAACGTGCAAGACAATGGACTCAGGTGGACTTCCCCGAGTCCATTTAGAAGTGATGGTCGACGGTGTCCTCATTAAGACACTAAACACAAACACAGGCTCTCAAGTGCACCTGCAGGGACGGTGATGTAGAGGCATAAATAGACTCTGAGCCGTCCTGGCAGAGATGCTAACAGCTTTTCATGTTTGATGAACTCAGAATGAAATCACATCAGACTCGTCCACGTGGCGACGGGCTCTGACCGCCGACACCTTCACATCATCTCTTTGTGTTTTACAGTTTCCTCTGTTTTTATCAGAAACGCTCTCACAGCCGCCATACCTGCGATTAAAAATGCACAAACTCGACAGCTTCCTCTCCTCCGCACAGTCTCCTCCTGCTCCTCTCTGGCACATAAAGACAATACAAAGCCTTCACTCTCAGAGCCTCCCTCACTTGTTTGGCCTCCCCCAGGACCCATAGGCGTTGTCGGAGCCCGGCACTCTCCCCCGGCGCTGCGGTTCACCAGGTGTTGTCTGCAACAGGCAATTAGTAGAATAGGTGTAGCTGTCAATCAGCCGGCTGGAAGATTAGCTGCTTGGCCGTAATTAGCGGGTTAGAGGCTTCTTGGCCCAGCGGATAAAGGCTTTGCCAATAATGGGCCCTGGGGTATTAATTACTGAAGGTCGAAGCTGCCGAAAAGGCCAGGATCTTAGCAGCAGCACACGTAAGATGATTGTTTAAATTTCAAAAATAATACTGGTCTGACAGTTGTTGGAGTCCCGCGGGGCGGCGGGTACAAGGTAGCCGAGGTAATTAGTTTGAAGAGGGAAAGGGCATGGTTACAGGCGTGTTTGTGAAGAGTGAGGAGGGGGAGGGAGGAGAGGGGGGGATAGAGGGAGGAAAATATAAATGTGAGGATGGAGGGGGGAGTAATGTAAAAATAAAAACGGGAGGGAGGCTGGAAATACGAAGGTATAGATGGAGAGGGAGTGGAGGATGGAAGGAGATGCTGCTGTGAGAACATAAAAACATAAGAGGGAGGAGAAATTGGGAGGGGGGCTGGGGGTGAGGATGAGGGAAGAAGAAGAGGTGAAATTTAAAAACTCTGCGTCCGAATATTCTGGTGACACCCTCCAGGGAAACCCCGCCCTCGTCATCCTTCCTTCCCAGGAAAACCTGAGGAGATCCATTTCCTCCTGAGGCCTCTGCAGACTCGAGCAGCAGTAAAAGTGTTTCTCGTTGTTCCTGCAGAGGACGGTAAACGCTGCGTAAATCCATCAGCGCCTGACGTCCTTTTACTGCCGACGCTTCAGTCGCTCTGATTCTCGACGCAAACCGCAGCTGCGGCCGATACCGAGACCACACAAGGGAACGGAGAGATGCAGAGAAGCCATCTTTAATGCCGCATGGCTGCAAAGTTTTAGCCACAGATGATATATGAAAGATGAATGTAGCCATGAGCATTTTGACCACCACCACGTTTATGTATTCGAGTCAGAATGACCGTATCTGGAAAAATGAAGGTCCAAAAACTATCCTGTAGAGTTCACTGGAATGGCGGGAAAAGGCTTTAGAGACCATGTAAACATGCTTACTTTTTAACATGGGAGTCTATGGGCTCAGTGCTGGAGCCAGCCTCTAGTGGACGTTAGTGGAACTGCAGCTCAGTGTGGACTTTCCGGTTGACGTTTAGTGAAACTAAAAAACTTAATTATTTTTATGCAAATGAAGGTATTGTGCACTGCAAATTGAGAAATACAAAAATCCTGCAAAAGTACATAACACACTAAAAAAAATACACACAACACTGATAAATCCTCTGCTTCTTTTAAATGTATCTTAGTGCAATCCTTCCCATGTTGTGGTTTCTGCAACCTTTGCAGCTGGTCCCTCACTTTATTGTCTCCCCAAAAATGCTTCTGTTGTGTTTTGTGAGATTTTGTCTTTTTTTTTTACTTCCATGTGTTTTATTCCATTGTTTTATTTGCTTTAGCAGCATTTTTTTTTTTCAGTTTCAATGCATTTGACCCCTCAGGACCACCATAGCATTGGGTGGATGTGGCTGACTGCAGGTAACAGTGAAAGCAGGCAGACTTTCACAGGAGGAAAAGCAGCATCGTAACTGGTGTAGGATTCTTAATAGCTGGACATGACTCTCCATTAATAATCAGAAAATCGGGTTAAAAAACAAACCTCCTGCAGCTTTAAATTCAGAGCCTCCAGTCTGTCCCTGAAAACGAGACTCGGCTCCCCCCTCTGTCTCCCCCCTCTCCATGCTGACCATACTGTAAATCACCCCTCATGTAAAACTCTGCACCTGTGGCCCCCCGGCGACTCCTGATCCGAGGGCCACAATAAACATGTCAGGCGGGCCCCGCCTCCCCCCACCGGCCCCCATAAATAAACATAAACCACAGCAGCAGCAGTGCATGCTGGGTGCAGCCAGGGGTCGTTACAGCGTGTGTGCTGTGTTTGTCATTTTTATTTTATTTTTTTTTTTTATTCTCTCCACTGCAGAGTTGAAGCCTCGACACAACATAGCAGCCTCAACTTTATTTAAACACACATGTTCAGAGTCAACAGAGTCAGAAGCAGAGCAGCGTTTAGTGCTTTTGGTTTGCACCTGAACAAAAATAACTTTTATTGACATCAGGAGAGAAAAAGCTCAAATCTGTCTGTTGATCAGACAGATCAGAGGTGTCATGAATGTGTTGATCTGTGAGTGCAGCTGGGTGTAAAAATATTCTTTGGTAATAATGGAAGTCTTCTTCTTAAACATGCACACCTTTTAAAAGACTCCGAATCACACCTGGACCTGAGGCAGGTGACAAAAAAGTACAAAAACTTTAAAATTCAGATGACCAACCGCACAACATATTTATACCATGTCATCTTTTATTTGTACAAAACCAAACCAAGGTTACTGCAGTAAGTAATCGTGTTCTGTGCGACTTCATCAGCCTCTCACGTCAACGTGGAGGAATTTTGGCTCATTCTTCTTTGCAGGTTGCTTCGGTTCATTGAGATTCACTGACATTCATTCATGCACGGCTCCCTGAAGGTCCCACCACAGCATCTCAGGCGGGGTTAGGTCTGGACTTTGACTGGACCATTGCAGCACTGCGATTCTTTTCTTTTTTAGCTATTCTGTCAATGATTTCCTGTAGTGCGTGGGATCATTGTCCTGTTGGATGACTGAACATCATCCGAGCTTTAGCTGTGGGGCAGATGTCCTTACATTTGACTCTAGAATACTTTGGTATACAGAAGAGTCCACTGTCCACACAGTGAATGCAAGGTGTCCGACTCATGACCCCTCCACCACAGTGCTGACAGCTGGTCTGAGGTGTTTGTGCTGTATTTGGTTTTGTGCTTTATGTACACTTTGATCTGGTTTGTTCCAGACGTCTTTTCATGTGTTCAGCTGCAGTTTTACAAACCAAAGCCATGCTGCCATGTTCTTCTTACAAAGAAGATGCTTTCTCCTTCAGCCCTTCCAAGCAAGCCATAACTGTTAGTCTTTTTCAATTGTACTGTTTCAGACTTTAACCTTTAACATCCTAACTGAGGCTTGTAGAGTCTGAGATGGAGCTCTTTGTATTATTTTGTAGTTCCTCTGAGCATTGCAGTCTGAGCTTGGGATGAATTTGCTGGGACGTCCACTCCTGGGATGACTGTGACATAGTGTTAACACACCTGAATGCTCCTGACCTGCAGACTTTAAAAAATGTTGCTTTGCTGGAGGCGCTCACACTTGCTGATGATCAGCTAATCAATGCATTTGATTAGCAGCACCCGGCTGTTACTGACCCTCTTAAAGGGGACATGAAATGGTACATATATAAAGACTAATTTACACCTTAAAGGCCGTCTCTCACAAACAGACATAGATTTGACTCTGTCTGTGAAGCTGGATTTAACAAACACGTGCTTAAAGTTAGTTTTAAAAACATGTTTAGCGCCATCTTCTGTCAGTACGGAGCATGACCTCATGTGGTTGGTTGGTTGCAGCTAATAGACTTACATTTGTTTATGTTAGCTAACTAGTGACAGAATCGATAACTCCTAAGAAAATAATGACACTAAAGCTGTGTCCCAAAACGTTGTCTGCATCCTTTGGAGGACCCGGCCTTCGCGGTCTACGTGGGGCGGGTCCTTCGAAGACCGAGAAGGCGAGAAGTGCGGGGCTGTGAAATGGGACAGTCTAGCCTTCAGAGTTGCATCACCGCTGTCTCGGTGGAGTTTAATAAACTCAGCCGTCTGCTCCTTGTTATCTAAAATATAACAGGACACTGGCGTAAATTCTCGACCGTCTCACACTTCTGTTTAATCAGTTTTCTGTTTGACGTTTATTCAGCTGTGTGAAAATCCCGGAGGAACCCACCCGATGGAAAGTTTTATTTAATCTAATAATTTTGATCTCAGCCAAACCGATTTACTCCGGAACAAATAAAACACAGAAAAAAGCCAAACAATTACATTTTTAAGTTATCCGAGTGACTTATATATCATCTTTAACCTGAGTAGTGAAAGAGCGGGGGTCTGAAAACGATGAAGCCGGGAGTCCGCTGCTCTCGCCGGCTCGAGTGACCATTGAACCCCCCGGCTTGCCAACGAGCAGGTGGGTAACAGACGTCTCCGACAACGTCGGCGCACTTTTGCAAATATGTGATGTCTTGATAAACCGAGCAGATATTTGATGTTTACACGGCTACTTTCTCGCCTGAAAATATGTTAAAAGTTTATTTTGTGACCCAGAAAGATTAATAAGAGTAATTTTAAAACTTAGTAGCGGCCGCCATTGTTGGAAACTGAAATTGGCTGGGCCGCGCTATGAATTCTGGGATATGGTGGGCCATGAAGGACACCCATCCTTCAAATCTGGGGAAATGAAGGACGCATTTGTCGGCGAATTGGGACAGCCTTCGTCGCCTGGCTGTGACGTAATCGGCCTTCAAATGCGGCCGACATTTTGGGACACAGCTTAAAACTGTCATGGTCCCGGGTCATTTTGACCCAGCGTTCTTCATTTCCTGTGTTTCTGTATCATGTTAAGTTCATTTGTTATTCTTGGAGTTTCTATCGGTCCTAAGTTGTTTAGTTTATTGGGTTTCCCCTCGTGTTTTATTCCATATTTCTCCAGCCCGTCATATCTGTGATCTCCCTCCTGCTCCTCAGTGTTCTCTCTCTCTCCAGTCTGCATCTCTGTGTATTTCCTGTTTTATTGTGAAGGTCCGTGTCTTATGTCAGTGTATTTAGTTTTACTTCCCCCCTGCCTCATTAGCCCAATTTCTCCCAGCTGTGTTCCCCTCCTGTGTCCCATTCCCTGATTGCTCCTGTGTATATTTAAGCCCTGTGTTCTCTCTTGCTTGTTGCTGGTCCGTCTGTGTTGTCTTCCCGTGTTTCCCCCCCGTGTCTCCCCTCTTTGTCGTCTCCCCTAGTCTCTGTCGTCTCCCCTAGTCTCTGTCGTCTCCCCTAGTCTCTGTCGTCTCCGTCGTCTCCCCTAGTCTCTGTCGTCTCCCCTAGTCTCTGTCGTCTCCCCTAGTCTCTGATTCCAGGTTTCAGGTCTATTTTGTTAGTTTTCCCGTTGTAGGTCATCTTTTGGTTCTGTTTCATGCCCACTACATTTCTGTTTGCTCTCACTGTGAATAAAGCTCCCTCTCAGTAAAGTCAGTGCCTGCTCGTGGGTCCTTCCTCTCATCTCTTCCACAGTACGGAACAGCCACCATGGACCCAGCGGCATTCGACCCGCCAGAGGAGCTCCGTGAGGATATAATTTACTCTGTGGACAAATTGATCAACCTGTGGCTAGAGCACGAGGGGAGAGAATTTCGCCATGCTGTAGCTAACCGGCTACAGCAATTAGTTTCCGGTCTTCCCTGGCTCCTCAGCTCGCTTCACCCGCTCGTACAGGATTTTATCCTAAATGAGCTCCACCTTCATTTCCCAGCCGCAACTGCTCACCTGCCCGACTCGCCGGACGTGGAGCTGCCCAGTCCATCAGAGCCGTCGTCAAAAGGGAAGCGGCGATCACACCACCGACGCTCCGCCACAGCCGGACCCTGAGACTTCATAGTTGCCGGCTGCAGTGAGCGAAAGAGACAGTAATCATGAGTTTTCTGACTTTGGGACTGTTTATTCCAGGGCTGTGTTTTTTCAGTCAACTGTTCAGCCTACAGCACAGCCGCTAGCTCAACTTCCACTACCTCCATTACAACACTCCTTAGCTCGTTTAGCTGCCCAGCCAGAAGCTCGTTGAGCTGCCCAAGCAGGAGCTCTGTCATCAACTCCTCCACCAGCTCCGTTTTCATCACAACCACCACTCCAGCCTGCAGTTCAGCCACCTGCTCTGCTCCCTGTAGCCCAGTCTCCTGCTCTGCTCCCTGTAGCCCAGCCATTAGCCCCATCACCAGCAGCTCAGCCATTAGCCCAGTCACCAGCAGCAGCTACACATTCAGCCAGGGGTCCCAATACCCTCTGGTCCTGCACCAGCTCCTGCTGCAGGCTTGAGTGAGCCAATCCACATCCGGCCTGCAACATCACCATGTGCAGCTGCCACGCTGCCGTCTGGTCCTGCAGCTGCCACGCTGCCGTCTGGTCCTGCAGCTGCCACGCTGCCGTCTGGTCCTGCAGCTGCCACGCTGCCGTCTGGTCCTGCAGCTGCCACGCTGCCGTCTGGTCCTGCAGCTGCCACGCTGCCGTCTGGTCCTGCAGCTGCCACGCTGCCGTCTGGTCCTGCAGCTGCCACGTCTCTTCTTCGTCCATGCCTAGCATGGCCGGCTTTTCCACGGTCATCTCCTCAACATCACCGGCCATGTTTTAGGCCACCAGCTGGACGTCATCGCCGTTGTGGCCGGCCTCTGGACCAGCTCTGTCGTCGCCCGGATCTCCTTCGCTTGCGTCACCGCCACCGCTCCACTCACTGTAACGGAGCACGATGTCAGACATGTGCTCCTAGCAGTGAACCCCAGGAAGGCGGCCGGTCCAGACGGAGTACCTGGCAAGGTACTAAGAGCATGCGCCCACCAGCTCACCCTCATCTTCACCAGACTCTTCAACCTCTCACTGGATCAGGCAGCCATCCCATCCTGTCTACAATATATATATATATATATATATATATATATATATATATATATATATATATATATATATATATATATATATATATACACACACACACACACACACACACACACACACACACACACACACACACACACACACACACACACACACACACACACACACACACACACACACACACACACACACACCTTTTCCCTCTGTTAATACTGTCCATATGCATATAGCGCTGCAGAACTGTACCCCCCCAGCATGTTTGCACTGAGATGGAGATGCTCTGTATCTCATTGTACAACTGTATAGTGACAATAAAGGCATTCTATTCTATTCCTTTCATTCACATGTAAGCATAAGACTGAACACACTGCTTCTGATTTAGGTTTTGTGTAATAAATAATGACAGCTGTAATATGTCATGAGCTGTTGTTCATCTGAGGTTGTATTTAAACAATTTTAAGGACCAGATGATTTTCATTACATCCTGATACAGACAAATTTTGCAGATGAGATGAAATTAGTGATGGAGGAAACATTTTTAGGTGATCAGAAAAGTGTAAGGACATATCCCCATAATTCCTGCCAGAAATTACCCACCAAGGTAAAGAACTGCTAACCGGAGGATTGTTTTATCTGGACTCATTTATTGTGTTTATAATTTAATAATTTGTAGTTTTTACAACACATTCAACTCCTCTGTATTTTCCATTTTATTTAATTTTTAGTGTGCATGTTTCATTCTGCACATTCATTCACAATTTCTCCCAAAGTTTCATAAATACTCATAAAACTATAAATATATATATGTTTTCCATTATGTTTCCAGGTTTACCTACAGTATGTTTTTTGGTGACTGTATGATGAGCTGTAGTGGCAGACTGAAAGCTTTATTTTAACTTTACATCCTCTTTCAGACTGGGATGAAAGGGTTTCACCCGACAGCTCACTGATCACTTCATGTAATATGGATCAGGTAAAGAAAACGTCCTCGTTAACCTCTGACCCCTCAGCTCTCTGAAATTACACGTAAAACAGTCAGAAAAAGGAAAAGTGAATTAACTCATGGAAATTAAATTCAGTCGTAGTTTTCAGAGTGTTTAATAATGTGTGATGAGAGGTTCATGATCTGCACTCACAAAGACTTCATTAAACCGGTTCAGGCTGCTGGAGGCCCACGGTCTGCATGTCGATAGCTGCCTGATCATGTATGACGGATATGACGGATTTGATCGGAAATTATTAATACGGTTATTGATTAAACTCTGAAGCTACAGCTGCTCTCTGACACCTGAACCATTACCACAGCAGCACATTTTCACATCTTCAATTAATTTAACCTAAAAATGCTAAATGCTAGATATCAAACTTAACGTTTAAAATTGCTGATAACCTGCTAACGTAAACTGGCAGGTCTTAACACGCTAAAACTCCACATGCCAGTCTGGATGTCCGCTGCAGGTCTGCTGGCAACATCCATCCCACCGGTTGTTCCTAAGCAGCTCACATGCGGTCTATGAGAAACATTCAAATGAACAGGTCCTTATATAGACCTTTTCACCTCTATGTCAGCACTCAAAGTGATACTGCATTGATTGATCTGATACCAAGTAAATGTAGGGACCAGTATTCCCAATATCGATACTTTTACCTTTTAAACACTATCTCATGACTTATGAGATGAATCATCATAAATTTTCAAATTCTGAACACATTTTAATGACCACTAAATCACTGTGATTTTTACTTTACACTAGTTAACACAACAAAACACACCTATCAGCTTTTTATGTATTTTCAAACTGGGCTAAAATGTAAATGTGCCTGTCTTGAGAGCACTTTGGGTCAACTTCTGTTTGTTGAAATGTGATATAGGCTGTAAATAAAACAGAGGTGACAGTCAGCAGCAGAAGATTCAGACATTTTTCATAGTCGATATTTGGGGAATCATTTTTAATTTCCAAAAACAAAATTCAGTAGTACTGATCCTATCATTTTAGTATCGATCCATACTACTGATATTTAGATCGAGCCACCCACCTGTACTACATGCACTTTCTTAGTAAAAGCCTAAATCACCCATTCACCCACACTGTCATACAAGGCCTCAGTGCTTATAAACCCTAACTTGTTGCCTGCAACATTTTTTTAAACAACAATACCACTACTGTGATAGAGTTTTACAGAAAACAGACATTTTATCTGGCATTTGGGTGTTTATTTTGCATTTTCTATAAAAAAAAAATTATTGTGTTTTTACCATTTTCCCCTTTTCATAAAAAAATACATATATACTGGGTGGGTACAACAGAATTACCCCTGCAGAAAAATGACGATGGCCAGTTTGAGAGCATCTCCTGACTCCAGATGGATAGCATAGAGCAGCGGTCCCCAAACCCCGGGCCATGGACTGGTACAAGTCCATGGTCATGTCCAAATTCATGGGCTGCATCCTCCTGAGGACCCGGCCTTCGCGGTCTACGTGGGCCGGGTCCTCAGAAGGTCGGGTAGGCCGGAAGTAAACAGCCGTGGAATTGGACAGTCTAGCCTTCAGATTTGCGTCACCGCTGTCTCGGTGGAGTTTAATAAATTCTGCCATCTGCTCCTTGCTATGTAAAATATAACAGGACACTGGCGTAAATTCTCGACCATCTCACACTTCTGTTTAATCAGTTTTCCGTTTGACGTTTATTCAGCTGTGTGAAAACCACCCGGGGGATTAATAAAGTTTTATTTTATCTAATCTAATCTAATAATTTTAATCTCAGCCAAACCGATTTACTCACGAACAAATAAAACACTGAAAAAAGCCAAACAATAGCATTTTTAGGTTGTCTAAGTGACTTATATATTACGTTTAACCTGAGTAGCGAAAGTCCGCGGTGATCTGAAAATGATGTGCCGGGAGTTGTGCCGTTCGCGGCGGCTTCAGTGACCCTCGAGCTCTTGGCTAGCTATCAAGCTGGTGGGTAACAGACGTCTCCGAAAACGTCGAACCACTTTTGCAAATATGCGATATCTTGATAAACCGAGCAGATATTTGAAGTTTACACACCCACATTCTCGCCTGAAAATATGTTAAAAGCTTATTTTGTGACCGAGAAAGAGTAATAAGAGTAATTTTAAAACTTAGTAGCGGCCGCCATTGCCGGAAACTGGAGTTTGGCTGGGCCGCGCTCTGAATTCTGGGATATGGTGGGCCACGAAGGACACACCCGACCCATCCTTCAAATTTGGGGAAAAGGAGGACGCATTTGTCGGCTGCATTCGGAGGAGTCTATGAATTTGGACAGCCTTCGGCGCGTCGCTGTGACGTAATCGGTCTACAAATGTGTCCTCAGGAGCATGCAGCCCATGAATTTGGACACGACCCATGAGTCGTTTGGTACCGGGCTGCGAGAGTTGAGGCTCGGGTGTGAAATTTATGGTTTTCAGGGTTTTTATCGTTAACTCGGTTTCCCTGGGTCTTTTCCCGTGTTGTAGTTGTGTGTCTTATTTTGAAAGAAATATTTACGTGTTACCATAGCGACCAGAGAGCATTACGCGGCACAGAGGAGGATGTTACTCTCAGTGTTGTTGGCGCATTTCAGGAGGACGCTGTTAATAAAGTTACACAATTACACAGTGAATTCAAGTTTATTATTATATTTACAAAATACCACCGTTTTTGTCTTGGGCGTATCATTTTATTCTGTTGTATTTATCCACGAAACCTTAAAGGCCGGTCCGTGAAAATATTGTCTTGTGGAGGTATGTAATAACGACAGGAGAGGTCTCAGTGTCTCACTCCAACTTTATTAACCGACTCTCTAAACCTCACATACAGTAAGCGCCAAAATCTCCACCCCAGCACTTCCCTTCCACTTGGGTGTGAGTGGACCCGCCTGGCGGTCCGCCACAGTCTCACATTAAACCGGTCCTTGGTGCAAAAAAGGTTGGGGACCGCTGGCATAGAGTATAAAAAACGCATGGCAGGAGTGGACATGTCAGATCAGATGCTGGAAACAAATCCAATTGATCACAAACCCAGAAGATGGAACATGACGGTTTTCCAGTACATTGCAGTAACTAACAGTTTCATCCTTCAAAAGGAGTTACATCAGCAAGTAGCAGACTCGCCAGGCCTTCTAGGAGGAGCTCGACACACACCTCCTAGGTCAGGGCTGTCGGAATCCAGGCCTCGAGGTTCCAGTGTCCCTGCAGGTTTTAGATGTGTCCTTGAACCAACACAGCTGATTTAAATGTCTAAATTACCTCTTCAACATGTCTTGCAGTTCTCCAGAGGCCTGGTAATGAACTAATCATTTGATTCAGGTGTGTTGACACAGGGTGGGATCTAAAACCTGCAGGGCACCGGCCCTCGAGGCCTGCAGTTTGACACCCCTGTCCTAGGTGTTTGCTTGGATGCCAGGCCTGCAACCAAAAGTCAAAGCTCTTTCCTGTCGCTATGAGCACTGGAGATGTGGGAAAGAGGCAGAGGGCGGCCAAGAGAAGCACTCCTTGGAGTACCCATTTATCAGTAAGTCAAACAAGTGGACGAAGAAGTTTGCCCATTACTTATTTGAGATCAGTCTTTTCAGTGTTGTCATAATTGATAAATGTAAAAGACGACAGCGCATGTGTCACACACTTCTTTCATGCATTCAGAGAGTTGTGAAATGCTGCACTAGACAAAAAAGTCTAGTACTTGAAGAAATCCTGTGTAAATGTGTAAATGATTTTCATGTTTTGCTTAAAAGTTAATGACAAAAATGAACTTCTCTTGTGTTTTCATTCAAAATGACACATTTTTTTAACATGCTCATTTTAAAAGAACAACGTCCTATTTGAATGTATGGATCCTGCAAACTCCCAACAAGCAGAACAAAGTGAAGGTATCGAAGAATATGTAAGAAACAATTTGTTAGCTGGGAGCTGGTAATTCTAGTTGTAGCTGTTAGCTAATAGCCTATAGCTAACAGCTATAGGCTATTAGCAGTGATGCCGGTAACGCGTTGCTTGGTAACGCGTTACTCTGAATATGACCACTTTTTCAGTAACGACTAATCTAACGTGTTACTATTTCCATAACAGCAGTCAGATTAAAGTTACTTGTCCAAACCACTGTGCGTTACTATTTTTTTAAGCAAAAAGATTTGGTTTCTTCTTTTCGTCTCGGCGGATGACAAACGCATACGTGTCGTGAAACGTCACATAAGCGACAGGTCACGTTCCCCGCTCACAAGCAGCCAGCGACGTAAAAAAGTGTAAACAACAATGGAGGGAGAGAGATGTTCGTTCTTTAGCTGGAAATATGGTCACTATTTTGAGTTTCTGTCAACTAAAGATTTCAATATTAAGGTTCGTTGTACACTCTGTGTTGGCGAAAAAGTGTTATCTACCTTCAAAAACACTACGTCAAACTTAAAGAAACATTTGGAGTCGCAGCACGGCACAGTCAAACTCACAGAGAGAGTCCCACCAAGTGGTCCGAAGCAGAGAGCCGTGACTTCCGCAGAAGGTCCTACACCACCCAAACAACAAAAGTTGGACTTTGGTGCAAAACCAGTAAGTGATGAAGAATTGAAGAAGTTATATTGTAGAAGTATATTGTAGAAGAAATGCTACCTATAAACACTGTTGACTCGCCCTCGTTTCGTGCCATAATAAAAAAGATCCCTACTTCTGTTAATGCCGAGCTGCCTCACCGAACGACTTTTACTTCTTACTTGGAGAAGGAGTTTACAGAAATGGAGAGAAATTTGAAGGCCGCACTGAATGAGATTGACTTTGTTTCAACTACCGCAGATATTTGGACTGCTAACAACAGAAGCTATATAGGAGTAACGCTCCACTGGATCAGTAGAACCACATTAGAGCGCCACAAGGTTGCATTAGCATGTAGGGGAATTCGTGGTAGACACACGTATGATGTCATTGGTGCAGAAAACATTCACTCCTCTTATGGATTACTCAACAAAGTAGTTGCAACAGTTACTGATAATGGATCCAACTTTGTTAAGGCGTTTCAAGTTTATCATACTGTCACGGAGTCCGATGATGAGACGGAGGAGGAAGAGTCCACCCCCAAAGACGATGATGTCACTTTTTCTGATCTGTCAGAAATCCTCTCGGCTGAGAATGAAAGTGATGGTCAGCTGTCTCTTCCCCCGCACCACAGGTGTGCTTCGCACACCATCAACATAATTTGCACACGTGATGTGGAGAAACATTTAACAACCAATGCAGAGAGCAGGGCTGTGTATAGGAGCAGCACAGCAAAATGCACAGCTCTTTGGACCAAATCGAGTAGATCTACACTTGCATCAGAAACAGTGGAAGAAATCAGCAAAAGAAAGCTCCCAATACCAACATCCACAAGGTGGAATTCCTTTTTTGATGCTGTAAAGAGAATTGCAGAAATCCCCATGGGTGAGCTGAATACTCTGTGCACAAAGCTAGGACTGAAGTGCTTCAAAGATCAAGATTACCAGTTCCTGCATGAGTACTGCATGGCCATGAAACCTCTGACTGCAGAACTGGACATTTTACAAGACGACTGTCCATATGGAACTTTACTACCAACACTTGAAGTTCTGATGCAGAAGACCCAGGCTGTGAAAGATGACCTCTCCAGGATGACTGCAGGCCTTCCAGATGCCATTGTACAGGTACGCTCCATCTTGAAATTAGTCAAATTTTTTGCTTCATACAATTCACAAACATGCAAAAATATCGATTATGTTTTTTAGGCTATTCAGACTCGTTTCGCCGGTGTGCCAGCTGCCAGTTGTCCAAAATTCAAACTCCGATGGCTGAGAGATGCAGGGAGGAGGGAGCGAGCAAAACAGCTTCTGACAGCAGAGTGTTGCACCACTGCTCCTGTTGCAAAAAACCCTGCCAGTGTGCCCAGTGCTACTACATCTAGCAGCCAAGGTGAGATGGACTTTTTCACTTTTGAGGCAGAGCCAGAGGAGGAGACCTATTCTGCAGAAAAAGAAGTCATGGACTACCTGATGTCAGGCTACGACCTTCAGATTCTGCATAAGTTTTCAAGCATAAAGACAATTTTATAACACTCCAACCCCATCAAGTGCTCCTGTGGAGCGACTTTTTAGTCTGGGAGGTTTGGTGCTCACGTCTAAAAGAAATCGACTTTCTGACAAAAGGTTTGAGAAGCTTCTGTTAATGAGGTACAACCACTGGTTTACTCGCTCCACTCTGTTTCCCCCATAACATGCGATGACAACGTATACTGAAAAAAAGAGAATAGGGAATCCAATTTAAATAACTATTTACTAGTAACTGAATTAAGTTTATCAAAGTCACTTAATAAACTTATTAAAGTTGTCAAGTTGATTAACTTAAATCAATTACTTGCAAGGAAGTAAGGCAATTTATTGAAGTTGGACGTGCAGTCTCTTTTTTTTCAAAAGATTAGTCCAAAGTTACAAAAGCGGACAATAGTGCTTACATGTGGATGGTATAAAAAGTATCTTAAGGGAAGTCAAGAAAGACTGTTTGTTTGTTTTTTATAAAAAGTATTTATGTTAAATGAATTCAAGAAGGACTCTTATTTTTTTATTTAAAAAAAAGCATTTATGTGAAATGAAGTCGACTTATTTTTTTTTATAAAAAGTATTTATGTTAAGTGAAGTAACAAGACTGTCTTTATTTTCATACAAAGAAGTATTTCTGTCAGGAAAAAAGTTTTAAGTTCAACTTCAAATGTCAGGAGATATGTTGTTTACATTACTGTTAAAATACACTTCCAATAAAGTGAGTATTGGCAAAACCAGTTGATGTTTTTATGTTGAGGCAGTGGGGAGTGTTATTGGCAGCTTCTGAAAGTAACTAATAAAGTAACTAGTAATCTAACTTAGTTACTTTAAAAATAAAGTAATCAGTAAAGTAACTAAGTTACTTTTGGAAGGAGTGATCAGTAGTCCGTAATATATTACTTTTTCAAAGTAACTGTGGCAACACTGGCTATTAGTTAACGTACTTTGGCTAACTGATAGCTATTAGCCAACTGATGGCATAGCAATAAATTATACATCTTTTTTATTATGACTAGATGTTTAAAATTTAAAACTTAATTTAAAGAATAAATTAAATAAGATTTAAAACTAAACCATAGATGATTCCATAAACACGCCAATAACGGCTTAAAATGAACAAATCGATGTAAAATCAATGTAGGAGAAAGATTAAAAATGGAAGTACTTCCT
Organism: Oreochromis aureus; assembly: GCF_013358895.1. NCBI lineage: Eukaryota > Metazoa > Chordata > Actinopteri > Cichliformes > Cichlidae > Oreochromis > Oreochromis aureus. The sequence continues at coordinate 27,076,312 of NC_052943.1, read as the reverse complement.
TGCTGTGCTTCTACTAATTTTATTAATTGCTTTTTTATTGTTACTAGCAGAGTGCACCAGCCTGGTTTTTGCTCTTGGCTGTTCTGGGCGTAGTCTTTGTTTGTTTGTTTGTTTGTTTTTTACAATTTTCAGGTCTTTGTTGTTGTTTTTTTAGCCTCTTTGTGGCACTTTGTTTTTTTACTATTATGCCCCCCCCCCCCACACCGGGCTGGTCATCATTTCATTGTGTCTGTGGTTGTTTTAACAACTCGGACAGTCTTTATCATTTATTATCTTTTGCAGTTGGGTTCTGATCTTGCTGTCTTTGTGTTAATTTTGAGCGTATCCTCTGGTTGAATGTCAGTCAGCTTTAAAATGGAAATGATTTTGAAAAGCTGGTGCCCTGTTCGATTTGGTTTCTCGTCAGTCAGGTGATATCTGCAGTGGCGTTGAATGCTGTGTCAAACTGTCAGTCATCTCATCAGAGTCGCCGTGCTGCAGTGGAGGAGACGAGCGTTTTCATTCAGCCGACAACACGTGAATCAGTCGACCGGCTGCCGCCGCTCATGTGAAGCCAACATCCACATTTACAAATGAATCCTGACGCCTCGGTGTGCGCCAGGGGGGTTGGAACACTGAGCGTTATGGTGGAGAGGGTGTTGTGGCACATTTTGTCCCGTCTGTAAACCTCCAGCTGCTGTAGAGCTCCCGGCAGACAAACCCACGGCGGACCCTGCACCTTGTTTAGGAGGAAACAAATGGCAAATGAAAAGACATTAAGTTCCACATGTTAGGCACAGGTGTCAGAGTAATAACGCATATCAGAGAAGAAGAAGAAGAGGAGGAGGAAGAGGAGGAGGTTTGTGTTTACCGCTGGATAATACGAGCACCGTCTCGGGGGAGATGGGCTGTGCGCACCGCTGTCGGTTCCCACTCGTCCTGCAGCGATGGATGTTTGATTGGACGGCTCTCGCTGCTGTTTGCTGTCGGCTCTAATGGGCCCTGAAAGCTGCTGCTGCTCCAGCGGCGTTTATTCCAGCCCTCATGTCTGCCGTAACTCTCCATTTCCTCTCGCACAGGAACAAGGCCGAACCGTCAGAACGGTTCAGGATCCAGGAGGAGGAACGACAACACGAAAGTGCTCCTCGAACAGATTTCCACTTCTCGTCTCCGGGTTGATTTTCCTGCTCCTCCATTTCTTTGTGGTCTGGTTTCATCTTCTTTTGTATTTCTTCTGTTTTTGCTTCAGATGAACTTCTTTGTTTTGCTTTCTGTGTTATTTTTCATTACTTTTGTGCCTATTTTTTCCTTTCATGGTCATTCTCAGTGGTTGTGTTACATCTCTATTTGAAGAAATGTTGGGAAAAAAATAAGTTAGTTTTTTTTTTCTATATATTAAAGTAAAGAAAAACCATGAGAAAAATACAGCCACAGCAACACACAAATACACACTCTTATCTGGATTAGCCTATTCCTTGGCACTCCCTTGTGTTCTTCCACATATTACTACTGGAGGATTCCCACACATTGGAAAATAATACAAAGGCATCAATCCAACAATATTCATGTAATGATCTGGTAATATTAAAAAGTAATTAAGGGCAAATAAAAAACACAGTATTGACATTATTCACCTAACTTGCACAGGCTTGTGTGATTTCAGCTCAGTGTGAGAGGCTTTACTGCTGGTACTCACGGACATGTTACTTCCTTTTGTCGCTCCTCTCAGCCTCAATGAGTGCAAACGGCATTCATGAAATAATACCCTGCAACAATAAGTTAATGATAACTTGATAGTGTAAGTAGAAAAAAAACTACCAGATGTTACAGCTAACATAACAATACTGAGAGCAAGACCACAGGGTCAAAGTTTGTCAGTTACACCAACCTCAGATGTAGTTAAGGAAAAAGCGTTGTTGCAAAGATAAAGTAATAATAGAACTAATAAAATCTATATTACACACTGTGATATCAGCAGCTGTAGAAGTTTGTTTCTGTCACGGTGAGAAAAAAAATGCTAGGCAAAGGTCAAAAATTCGGGTTAATATCTTAAAATATTTCTAGTTATATTTTGAAATTTTTATTTGCCTTTGAGTGAATCGCAGGATGTTTTCTAACTGACCTGATTTTTCAATAATCAGTCATGGAAACATCGGTACTGTCATGTCCGTAGCCACGAGAGAGTAAATAAATAGGCTTCCAGACAATAAGATCAGTAGAGGAAGGAGTTTAGTATTAAAAATATTCTTCAATGGGAGCCTATTTCTGCCAGAGGAAAGAATGTGAGGGAAATGGTTCTCTGACTTCTTATTTATTTACATTGTTTTATATTTATCTTTTAAAATGGGCATCAAACACAGAAATATTTTAATGTAATTAGACTTTTTTTAAAAAAAAAAAGCCATTTCTACCACTGAGGAAGAAAGTCACAAAGTATGCCATACAAATATCATAATTATGAGATAGTAAGTAGCCAAACTTCTACAGAAATAAAATATTACATACAATTAATATTATCATTTAATTTTTTTTAATCTAAGGAGGGCCATTTTCATGATACAGTAAAAACAGGACTTATGGATTTAACCAGGACAAAAATCAAGTATAAGAATTCACTCTCTGTCCTCTGCTGGTTGATGGTATAATCAGGATGTGCTGAACAGAGAAAGCTTTTCAAAAAAACAAAACAAACAAAAACAAACGATTATCCTATAACAGAAAATAAGCATTCTGACTTTATTCTAAATTTTATTTAATATGATCTAAATGGAAAGTCATTAAATCCAGCCCCTTCATTCCCTAAAACGCCTCAAAATGCAGACGAAGCTCTGATTGTGTCGCTGATGTTAGTGATTCTGAACGCTTTGCTGAGCTGCATTTCCTGAAGCGATCTCTCCTCCAGAAAAATAAAAACCAGAAACCACCAGAACCGTCCTCGAGGACCGGACCTGCCCGAGGTCATAACACACACAGACCTGCCTGCGAGGCTCAACCCAGGGAAAACACACCCACTGCTGTTCCCCCGGTGAAGAACCAACTTCCAGGCTCCTCTAACACACACACTCGTCTCATAGTTTGTATTCAGATCACTCTTCTTCTCTTGTTTTGTACTCGTGTGAAACTCTCACTCTGACCTGGAACCAGCTCCGGGGCTCGGTCTAATTGTTGGCAGAATAATGAGTTTAAAGGATTTCAAGATGTTCATTTCCAAACCCATAACTGAGCCGCTGTTGTTTGGCGTTCCCACGTCGCTCTCTTGTGTTCAGCCTGCAGAGGAAATGTAAACCCTGCTGAACTTCAACTCCCAGCATGCACTCCTACCACCTGTCCTCCTTTAATGCCCTTAAACTCCTCTGCTTAACCTTAAATACCACCTTTGTTCCCTGACCTTTTATCTGTGGTGTCATTTAAGGAAGGATAACCGTCCCACATCCCTCTCGGGTCCTCTGGGGTCACTCTGGCTGAAAAAAAGAAAATGTTAACGTGTTTGAGCTAAGCTGAACTCCACCTGTCCGTGATCCGATGTCAGGTTTAACATCAGAAACAAACTGAATAAAAACGCAGATGAACTGAATTTTAGAGATTCTACTTCAACCTCGTGTCTGCCATCATCAGGTATGGCATATCGACTTACGTCTGGCAGCATTAGTTACTGTACACAGATACTAAGAGTTAAAAATGGTCCAAATTCTTTCAGCTACAATAAAACGGTCAGTATGACTGTTCTCCCAGCTGTTTCGATAAAGTTTAATAAGGATTTACAAAGTTTACCAGAAATAGAGTTTAGTTAGAAGGACATTAGCTAGCTGGGCTTTATTTAAAGTTGTATGTTCTGAAGTATTTCTTAAATAAATTAAAACATAAAGCAGTGCTGTATCTTTGCATAGAAAAGACACACACCGGTTAAAACGCTCTCAACAAAAGTTCACGTTGATTGTCCCCGAGAGACAGAGATTAACAATATCAAATGTCAGAAAGAAGATGCTGAAAACCAACCAAACTTAAACCTAGATAACGTCTGAGATGTTCCATCCACAACACGAGGTTAGTCGCTAATATGGTGCTGAGTGTTTTACTCACTATGAAGAAGTCCTTATCCTAAGCTTGTGTCCACTCTGAAGTCTGAGTGGGCCCGAGTGTGATCCTTCAAATATTTGTATCCCTGGAAAATATGAGCATGTGGGCCGTAGTTACAACCTTACAACCAACTCTTTAAAGAAAGATTTAAAGGCAACATGGTCTTAAGTTCACAGTTGCAATAATTTTGGTTGTTTTGCAATTTCCAAGCATCTTCCGTCATGGGACTGTAGCATGAATGGGTAGTCTAGAGCTTCTGTATTAGATTACATTATAAACTGCAGGTTAACTGTTTTGTATGTCTGTGCTCTGATTGGTGTATTTCCTAACTTGCAGTACGTTTCTCCTACACATGATTTTGCCTGTAATTAATTTATTTGGAGATTAAGTATCGGAATTTCAGGAGCAGGACCACGCCTCCAAACACGCTCCTTCCGGTTCTCATCTATATAGATTCCCTCAGTTCTACAAGCTGTTCACTCTCGTTTACGTGCCCCACCGTCCCTCCCCTTTTCAATTCTTTAACTTCTTCACTTCTATTTAGTACATGGGGATCTGCCAGGCCTGGGAGCCGCTGCCAGTCCCCTTCGAGGCCTTCCCCAAACCACAGCTCAATTCATGTCCAAGCCATTCACCTTTATCTACTAAAATGCTGTCAAACTTAAAATGAGGACGTGGGCCCAGCTAGTGAAATGTTAGATATAAAGGTGTAGTTCTGTCTGTCTTTATTAGCTCTGAGGGTTAGCCTACAAAATTAGCATTGGTTTATGTGATCAGAGTGGCCTGGAGCGTTTCAGTCCAGTCCCTGCATAAAGGTGCAATACTTTCAGAAATTCAGATTACTTGTGGCCCATGTTTGCAGTTACAGGTGTCAGGTGCGTTGTGGCATTTAGGAGACACCTTACCGAGCCAAAATCAGCAGAGATTAGGTCTGAACATGTCTGTTATCTGGGATTTTATCGCAGTGTGAGTGCAGGTTGGATGTGTTTGAAGGTAGCGTTGTGGGAGTACCTTCCTGTCTTCCCTGATATTACGTAATCTCGCCGTGACGCCGCTCAGGTCCTCACAGGTACAGAATTACAACCACTACTCTGTTTCCTGATCAGTGCATCTCTCCGTCAGCTGACCGTGGCGGCGCCGTGCTTCCTGAGGCGTGTTCGCCAACCGGTGAGCCCGTCTGTTGTCATGGCGAGCAGCTGACGGTGTGCGGCGCGACATTAGGAGGGTTAATCCACATAAATGTTGACAGCCATATTGCTGACACAGGGAGTTAATAAGACTAACAGATTATTAGCTTCATAACATTCCTCCGTCATCACGCCACCGCCTGTCAATCATTGACACAATTAAATTGTTTAATGAATAAATTTGCATTGATAATGGCGGGGCTGCGAGGGAACATCTGGCTGCGTCGGTTTAATGGCGAGCGTTGCATCAGACGCCCATATGGAGGCCGAGTGGAGGGGCTGTTTGATGCTAACTAAATGAAAAGTATCACTCACATTAATTTGACAGTCAGGAAATCACTTAGTAAGACTGATTCTGCCCAATTACAGCCTCCACAGCTAATTACTATAGGAGGAGCCATTTTCACACAAACACACACTCGCCGTCCTCCGTCAGCAGCCAGGAAAAACACCCAGCTCCACTAAAACACTCACAGCTTCTTCTTTTTCCACCAATCCGAATGAAAATGAAATGCAAATTGCCCCCGCGTGCTCGCCGCCATCACATCTGGCCCAGACGCTTTCCACCAGTCTTCGTGCGCATCTCCTCACAATTAAAATGAACAGGAGCAGCGGCGCCACAGATATACATTTCAAAATAAGACGTAATTATCCAGCAGGAGCCGCAATGACTTCGGCTGAAATCATTTCCGGGAAGGAAACGTGAATATTCATGGTGACATGAAGTGAACAAAGGTTTTCTCTTTCTTTGTGTCTCACTGAGAAGTTAGAGAAGTTGTGTTCGATGGATTCAGAGTGAGAAACTCATCAACGCAATGAGAAAACCGGAGAGGCTTGTTTAGCATGAAATCCACGGGACCAGGATGTAAATGTAAAGAAGTTTCCAACAAAGTTTGGTAGCAATTACTAAAGAAATGGAGAAAGTGGCGGCGAGAGGGACCCGCTGTTCATTCCATATAAGCTAAAAGATTTTAATTCAGTTTATTTGTTCTAGTTTTCATTTAAACTCACAGACTGTAGGTAAAAGATGGACATAGTCACTGTGATGTCACCAGTTACTTTTTTTTAGCTTTATGGATGCTTCCATGTTTATTTGTTGGAGTAAAAGGGACCATATATGGATGAGGCATAGAGTGCCAAGTTATCAGCTAAAGCTAGCTAGTTTGGTCACGCTAACTGATGCTGAGTAACATCCAAATAAAATCCAAAAATTGCACTCTTCGATAGCAGCCACATTACTGGTCAGAAAAATTGCATTAAGAATGCTCCAAAAGGCTCCAAGAGCACAAACACGGTGTAGAGGTCCAGCTCAGTTAGCTGAGGTGAAGCCTAGCAAAGAGCTAGCAGCTACAGCCTCCTGTGTTGCTATCCACCTGGCAGTTAGAGGCCACACTGCTAATAAGTTAAACAGGTGAGTTATTAAAAAGCATTAACACCCTTTATAGAGACCCAACTGTTTTTGTACCACGCTGTAAACATGTTCATTTCTGGTGTAAAAGAATAGGTAGCTGCTCTGAATTAAGCATTAATGACGCAGTTTTGCTGAAATGTTTGTTATTGTATTGTCCAGCTGCTGTTCTGCAGAGTGATTAATGCATTCATCCGATTCATGGACGCAGACGTGTAACTGACAGAAAAACAGAGCGAGAGTTAACCAGCAGCGCTGAAACAGTCGCGCTCCGATGCTCCTCCATGATTCAGTTTTAACACAAACATGTTGACTCATGGAGTGTGTTTGGAGGTGATTAACCTCTAAAGCCTTGGTCAAATAATAATAAGACTAGTTCGACCAGAGGGACTGAGTGGGGAGAAAAGATTAGTTTTATCCTGAGTGTTTCAGAGGGAGCGTGGGCATAGAATGACTCTTTGTTTGCGTCTGTTTGCTTTACATTTGAATTAAAGCCTGATATCTGCCGGGCTTGGGGAGCGGCCCGGACTCTCCCGCTCTCTTCCTCTTCCTGGGGAACAGGCGGGAACGGTCTGGCCGCCGTCCACGTTGGCCCACTCGGCCTCCTCCACGGCCGGGTTGAAACACACTGCGGAGCATTGTGTGGCGGCCCGGGGTGCGGTGCTGCTACGTGGGCGTCAAAGAAACGCTCAGTCCTCGATCTTAGAGTTGGAGCTCCACGGAGACTTAAACTTCCTCACAGAGATGACAGTCGGAGGTCTTTAAGGTCCAAGTCAACCAACTGATCTCCAATTCAACATTTATCTTTTCAGTTTATTTAATTTAACGCTTTAACTCTTGATCTGACACATTCTGCACGTACAAAGATGAAATTTTAACTGATTTCGGAGGAACGGTTATAAGTGTTTGATGAATCCGTGCAAAATATTTGTAGTTGTAGCTATTTTGCTTAAGAATACAATGCAGATTTGCTGTGCGACAGCTCTGGTGTGATCACGCAGCAGTAAATGGAGGCTCGGCTCTGGGCAGAAAGAGCAGCAGTGTGTCTGCTCTCCTGCCTGTTAATCTGTTTGCACATTCGAGGCGCTAACAATGTGTTGACAACGCGCTGACATCACCCAGATGTCAGAGGCATCTGCCTTCTCCAGCCGACCAAATCAGATCTCATTGTTCCTCCTGCTGCGTCTCCGACCTGCACACGGCTGACTCTGCTCATCCTGCTGCTCCAAGGGAAACATCTCCACGAGGAGAAGGGAAGGAAGCAAACAATATTCTGATATTTGTAGATATATGAGAAGGAAAAATGCAGAAGAACAAATCATAGGCCTGGCCTTGGGTTTTCAGGGTCAAGAAGGCGGTTCAGGCATCCAGACCAAAAGGTGCTCTGGCCTTCTAGAAAATGTGTTTCCCTTCAGGCATGCAATGATTTTCCTTGTTTTGTGCCACATATATGTGTTCGTGCAAGCCGACAGAGTTGTAACTTTGTAAGCTAACCTCATGTACACCACATAGCAATCAGTCAGCTTACACTCTAAAATGAAACTAAAAGGAGGTGAAAAGATTCTCTGAAAGTTGTACAAAAGAACAACGTGTATGATATTAAATGATTATAATTATAATAACTTTTAAATGTCACCACTATCTTCAGTAGTAGGTACATAACATCTCCCTTAATGTGGTCCCATTATGTTGTCTGCAATAAAGTAAACCAGTATTCAGCACATTCATTAAAAATAAGCTGCAGCAATACAAGTGAACTTTGTGTTTTTTCATTTTGTTTTTAACCTGAGTGGTGTGACTGCAAAGGAAGTACAGCACAGTCAGCCTTTCTTTGTGTTAGCTGGCTTGAAAAAACATAAAACCCAGCTGGAGATCACAGGCATCATGATGATTATAAACTCTGTTAAGCTGGTTGTTTTAGGCTCTGTGTGCGATCACTTAAAAAAGGGCATGTTACACATCATATGACTCTGATTCTGCACAAAATGATCCCTATGAGTGCCACCTGCTCCAATTTACCATATGATGTAGGTGATTAAAAATCTAAATAACATAAAAATATAACAGTAAAATATAGCGCAATTTTATCGCACAGAACGATAACGTACACATTTTAATTCCAGTTTGTGTTTTTAAAGCACATTAGACTCTGAAACTTTAAAGCAATTTCCACGTCTCCTTTCTTAGTCTGTGGGACATGAACCTTTAATGTTTAAGTGGATCCAGTTCAGACTGATGCAGATCAAAGTGAAATTAATGTTACTGATTGAACAGGTAGTCTTGGTGTGTGTTCTAGCAGCTGCAGTTCAATCGGAGTAAAACAGACCTAGACAACATTTACACAGTTTCACTAAATTAATACTTTGTTCATTCCTGTGACAATGAGAGGGACGTTTAGCATTCCTGTAAGTTTACAGCTGAGTTTCATTTATGACCTTTGTAAGATATGGCTTAAGATGCTACACTAAAATATACTAAAATATATGATACTACTTAACTTGCTCTTGACTGGTTTATGTTTGGCATTCCCACAATGATTCTCTCAGGTAAAAAGAAAGCTAACACAGACAATGGTTCAAGTGTAGTTGTTAAATTCAGTGATCTGATGTGTAGTTATCAAGAGTCTGTATCTAAATTCTTGCGGTGTCTACGCTGAACTTACAATCTGAGCAGCAAGGACTCGCTGCGAGGAGAGTGTGTGTCTCTGTGATCTGAATATCAAACTGCCATCAGGTCGTCTGGATGGGAATTGTTCCGACTGACCCCAAACTGCGGGAATTATGCAGAGGCACAGCTCACGGGTTCGTTAGTGGCGACGTTACACAGGGATTACCCCCGGCTTCGTTCCCACACCAGCCGCTCAGCTCTGCTTTATCGTAGGGTAATTAATGAAGTAGAGATGGCATCCACCCGGCAGACAGTTTCATTAAACAGAGATCAATGTGAATCCAAACATTGTGTCAGGCTTTTACCCCTCTGAGAGGATGTTGCCATGCCGTTTGACTGATTTCACTTTTAGATGTCATCCAATTCATATATATATATATATATGTGTATATATATATATATATGTATATGTAGAGAAAGAGAGAGAGATTATTCTGTTGACTTAGATATAATACCTGTATCCTACAGATTACCCTACAGGACGTAATCACACGTACACGTGTGTTGCAGTCCGTAAATAAAAAATAAAACATAATGATTTGTAAATCTCAGAAATCTATTTTATTCACAATAAAACATTAACATATTAAATGGACCATTTCAAGACAAACATTTGTTCAATTTGAGATTTTCATAGCATTTTAGTCTGTTTTTATTTACATGCAAAGCTAGGATGACCAACTGATTTCTACATTGGGTTTAAAATAATTTGTCCATGTTAGCAAGTAATCATCATGGGAATAGTTATAGCCCAACCAAGATTCCTTAATAAAGGAATGTTTTTTTTATAAAAATAAAACCCAATATCAGTGGGAGCTGCAAAAAGCTTTTCTACAAAAACTTTGAGGTGGTGGCTTTTCTTCACCTCCTGTACCACACAGACGTTATCTTTATTTAAACTGACTAAACAGTGAAAACTAATAGACGTCTTCAGATGATATCACTGATATCAGCAGCTCTGATGTTAATGTTTAAATCAGGTGAGAAAATCACACCACGGACACGCAGCAGGTTTCCTGCCAGTGCTGACGGTGTTTTAGCATGCATATATGTGTGTGTTGGGGGAGGATTTACTTAATTCATGTATAACATTAATGGTGAGATGAGCTCCGACATGCTGATCATCAGTCAGCCTGAAGGCAGAGAGGAAAATATCCAACCAGACTGAAACTGAAACCTTTTGATTAGGACTGAAAGATAAAATAGAAGGAGACGCATGTCTTAACTCAAATCAGAATTAAAGTTTAGGTGTATTTACCTCTAATATTAATAACATTTTGGTAGATAAGTTGTATTGATCCTTGAGGGGAAATTTCTCCATGTTGCAGCAGCAGGAGGTAAGAAGAACTAATAGGGAGACATTTGAATAAGAGACAGTGAAATAAAAAAGGCAGAGGAGATGGCTGATATTTAAAAAAGAACCCTTCAGTTTATAAAAAATAAATGAATACTTGCTTGTGTTTTAAAGCAAATTTCAGCAAGGTTGTACAGAGAAAGTTTAGCATATGAAAGATCTCCAGCCTCCCATAATTTACCTTGGTGATGAAGTACCTTTGTAGCTGTGAAAAATGCAGGGTTAACTCTTAATTTTACCTTGATGAACCTCAAATCTTGCTTAACTGTTCAGGCCTTATCCCTGTTTTCTTTTGTAGGTTTAAAGGTTTATAATTATAAATTATATAACCAAATAATTATATTTTGATTGTCATTGTCATTTCAGGGGTTTTGTGTAGCTTCATCCTTTGGTTTTTAGTTTCTGTACATCTCCCTTTTTTTTCCTGGTTAGGGGTTATGTAGTATTGCTAATTATGCTAATTTTCCTAGCTTTTCCTCCATTTCCTTCTACGTCAAGTGGTTACGTTTTGCCTTTGTTTAATTTGAGAATTCCTGTTTTATTGTGATCGTTCGTTGTCTTCTGTGTCTTCTTTTAAGTTTTACTTCCCCGTCTGTTTGCCGTAATTGTCTTCAGCTGTTACTCGGTCCTCTCCCGTTTCCTTTTCCCATTATTAGCTCTCAGTGTGTCAGCTTGTATAAACAGGCTCAGTCCCCCTGTTTATGTGCCTGTTTGTCATTCTCGTGTTGCCCACTCCCTCCAGTTTATTTAGTTGCTTTAAGGCCGTTACACACTGAACATCTTGCATAAAAACAACAAGAAATTCCAAATTTTATGGATCTGAACTTGCCATGTAACGTGCATACACAGTGAACATTTTGTGTTTTCGTGGAAAAAATATGTTCTCAAAAAACGGATTGTGGAAAAAAAGCAATGATATTCCTAAATGAGAAAAGGAAAAAAGTGAGATTCTGAGTTCATCCAGTTCTCACGAGAAGGCAGCAGCAGGGAGAATTTCGTGGTTTGATCCAGGAGTTGAAGCTGTATCATGGCTGCTTTCGTACATATTTCAGGATGTAAGAGTTGGGACCACATTCTTCAATCCTTTGGAGAGACTAGTGAGCCTGAGCAGTGTTTAGCTGTGTTTCTGAGGTAAAATAGTATAATTTTACTATTTCCATGTCATTGTATATTCAGTAAGGGTGTGATTTTGTATTTGGACTTTTTATTTTTTCTTCAACCTGCAATTGAAGCTTTGAGTTGTGTTTCTTGCTGCCTGCCTTTGGAATCTGCATTTGGATTTTCAATCTGCTAAAATAGAACAGTGCCCATGTTCATGTTTCAGTCAGAGCCTATTTTAAAGAACTTGCACTTAATATGTAAATTAGTGTAGATTTAATACTGGAGTAAGAAAGTTAAAAATGTTTACACAAAAATGTCAAAATTACATAATACAAAAACTAATGATCCAAATGTACATATGTATACTCATGCTGGATCAATATTGTTCATCCAGAGATGTAAGAGGGGTCCAAAGCTGTACTAAGTGTCCTCATAAATTTCCAGGAGAGGGTCTACAAAACACAAGGTAAAACAGACATAACCTCCTGAACGTCAAATGTTCACTGGAACGGAATGCAAGTTGTCCTTGTGTTGATCCCTGCGGGACGCCATTAAAAAGTTAGTCAACCATATCACAAATATATTTAATGTAAAAGAAAGCAAACATTTAACCGTTCACAGCAACAGGAAGCAGGGATGGGTTTCAAAGTTCACCTTCTCGCTGATAAAATGTTAACAGGATGAAGAAACAGCTCTGTGCCCTCTGATCATCCCCAGAGTTTACATCACTTCACTCCTATCAGAATCCCAATAATCTCATTATTGGATTTATCTTTATCTGGTAATTGGAACGACTTCCTTATTATTTCTGTTCTTGTTATTTCCCACCTACAGCTCATATGTCAGAGGAGGAAGAGGAGGAGGATGTCTTTGAAACTCGTCTCCTGAGGTTTCTTCTTCATGTGATCTCTTTCTTGTCTCACACTGAAATTAATCCAGACATGAGCAGTAAATTAAGAACCCGTCTGACCTTTGAGTCACTAACACACACACACTCAGACATGCTCAGAGATTTCAGGGGAAGTTTTCTTTCTAAAAAATGTAATTTACAACGAATTAGTAACGTGAGTATTAAACAAATCGGTCAGCAACGTGAGGCCAGCAGTGAAGAACTAAAAGCTGCAGTTTCTAGAGGCGGCCACAAGAGGCTACAAAAGTCGGACAGTCCCCACAGACTCCCATGAAAAATGTCCAGATTTACAGTAAAAATAAAAATGTTTACAGCCTGATATAAAAACTAGTTTGGTCTCTGTAGAGACTATGGTGTAACCTCAAAATCTGTCAATGTTGCTTAATTTGGGAGAAGCTAATTCTAACTCTTTCTACATAAAACTGTTTGTAGGCTATAACTAACTACATTAGAACAATTTAAACATTTTACCTGAGTTTAAGGAATGTATAAGTTGGATAAACACAAATACAGACCAAGATATAAGGACTTTATTTCATACTTTATTTTATAAGTCTGAAAGCACATCACAGCAGCCTGTAACTTAGAAAACACAAAAAGTCAAAGCCCTAATAATTTAGTCTAAAATAATGTTCTTAAATATAAAAACAATGCAGGTGTTGTGGTGTGAGGTGGTAAAGATTTTCTGTGTCTGTCCTCATTTCCTTGATCGCTTGATGGTTAAATATTCAGACGAGGAGATATTCAGATCACTACCAGCTCTGTGATCCTCTTCTCAGTCCAGATTTACCCCAATGTGTTAAAGAGGTGCGTGCTGGTGTCACCCCCTCCACACCGCCGCTGCTGCTTTCATAACACTCCGGTCGCTGCTAGGTGCAGCCGAGGACTAATTAACCCTCTGATTGCTCCCATTAACCCCAACACATTAGAGCTCATCAGGGGGGAGTGACAAAGTTCCCTCTCGAGCCCAAAGATGGCATCAGAGTGTCGGAGGGTCTCTGCAGGCCGCAGGAAGTGATGTCAGGGCTGCCAACAGTTGATTTTCACATCTGCAGGCAGCTGTAGCACTCCAACAGATCTCACGCAGGTGTTTGACCTCATTAACGTCCAGGTGAGACCTCAGCAAACATGCAGCTGATGGCGATAACAAATCCTGAATCATGAGTCTTGCAGGGAAACTATGGAGCTGGAGACGAGCAGAATAGAGCCACGTCAGGGATCAAGCCGACAAAACTGTGCAAAAGTCTTGAGCCAACTGTCATTTATTCGTATTTTGCAGGAGGGTGCAGCATTTCCTCGAAACATGTGCAAACATACAAGGAAATACAGCATAGGCAAAAATAGAGACTATACAAACCTAACAATCTTCAAAGTTGGCATTTGGTTTGACCACGACAGCCCGAACTCTCGGATGCAGCCTTCTCTAATTTTTTTAGGACGTCGCCAGTTCTCCAGGCATCTGGAAGGACATTCAAAGCTCCTCTTTGGATGTTTCTGTCTTTTACTCTCTTCTCTGTCAGGATGATTGTACTCTGAGGTCCAACACCACTGGCTGAAACGCAGCCCCAAACCATGACAGAGACTTCACCGTGTTTGACAGATTGCTGTAAAACTCACAGCCATCTGGTTTTGGGTCATTTCGACCCAGCATTTTCAGTTTCTTATATTTTGATGTTTTTTCTGTATTATGGTTTATTTTTTGAGTCTTTACTTATCCTGTTATGAACATTATAATCCTAAGCTTCAGAGTTATTCTAGTTAAGAGTTTTGTTCTTAGGTTTAGTTCAGTGTCTGTGCCTGTAATGTTTCCTGTTTTACTTTGGAATTCCGTGTCTCATGTTGGTGTGTCCAGTGTTACTCTCCCCTGTGTTGTCATTATGTTTCATTCGAGTCAGCTGTGTCCTCATGTGTCTCCACTTCTCCTGATCACCTCATGTGTGTATTTAAGTCCTCCCTGTCCCCTTGTTCATTGTCGTGTGGTCTGTGTTACCTGCCAGCACGTCGTCACAGTCAGAATCATCGCAGTCGTTTATAGTCGAGTCTTAGTTTCTCCAGTTTAGGTTCAAAGTTTAGTCTGGGCACTGTCCCTGCCGTTTTGTCATGCCACCTTGTTTCAGCCATAATAAAGGCTTGCTTTTTGTTTATCACAGTTTGTCGTCCTCCGTGTCCTGCTTTTCAGTCCTGCTTTTGGGTCTGCTTCAAAATTACGCCGGCGTACCCAGCCGTATACGCCATGACAGTTGTACCTTTGTCCTGACCCATCCGTACTTACTACAGGGAGTGCAGAATTATTAGGCAAGTTGTATTTTTGAGGAATAATTTTATTATTGAACAACAACCATGTTCTCAATGAACCCAAAAAACTCATTAATATCAAAGCTGAATGTCTTTGGAAGTAGTTTTCAGTTTGTTTTAGTTTTAGCTATTTTAGGGGATATCTGTGTGTGCAGGTGACTATTACTGTGCATAATTATTAGGCAACTTAACAAAAACAAATATATACCCATTTCAATTATTTATTTTACCAGTGAAACCAATATAACATCCCCACATTCACAAATATACATTTCTGACATTCAAAAACAAAACAAAAACAAATCAGCGACCAATATAGCCACCTTTCTTTGCAAGGACACTCAAAAGCCTGCCATCCATGGATTCTGTCAGTGTTTTGATCTGTTCACCATCAACATTGCGTGCAGCAGCAACCACAGCCTCCCAGACACTGTTCAGAGAGGTGTACTGTTTTCCCTCCTTGTAAATCTCACATTTGATGATGGACCACAGGTTCTCAATGGGGTTCAGATCAGGTGAACAAGGAGGCCATGTCATTAGTTTTTCTTCTTTTATACCCTTTCTTGCCAGCCACGCTGTGGAGTACTTGGACGCGTGTGATGGAGCATTGTCCTGCATGAAAATCATGTTTTTCTTGAAGGATGCAGACTTCTTCCTGTACCACTGCTTGAAGAAGGTGTCTTCCAGAAACTGGCAGTAGGACTGGGAGTTGAGCTTGACTCCATCCTCAACCCGAAAAGGCCCCACAAGCTCATCTTTTGATGATACCAGCCCAAACCAGTACTCCACCTCCACCTTGCTGGCGTCTGAGTCGGACTGGAGCTCTCTGCCCTTTACCAATCCAGCCACGGGCCCATCCATCTGGCCCATCAAGACTCACTCTCATTTCATCAGTCCATAAAACCTTAGAAAAATCAGTCTTGAGATATTTCTTGGCCCAGTCTTGACGTTTCAGCTTGTGTGTCTTGTTCAGTGGTGGTCGTCTTTCAGCCTTTCTTACCTTGGCCATGTCTCTGAGTATTGCACACCTTGTGCTTTTGGGCACTCCAGTGATGTTGCAGCTCTGAAATATGGCCAAACTGGTGGCAAGTGGCATCTTGGCAGCTGCACGCTTGACTTTTCTCAGTTCATGGGCAGTTATTTTGGGCCTTGGTTTTTCCACACGCTTCTTGCGACCCTGTTGACTATTTTAAATGAAACGCTTGATTGTTCGATGATCACGCTTCAGAAGCTTTGCAATTTTAAGACTGCTGCATCCCTCTGCAAGATATCTCACTATTTTTGACTTTTCTGAGCCTGTCAAGTCCTTCTTTTGACCCATTTTGCCAAAGGAAAGGAAGTTGCCTAATAATTATGCACACCTGATATAGGGTGTTGATGTCATTAGACCACACCCCTTCTCATTACATTGATGCACATCACCTAATATGCTTAATTGGTAGTAGGCTTTCGAGCCTATACAGCTTGGATTAAGACAACATGCATGAAGAGGATGATGTGGACAAAATACTCATTTGCCTAATAATTCTGCACTCCCTGTAATGAGGATTTGAACCAAAAATTTCACATTTCAGACCTGTTCCACTGATTTCTGTCCTTTTCTTGTGTAATTTCCATTTGTGAGCCTTTTCTCACTGTTTCCTTTCTTTAAGAACAGCTTTATTGATTCCACCAAGACGATTTCTGATGAGGCTTCAGTGGACACTATATGGACTGAAGGACCAGATTCCTCTCTCAGGTTTTTGCAGGAATTTTTTTCATATTTCTTTAGGACAGGACTTTCACATACTGTTCACCTGCTGTAGATATTTTTTATTTTTTTTAGGCCTCACATTTCTTCACCATGCTGAGAGATGCCAAGTTTTCAGCTAACCCCTCTTTGAGAATCACCGTGTTGGTGGAATAATACTGTTACGCCATTATCTTTGGTGTTTTTCATAAGCAATTGACAAACATCCAGGGGCGTAATTTCCAGGGGGGTTAGGGGGGTTATGACCCCCCCAATAATCAGACCCAACCAATATAACCCCGCCAATAAAATTATGAATTATCTTGCGTAAATAGGCTGTTGATTTTCTTTACTCATTTCATTTATTACCAACAAAATAGTTGCATGTTTAATAATCTGGGAATTTACCCAGATTAATTTAATTATTTATTTAGATAGAGATCTTGACCCCCCCAATGTTCAGCACAAAGTTACGCCGATGCAAACATCAGTCTGGCTCATTGGAATCAAAATGTAAAGAAATGAGAGGTGACTCAAGACTTTCCTTTCCATCTTTTGTTCGTATCCATTTTGAACTCTTCCTGAAATGGTTTATATCAGTTACATTATTAGCATTGGCATTAGCAACAAGTATGAATGAGTCTAAGTCATTGTGTTTCAAAGAAACCTCGATTAGCATGACCGTAGAGTGCTCCAAAAGTCTCTCCTGCTAAAACCTACTGATTGAAAAGAAATGAAATATTTTCTGCTTTAAAAATATCCTAAACAGTAAAGACGTCCTCTGACCTGACAGATGGCCCAGCGTGAACTGAACCTTCAGACAGGGGTCACTTGCTCAGCCAGAGCTGTAGTGGCACCACATGGTTAGTGCTGACCAATCAGAGTTTACCAAGTATGAAATTAAAATGTCACAGTGGCTGCTTTTCGTTGTGATTTCCAGTCTCAGGGAAATGATGTTGGCTTCAGAGCTTTCCTAAGGAAAAAAAGAGGAGAAAAGGAACAGGAAAATCCTTGTGGGGGAACACGACTTTGTTTTCATCACTTCAGTCCCGATGCATTCAGTCACTGAAACAGTCTCAAGTGATGCAAATGGTTACCAAAACCAAACTCTCTGCCTGCTGTTTTCTCCCACAAGGAGTCCAAACTGCTTAAAAAGCAGCGAAGGGCAGGAAGTATTAGAAATTATATCTAACAATAGATAAAAGTGAACCTGATGGCAGATGTGCATGTGCTGGTAATTGTGCAGCACATTTACACATGTGATAATCTTCATGAAAATCCTGATGGGGGAAACAGCTGACCTCGAACAGCTGATGACAGGAAGTGGAGATCTGCAATCGTCTTCATGCTGTTGTGCAGTCAGACCAGTGATTTGTCAGTTGTATTACACTCGGGTTCGTATTCAGTCGTTTTTAGCCGTCATTACCCAGACTGCACTGCAGCAGAAGCAACAGCGGTAACCAATGAGTGAAAGGAGGCTTGTTACAGTTTATATAAGATTTACGAGGCTGATGTTACAAAGCTGCACAAAGCTGGTTCATTTTAACGTCTGCATCACAAATGAGACTAAGAGAGATCTGCAAAGTGTTCAGAAAAACTACAAGTGACAGTCACTGCCTTTTTCAGTTTGAGGTGTTCAGAAAACAGGAGCTGAGATTTTATTCATCCCTGCAGAGTGTGTGTGTGAGTGTGTGTGTGTGTGTTTTCACATCTCCTGCCCCCTGGTGGTCACATGAGGCTCTTACAGCAGCACCATCCACATCAGGTAAGCAACAGCAACATCACGCACACACACACACACACACACACACACACATACATCTTTGATGTATGTGTGTGTGTGTGTTCCTTCAGACATCAAAGTGTCTGAAGAAGGAACTCTTTTAACATCGAACATCTTTTTAGGGCGACGCAGCCAGCTGGACGTCAAGTTTGTGTATATATAGCATTTCATAGACACAAAAGTCACAAAGTCCTGTACAACAATAAAAACAATTAATATCAAGAGAGAACAATTTTAAAACAGAATATAAATGAATAAAAACAGAACATCAGCAGAAGGCCTGACTAAACAGTTTTTTAAAAAACTCCACAGAGTCAGCTAAATGGAGCAGTAGTGGTAAACAAGTCATTCATGGTTCCTGCACATGTTAACATTTAAATAAATGTTTTTTCTCTTATTTTGAAAAATCTGCAATTATTCCAAAAAGAGCTGCTGTTTTTTGTCAGCCCATCCTTTTTCCTCTCAGGTTTAAACAGTTATCATCTCGTACTTCTTCACCTGATAAAGATCCAGAGTATGTCTAATTTTATCTGTTTTTTAAAGTTTCCTGCTTTATTTTATTTTTTTATTTCTGTGATATGTCAGATTTCGCCTAAAGGTTCAACGACACAAAGAAACCGAAACAAAAAAAACAGCCACACAGCGGAGCGAGGTCAGGTTTACAGCAGACAGAGAGCGTTTTAATTTGAAAAGCCTTCAGGTCGTGTTCACAGACAAAGTGCAGAAAAGAAAAACATTGTTTTCATTATTTATCTGTCATACATGTCAGGATGACTTATTTATTTTCTGCTGATTATTTATTGATGAAACACGAGTTGATGGATCGGAGGGTGGGGAGGCGGAGGGGTTTGGGATACAATAATTATTTTTCTTCTCCTCCTCAGAGGACACCAACAAGAGCAGCAAACTGATGGCATTTTATTTTGCAGGTGACTTCTTGCTAACATCCTTCTTTGAAGTCATTGGATATATTACTGTAAATTCATCCTTCCTCGGAGTGGAGCAGTGAATGAGATGGTTGATAAGCTCACATTATCATCAATCCCAGTTTCCCAGAAAGACAAACGGAAAAAACTTCCCAGAACATTTTTTGTCTCATCCAGGTGTGGCATTTCCAGATGTTTCCACATATAAATAATCCAACATCCACAGCTGTAAAATGTGAATCTAAATGCTGTTTCTCTTGGGAAAAAACACCAATAAAACTTTACTTGTATTGCACCCTCAAGCCAAAGTACACTAAACCTACATCAGGAGAGTGACTCGATTTATGAGAGAAGAAAATATTTTCCCGGATGGATTATGTGTGAGAGAAACAAAACAATAATTCACTTTGTGAATTTTGGCATAAACGAGAAAGAGTAATAGCATGCTACATTAGCAGCTAATGCTAGGTAGTTGCACATACCTGCTAATTAGTTCTCAGAACCGTCCAGTTAAAATCCAAGAGTTTCACTCTTGGAGGGTTTCTTTGTACAATTAACTGCACAGCAGCAAAGTTGGTGGTCAGATAAAGCACAAACAGAGGTCCCGTTAAGGAACTCTAATTAGTATTAGCTGAGGTGAAGCCTCAAAAAGCTAGCCGCTAAATCTACATGTCACTCAGAGGCCACGCCCCTAAAAGCACAAACTTTAAACTTTAAACCAGGCTGGAAACATGTACACTTAACATGGAGTCTGTGGGGACTGACTCACCGCTGGATCCTCTGGTGGACGTTAGAGGAACTGCAGGCTGTGGCGTTTCAGCATTGGGTTTGTGTTCAGGTTGAGGACGTCTCTGTATTAGCAGCATGTTGGGGGGAGGATGGGCAGACGTAGCAGCTGCACCTCTCTTGGTGTGGTGAAGGAAAAGGTCACCTTATCCAACGTCTGTCTGCTGCAGGTGTTTTTTGTCCTCTTCAACTTCCCGTAGCTGTCGTCCGTGTCGACAGGAGGTGACCTCAGCGGGAGGCGGAGCTCTGACCTGAGCTTCTCCGACCTTTTTCACTCTGAACTTTTTAATCCGAGAGGTTCAGTGCGGGACAGGAGGGTCTGCGTTGGGCCAGAGTTGAGTCCTTTGTATCATGAAGTGAACCTTTTAATTAGACCAAAGTGACACGCAGCATGTGTGAAACCATGTTATAATGAAGGAGCTGAAGTTAGCTGAGTGACTGTAAGCGACGGCAGCTGCAGATGTTTCAGTGTGATTAAACCAGTGACAGACAGATGTTAGCTCCAGCAGCAGCAGCAGTATCAGGCTGATTAGTTAATAAAGCGACTGTATTTTTAAAGACACATTAGTCTGAAAGTGTCTCTGATGTTTGTCTCAAGGTCACATTATACTGGATGAACATCAGCTTCCTGAGGGATCGTGACAGATCCGCTGTTCATCCTTCACCTCATGTGACAGCTTGTTCGCACAACTCAGACTCTCAAACTCTACAACTCATCAGAGACTCGCAACCACAAAGAGACCGAGAGACGACCTCAAAGGGAGAAAAAAGGTAAAAAACGGGACACAAAGGGGCCACAAGGAGATATAACAAGACACCAGTTACATAAGCAACTACAAAAAAAAAAAAATACACACACACACACACACACACACACACACAGAGGCATAAAATACCCACACGATGAGACAGAACAACAATGCAGCAATCTCAAAAGTAAATAAAAATTAACAACGGACACACAACTGACCAAAAATGATCATCAAATGGATAAATATACCGCACAGGACATGAAACCACCTGGTAACGAGTGGACAAAATGCGCTACAAAAGACACAATAAATGACATTAACCACCAAAAAGGCGGCTTTAGCAATCACAGCAATACAAGGAAGGGACACAAATGGACAAGGAGACGCTACAGAAGGGCCAAAAGCTCCTTGAAAACAATAGAGGAAGGTAGAAGGCACCAAAAGGACATGAAAGAGCACACACAGGGACAAAATGAAGCCAAAAGGGCGTCATAAAATGGACACAAAGGAACTACAGTGGGACATAAATTTACCATAAAAGGCTACAAAGTAACAACAAAGACATAAAATTATGACAAAGGGACAAGAAAAGACAGACATGATAAAATTAACAATCATCTCCTATGTAAAGCACTTTGTGACGCTGTGTTGCAAAGCTAATAAAGTTAATAAAATGTATTAGGAGTAATTCAGTGTAGAAGCTGTTTTCTTTTACAGATTAAAGGTTTTCACACTGGATGAGTGGATTCAGCTTGTTTCTGATCTGTTAATTAAAAGCTCCGAGTGTTTGCCACGCTGACGTGTTAGATGTGAAGCCACATTGAAAATGATCCTCTGCACAGTCGCATGAATTTAAGTATGTAATGAGGAGTTTAAAATAATAAATTCGCTGTAAATTGCATGAATCTTCATGTACAGAGTGCCTGTTTCACACCTTTTATGATGAAATCCAAACATATTTAATGATGACGTGTTCACCTCTGGTGTTAATTAAAGCCTAATCCTCAGCCACTTTAATGTGAAATCAACCTTAAAACTGGAACTGCTGCTTAAGTCCCAACACTCATGAGTCACCTGCTTCCTGTGATTGGCTAATGGGGTTCACCTATGAGCAATGACCAATCAGCGCACTCGTAGTATAAAAGCAGGGAGAAACGGCAGCCTTGAAGTTGTTTCTGATTGGGAGTTAAGTGAATGGTCATTAAAATCTCTTGGGTGATTACGGTCTCGGGGTTTAATTCCCGTCGGCCGTGAAGCTCAACAGCACAGCATTAAATTTACATTTACAGAATAACACATGTTAAAAGTAATCAGACAACAGAAAGTCTAACGTACACGAACGTTAAAGAAACGTAAAGATTTTTGGACATAATCTTGGAAACGACACTAAAGAAAACACATTATGAGAAACTTTCTGTACAAAATGCTGCCTTACACTGAAAAAAGTTTTTAGAAATTATTCTAGGCACTATAAAATAACTGTAAATGGATACGTTACATTACATCATGAAGTAATCCTTAAAAAATTGACATTACAAAACTACGAAAGGCAATGAATTTGAATTTGAATTTTTAAGCAACATTTAATAAAAATCTAATTTTTCAAACTATTTTCTTTTGCTAAATAAAATGTATTTTTTTATAAAGCATTTACAGAGAAATGAAAATTACATTTTATCAAATACATGGCTTGATTTTTTAAAAGTGTAACTGAACAGCTTCAACAAAATTTTAAAATAATATACTTTTTTTTATATGAGTAAAGATCCTGTCAAAAGAAAGCAAAGAAATTTCTACATTTAAAAAAAAGCTAATACGATTTTATAAAAAGTACGATTTTTAGACACTAAAAAAACCTTTATAAAACTTTTTTTTCCCACTTAAAAAAAAAGAAGAGAAAAACACAATGAACACACTTTACATTTTACAAGCTGCTCTACAGTTTTCTAAGATGGTCATTGGTCCGATCTGAGCAGGACCCTGAAAGTT
The DNA here is from genome assembly GCF_013358895.1 of Oreochromis aureus. NCBI lineage: Eukaryota > Metazoa > Chordata > Actinopteri > Cichliformes > Cichlidae > Oreochromis > Oreochromis aureus. The sequence goes on along the minus strand of NC_052943.1, from coordinate 27,053,369 downwards.
TATTGGATAAAGATTTTACATATGCGAGTGAAGCGCTTTGACCAAGATGTTTCTTTCTGACTTTTTATATGAAATATGAAAAATGTTTAAAAAACAATGCCGCTATGGTCTAAATGCAAAAAAACCCACCCTGGAAAACGTGAAAAACCCAAACAGGCTGTCTGAGGAGCAACAATAGTCGGCTCAAGGCTTTTTATATTATGAGATAAAGACGCTACAGTAATTTCGGTGTATGAATGAGGGGTTGTGACGCTCGGGTTAATCCTGCTGTCACCCACACATTGGACTTCCTGTGAGGATGTTAACCTTCATCCCCATCATGTCCTGCCCTCCGTTATTTGCTCCACCTAAGACAGTCTGAGGACTCAGATGAAGAGCGAGAGTGCACCTTCAAAGCGTGGTGGAAGTGTCCTTTAATCAGTACGAAGAGAAACGACCTGTGAAATCGTCTGATTGCTGCTGCTGCTCTGATTCATTAGCGAAAGTCCCTGCTGACCCACGGCCAGTGAAGTACACACTCTTTAATGTTTACACCAGGCAGTAACACTGCAATGAAAACCACTGAATGGGTGCACTCTGGGAAATGGAGGCTTCAGTATCTCCACCTGCTGATAATGTTTGGATCATTTGTTGTCATCTAGCATCAAGAAAATGCTGCAGTTCCTCTAACGTCCACTGGAGGCTCCAGCAGTGACTCAGGCCCCATAGACTCTCATGTTAAAATGTCCGACTTAACAGCAGAAATAAACATATTTACAGCCTGATACAGAAAATGTTTGGGTCTTTATAATTTCCCCCATTTATAACAACTGTACGGGGGAAATGTGTTTTTATTTTTTTTCCAAATTTGTTGATCAAGCTGGATGCAAAACTCCACAAACCAATATTTGACATCAGTTTCTTTGGGAAACGTTCTGTTGCAGAAGATTTGGCAATCTCGACAAGTTTCTAAGACTCAAGAAGGAAGTCCTGGACTCTCAAACGCTAAAATAACATGAAAACATGCTGGATCGATCACTAAGGAGGTTTGTGATTTTCTCAGATCCTACCATTGTTGAGGAGACTCCAGGTTTATGTGGAGGTGCCAGACGTGGAAAGAATTCCCTCGATCTTTTGAAATTATGCTGGATTAGTAACTGAGGAAGTTCATGAGGTTCTACGGGAAGTGAGATGCAGGAAGAGGGTCATTGGACGACGTCCTGTAAATTCTGTAAATTATTAAGTTTTTGTCAGCTTTGTCTTAAAATGTTTCAGGGTTTTGTGTATGTAAAATAGCAAATTAAATTGTTGTAGTTTATATATATTGAACATTCAGGCAAAAACAGGATTTTAATGTAATCGTAGGAATAATCTTTTCTTTGGCCTCTGAGATATAACCCTCTGCTCTGTAGAGGTAACGGTGTGTTCAAGGACAGCTCTGAAGGTCAGAGCCACATCATTAACGGTTTTATGACTTCATGTGATCATATTAACGTTCACTCTGTGACAATGATCACACAAACTGCAGACAGAAACATCTCGTGGTTCCATGTGGGTTTGGGGCTTGAAATGAGATTCATCTTTAGCAGCTTCACTGACCCTTAGTTGAAGTATGCGCACACATACAAAGAACTGGGCTCCAGTTTTTCCCTTGGTATAGAGTAAAAAGATGTTTTAGTAAATTATGGAATAAATAAGCGGTGGATAAATGGGTACTATATATACAGTATATACATAAGTTGCTTAAAGGCTTGAAAATCATTCGGATATCCTGGAGAATGATCCAGGAGGGTCAGGGCTACCTGTCAGTGTCTGAGTTTAGTTTAATTTCTTTCCATTAGCAACAGAAATACAGTCAAAGAATCCAACGGTTTATGTTGACAAACCCATGTGCTTTAAAAATGTAAATGTTGTCCTGGAAAATGTTTTGAAGTCCTTGGTTTTGATTTAGAAATCATGGAGAGTCCTGTGTTTTTATTAGAGGTCCTTGAAGATGATGATGTGATTAGTGGGCTTTATTTCTAAACTAACATTAGCTAGGGTTGCTCGTTGATACATGACATTGAGAATAAACATCACATCTAACAGAGGTCTTGTTGTTTGAGTTGTGTCAAACTGTTTCATAGATTAATAAAATACAACGAGGAAAGTTCTCGGGTCCTCAGAGGAGGATTCAGGGTCCTTCGGGAGGTCACCGAGGAGCTGAGGATCCTTCCTGTGTGTTGTTCAGTGAACACAAACACACAAACACACACAAGCACACACACACACACACCTTTGTTCTTCCATCTGTGTGAGGATCATGGATTACATGAACCATAAAATACAGGTGTGAACCTTGAAACAGCTCTTTGAAGGCCTAAGGATCAGACACAGAGCATATATACAAACACACACAGACACACACAGATCTCCCTAAAGCAGGCTGGTTGTTGTTGATCAGCTTCTGATGCAGATCACTCTCTGTGTTTCTGTGGTGGGTAGGTGGTGGTGCAGGGGGGCATTGGGGGGTGGTGGGGTGGGTGCTGGGGGGGTAAAGTGAAAGAGAAAACTGCCTCTTGTCTTTTCCAGTTTGGGGCGTCCAGATGGGAAGTCATTTTTTATTCGTCTTGAGGCGGCTCTTCACATCTGTCGGCCCAGATGCTTAATGAATACAGAAGCAGGCCGAGCTGTCGCCTCATTAATACTGCAGCGGCGCGGGGAGCCCGGCCGGCCCGGCTGCCTCGTACCACCGCCGCCCACCGCGTCCCGCTGCGGCACCGGAGCAGAACGCATCACCGCAACAGCGTCCTCGGGGCCCGACGCCGCCAGCTGGCGCCTCGCAGGAACAAAGCTGCGGCGCTCAGTCGGCCCGACGCCCCTCTGTGTTGTCACTTAAAGTCTTTATTGGTATTAATTGATGCGATCGTGGCGACACCTCCCCTCGCCGCAGCCTCGAACAGGTGAAAGAGCTCCGCCTACTCCTCAAGGTGATGCCCCCTCAAACCTGCTGTTGCTAGGCACTGCCTCTGATTGACAGGTGCAGTCTTAAGTGAGGACTCTTCAGGTGAGACACAAAGGTGTGAATTGTATAATGAACAAGATTAAACATCAAAGACCAGAACAAAGTGTTAAATAAAGGTCATGACAACAGCTACAGGAGACACGCTTCATTAAACACACAAACAGGAAGGTAATCAAACTTCACACACTGTAATCAAATATATATATGTACCTGTCCTTTATGTCTCATTGGAGCTACTTTGCTCTCCAGAAAGAAGAAAAATGAAAGTAAGATTCACATTTTTCTCCTTTTGCTTTTTCTGTGGTGAAATCAATATTAGCTCTGCTGCATTGAACAACTTTTGCAGATGGTTGAGGAATAAGTTCGATTTTGCATTATTTAACAATCATTGAAGTTATAAATGGGCAGCTTTACAAACATAATCAAGGATAAGCGTGCTTAAAAATATTGCATGTATTGTTGTTTTAAAGCTCGACGTACACAGCAAGAAATGTCAGGAAGTAAAAGTGACAAAAAACTATATGCAAGGAGTTTGATACATGTTTTATTCAGAACTTTTCCTTAATAAAGTAATTTTCTTATGTTGATTTATGACCAATCACAACTCTTGGAGTTTTAAACTTAATCGCTTCAGTTTACTTTTGATTTCCAAACACTATAAATTTAAAAAACTCTGTGAAAATGACAAATATTATTAACAGACAGTATAAAAAGTTTAAGACCCATCACTGATCCCTGGGGTTCTCCAGAGGCAACGTTTCTAAATCCCGATGCAGTCTCATTAGTTATTATTTTGTTTCAGCCGGTTGAAAAAGTCTTAAAACGCATCAAAGACGCACAGTTTTGATAAATATATCCAGGAAACATTATTTTAAGGTTTAAACCTTCAAACTGAGCTCTTGTTTAAAATTTTGCAATTATTTTACATCGTCATTATTTGGAGCGATTTGTGGGGGGCGCTTGAACTTTGTTTGGAGACTATTGTTATCCCTGTGGCTTTAGTGGCACCTAGGCTATTTAGAGACGCTGGTTCCTTTTTGTTTTTTTACTTTTGTTTAACCCCTGACACTTTTGAGGACTCCTGGGAACTTTATGACCTCTTGGATTTTTGGGACTAGGACACCTGAGACACTTTGGAAATGTGGTGCTTCGGCAGGCCATAGTCCTGAGACTTTTGTGGCTCCTTGAAAGTTTTTTTTGAAGGTCCTGAGACGTTTTGGATGCTCATGGTCCCAAAAAGTGATGTGATGTGTGACCTGTGACTGTTGGGAGCCCTGGCACTTTTTTTGGCTGCTGAAACGCTTTTTGAGATTCTGGTCCTTTGGCTCTTGTGTGCCCAGGGAACCTTTGGGTGTCTTGAGACTGAGACTGTTGGGGTTCTTGACTTCATGGACCTCTAAGAACTTTTTGGGCCCCTGAAACTCTGGAGCTCCTTGGACTCTGGGGGCTCCTTATATTTTTTCCCCCCATCACAAAAGAAAGACTTGCGATGATGGGACTTTTGAAGGTCCTGCTGCTCAGAGAGCTGATCTGTTGAGTCGGTTGGGCCCCTGCATGCTGAGCGCATGGTGTGGTGATTTTAAATTCATAGAAAATTTCCTCACATTTACTGAGCTCCACTTCCTTTCCTAGCTCCTTTTCTTCTTCTGCAGCTTTCATAAATGCTTCAATTTAAGGCCTCATTTCCTCTCATCTGCTTCTATGGTGGTTTAATATTTTGTTTTAGTCCTGATGACCGGCTGTGAAGGTCAGTGGACAGAAACCTGGACCATCTTTTCCCCCTCCCCTCTTCCACGGTCAGTGTAAGGACCATTACCTGAATCCCATTAAAGCCATGGCTTTGTCCCAAACCCTTGTAAAGACACCCCCGCCCGCCCGACTCCTCAGCTGCTGAGTGAACAGACCTTCAGAGGTGAAAACATACTCGTCACGTGAATGTAAATGAAATGAAACCTCACCACGCCCTGTTCCTGTTATTCTGCCTGTCAGGCTGAAAAAAGGGCACAGATTCCTCTCGATATGGACATCTGATTGCTTTTTCATTCCCTCAAAAGGACGGTAAAAAGTGGTGAAATTTACACTTGAAATATTTAACTAATTTCCTTTTTTCCCCCCTCAGAACTTGTGTGAGAAATCTAATCTTATTGTCTGCCACATTTAGGGCAAAATATAGACGATCTCAAAAGTTTGAACTGATCAACCTCCTCTAAAGGTTTCAGGCTTTTGCCATGAGAGCTCGAGCTTCTCCCTCTTCTTCATGTAAGCTGCGTTAACTTAACGAGCAGTTTGCAGCAATCACACACATTCACCTCGGAGGATGAACGCCGGAGTCTTTAATGACCCCGACTGCAGTTTTCACCTGCAGAAATTATCGATTTCATCTTGTGTTTGTTTGTTTGTTAATCTCTGTGTTTAATCAGCGGGCTTTTAATTAAATCCATAAAACAACGGACCTGAAGGATTTTATTTGTTTCCATGTCTTCTCAAGGCTGCATGTCGGTTTGTTATTCAGTCAAACCTGCAGAGATGGAAGGAAAGAAACATCCTTCATCCGGTAAGCTGTCACAAAGACTTCTTTACATTTTAAATAAATGCTTTAAAGGATCATTCTGCTTCATCTCAACCTGCAGCTTGTAGAGCTCACACAGACTTTTGAAACGTCTACTTTAGCATTTTTGGTTTTTATGGCCAGGAGTGACCATATTTGAATGAGTGGGTGCCACCAGTGGTGGTTATCAGTTCACATCCTGATCTCGACACATAATCTGTAGCTGTCCACAAACTTTTGTCCAGAGGCTGACTGAGAGTCGAGTCTCTGAGCTGGTTTTAAATCAGCGGCCCTGATCTGAGCAGAGCTGCTGTAAAACATGTCTGCAGACATTAAAGATGTCTGACATCAGAGTTCACATCTGGAATCACATGCTGCATGTCTAACACATCTGGACTTCTTTATCGCCGTAATCAGAAACATTTGTCAGCTCATCCCGACTCACAGAAACTATTTTTAAAAAAATCTTTTATTAACCCACAGCTTTATTTTTCTTTCTTTTAACAATATCTTTACACAACCCGCTCCTCTCAGTCAAAACATGTTGAACTGCATCACGGCGTCATGTCCTCTGTCGCCCTGTTAGGTACAAGGTGTCCTGTAGCGTTGGCGCTCTGATGTTCCCACGGTAGATCATTTACAGACACGTGATTTGAGGTTTCCTTCAGTATGACCTGAAATGAGTCACTAAGCCCACAAACTCATCAGGAAAGTGTTTACAGAGGTTAAAGCCAAGGGGTGTTTTCCCATAGATTTCTATGGGACAGGAAATCCATAGAAGCTATCGCCCCCTGGTGGCCTTCAGACAGAGTTTTAGATAGATTTTTCAAAGAACAGGATACGACCAGAGTGGATGGAGCATATTGAATCTTTTCAGCATTTTAGAGGCTTAAGGTTTAAATATATCATCTCCTCTTCCTGGTGCAATGAATTATTTACCCCATAGTGACAGTGTTTTACATAATAAGAATCAGAATACTTTATTAATCCCTAAAGACAGTTAGCTAACATAAACTAAAGTAAGCCTATTGACCACAACAAACCAATGTTCTGTACTGACAGAAGATGGCACTAAACATGTTTTTGAAACTTTAAGCAGTTATTTTTTAAATCGGGTCATCTGACTGCTCTATTATTGTAGGGTCTTTACCTTAGCAACATAAAGCACCTTGAGTTGAATGTCATTGAGATTTGGTGCTATAAAAAAACAAAAAAGTATTGAATTGGACCTAAAATTAGAGGTCTTTTAATTTGGTATGTTACATTAAGTTCTTGTGACTTATCGTCTTAAAGCACCTTAAAATACTTTACACTTAAGCAAAGTAATTATACTTCTTAAGATGAGATCAATTGTTTTTTTGTTTCAATGTTTGCTTGTTTCTGTCTCGCCCAATTATACAGTATCCAGTGTATTGGGTGGATGGATGGATGGATGCATGGATGGGTAAGCCTGAGATGAACTGAGCAGAAATCCTGAAATCTGAAGCAGAAAACTGTCAAACTGGTCCAAAAGGAAACCACCAGCACGTAGGAACTAAAGCATCCATGTGATCCAGCTCCAGGAGGGCTCTGGCCCTGCTGCTGGGACCTCCTGGTGACCCCTCGGACCGCACGTTGAGAACCAGCTGCGGCTCCAGTGATGCAGGAAGAAGCGCAGGAGCAATTTGTGTGAAAGATGGCCGACAGCCTCTTCAGAGAGACGGCCGGCGTTCTGGGCAAACGAGCGCTGTCACATATTTCACGCGGCCGCGCGCTCATTAAAGACGAAGGCGCTCGCCGCGGTAATTGTTTTAATTTATTTGTTTATGGCGAAGACAGAGGGGACGGGCACATGGCACTTTGCTGCTTTATTGGGAACATATGGAAGACATTTATCACCATTTGCAGCGATCGGCCTAAATGATTTTATTAACTAATTTGTAACTTTACACTTTTTTAATCAAACACATGCTGCGTGCTGTAATGCTCTGATAATGCTCCGGGGCTTTGTAAAGAGAGCGCACGCAGCCACAGGGAAATAAAAAGAGAGGAGAGGAAGGAGAGATGAAATGAAAGTGTGGAGGTTTGGGAGGAGGCGGGAGAGGGGAAGGGAGGGCTCTGCTGGCGTGTTGGACTGATGATGGAGATGATTGCGAGCTGAGCTGCAGGGCGCGGCACTTGACTCTCAGCTACTTAGGATGGCTGTTTACCTGAAGTCAGTGAAGCGGCGTCTTTCTGCTGCGGCGAGCACGCTTTTCCTCAGTTATTTGTGGCCCCACAGGGTCCAAAATGCCGCCACAGTGGGCCTGAACGGTAACAGAACCGAAGTGAAACGGTCTCAGAGGAGGATCTAAGGGGTTTCCATGAGTCAGGTGGTGCAGCCAGGCGAAGCTCCACCCACCCTCCCTCCTCCATAACTGCTGCTCACAGGTTTATCAGCATCACAGGGAGGAAGTTCAGGCTGCTGCAGAGTTCACAGACATCATCAGCTGATCATCAGCTGATCATCGTCTGAGTCCAGACATCCGAGAATATACAGACATGAAGATTCAAATTAACAAACTTTATTTCAAATTGTTAACGTGTAACATTGATATAGAAAAGTATCTAAAAAGGAAGGAGACACTTTGAATCGTGCGGTTAAATCAGGTGGCTCTTTTTTTCTAATCCAAATGAAAAATGACCAAAAAAGATCAAGAAAAGTTAGAGGAAAGAGCGGCTGACATTTGTCTTTGTTTACGTCAGTACGAAATGTTTCACTGGGTAGAATCTGTAGATCAGCGTGAATAAAATGTCTTTATTCCTTAAAACAATGTTTCTTATACCAAATAGATTCAGACTTTCTTCCAATCAGTGTTACTCATTTAACTAAACTGACACAATAAAACTGGAAAATAAAATGAAACAAAAACTCAAAATCAAATAAAGATTGATCAGAAAAGATGAAACTACAAACATGAGTTAAAATGACTCCTATCTCATTACACATTTCATGAATCTGAGTTTAAGTTTGTGTATACAGAACAAGGCCTGCTGTTTTCAAGAAGTGCTGCCGGTTGTTGGTTTGATTCCTGGAGCTGCCTGATGACCTCTGAACCTGAGGTAGAAACAGTGTGAATGAATGCCTGTGTCTGCTGTGATATGAGGCGGCGTGACGACACGTTTAGACTTCTAAATAAATCGACATCTCAGACAAATCTTCCACCATCTGCACCTCCTCCCTCTCCTCCTCCTTCTACATAGACACAATGTGACATCCACCTCCTCTCCTGCCACAACACGTCAGTGATGCCTTATTTGTCACCTGCCTCTTTAAATAAAGCAGCTGACACGTTGTCCGCAGCTTCTCCGTCACCTTTTTCCTGTTAACTACTTTGCTGCAGCTCATCCCGCTCTCACGTCTCCTAAATAAAACAAAACGAGTGACAGCTCCTCGTCCCGCAGCAACCCGACCACGAACATCTGGACGCAAACAAGAGCATCACAAACACACAGCCGCTCCTACATAAAAGACGAAGCCAACTGCCGTCCTGGAGTGAGCGAGAGCCGCGTGACACGGCAGCAGCGTCTCTCCCATTAAGGCCCTAAAGAGCAGGACATCAAACCGTGTGGAGGTGGCGCCGCGGCGGGAGCCAGGATCATCACATTTTAATAGGACATGTGGCGTTTCTGCCCCCCTCTCCGGGCCAAATGGCAATCCTGAATTCTGCCCAGCTGTCGAGCTACAAATGGCCTGCAATTATCTCCACGCCTCAACCGGTGAGCTCAGGCGTCGTCGTTTCACAGACATGCTGAGAGGTCACCAACACTGAAGGGTCACCAACACTGAGAGGTCACCAACACTGAAGGGTCACCTTCACAGAGAGGCCACCGACACTGAAGGGTCACCAACACTGAGAGGTCACCAACACTAAAGGGTCACCAACACTGAGAGGTCACCAACACTGAAGGGTCACCAACACTGAAGGCTCACCAAGACTGAGAGGTCACCAACACAGAGAGGTCACCAACACAGAGAGGTCACCAACACTGAAGGGTCACGGACACTGAGAGGTCACTAACACAGAGAGGTCACCAACACTGAAGGCTCACCAACACTGAAGGGTCACCAACACTGAGAGGTCACCAACACTGAAGGGTCACCTTCACAGAGAGGCCACCGACACTGAAGGGTCACCAACACTGAGAGGTCACCAACACTAAAGGGTCACCAACACAGAGAGGTCACCAACACTGAAGGGTCACCAACACTGAAGGCTCACCAAGACTGAGAGGTCACCAACACAGAGAGGTCACCAACACTGAAGGGTCACGGACACTGAGAGGTCACTAACACAGAGAGGTCACCAACACTGAAGGCTCACCAACACTGAAGGGTCACCAACACTGAGAGGTCACCAACACTGAAGGCTCACCGACACTGAAGGCTCACCAACACTGAGAGGTCACCAACACAGAGAGGTCACCAACACTAAAGGGTCACCAACACAGAGAGGTCACCAACACTGAAGGGTCACCAACACTGAAGGCTCACCAAGACTGAGAGGTCACCAACACAGAGAGGTCACCAACACTGAAGGGTCACGAACACTGAGAGGTCACTAACACAGAGAGGTCACCAACACTGAAGGGTCACCAACACTGAAGGGTCACGAACACTGAGAGGTCACTAACACAGAGAGGTCACCAACACTGAAGGCTCACCAACACTGAAGGGTCACCAACACTGAAGGCTCACCGACACTGAAGGGTCACCAACACTGAGAGGTCACCAACACAGAGAGGTCACCAACACTGAAGGGTCACCAAGACTGAGAGGTCACCAACACTGAAGGGTCACGAACACGTAGAGGTCACTAACACAGAGAGGTCACCAACACTGAAGGCTCACCAACACTGAAGGCTCACCAACACTGAGAGGTCACCAACACTGAAGGGTCACCTTCACAGAGAGGTCACCGACAGTGAAGGGTCACCAACACTGAGAGGTCACCAATGCTGAGAGGTCACCAACATTTAGAAGTCACCTTCACTGAGAGGTCATACAAGGGGTCATCAACACTTAGAGGTCATCAACAATGAGAGGTCATCACAACTGAGCGCTCATTACAAGTGAGAGGTCATCAACACTGAGAGGTCACCAATACTCAGAGGTCATTAGCCAAAATACAAACCTTGGGGCTGGAACATGGTGACGTCATTTTGGCTTCATCAGTCAGAAAAAGAGTTCAGAAGCTCCCCGGGAATCTGTCTGGTTTTAAGTTTCCTTCAGTTCCACGGTGATCCAGGGAGAGTCATCGGAATGTCAATTTGCTGATGACAAACAGAAGCTGCCCAGAGTGAATTCTTGATTTTTATAATGCAAACACTTTAAAGTTAAATAAAAATGGAACTCCAAGGATCATAGTTACCGTGTTACTGATGTTTCAGGTTAGGTCAGTGTAAAAAAGCCGAGCATCATAATAGACAACCTTTTTTTCCCTGCAGCTCTGTTTTGGAGCGGGATAATGGCTCAGAGTGACGCCTCTCTGAGAACAAGCTCTGAGCTGATCAACGCTGTTTTTCCTGACATGAAGCCAAACGCTCCATTTTTCACCCAGAAGTGACTCTTTCCTGCCGCTGCCAGGAACAGCAGTGAGCACCATAATGGATGTTTGCTGAAGATGTTTCTGCTTCGTATTGCTGCCGAAACACGGCTTCAGGCAGGCCTGGATCCATTCAGGATGGCTTGATTGTGCAATCACATCTAATTAGGTGAAATGGAGTTTGGTTCGTGGCCAAGGTCAACACCAACGGCAGGTTTTAGTGTTTAGTGTTAAAGCTATCATACATTTCTGCTGGCGCTGTAAATCTCCGAGTGAATGGAGCGTGCTAATCCATAACACTGCAGCTGGAGGCCAGTAATTTACTGACTTCATCACAGGAAGCAGTGGGAGGCCTGCAGTTTAACCAGAGAAGGTGTGGGAAACGTGGAAAACCATCATTGTTTCCTCTCACAGAAACACAGAGCTGCGAAATTCCTGCCAGTTTATGGAGCTGAAACATTTCCTGCTTCGTCTTCCCCAGAAGGAATGAGAGTTTAAAACTTTAACTTTTCTCATCTTAAATCAAACGTTTCACTGAGAAATACGCTGAAAACTACATTACCCATCAGACTTAGCGCTCCCACCTGTCCTGTGCATGCACACCTGTATATAATAACTGAACTGTCTGTACTGCTCACAAGAATGCTTTATTAGTTTAATGCTTTCCTGAAAACTGAAAACTCAATTATATTTGTGCCAAATGGCAACAACAGTTGCTTCAAGGTGCTTTATATTGTAATGTATAGACCATACAATAATACAGAGAAAACCAAAAAGAATCAGACGACCCTCTATGAGCAAGTAATTGGTGACAGTGAGAAGGAAAAACTCCCCTTTATCAGGAAGAAACCTCAGCAGAACCAGGCTGAGGGGAGGGCAGCCATCTGCCATGAATGTTTGGGGGTGTTCATATGTAATAAAATAAGAAATACTTTATTTGTCACAAACGCTGGAAAATTACTGTGTTAGAGTAACCAAAAGATAAAAATGAGTTTGCTCAGTAGGATAAAATAGAACATGAGAGAACAAAATATGCTAAATGTATCACGAGCTACATATGATACCATAATACTAACTGAACTGATTTTACACACAACTTTTTTTCTTGTTCAAAGGCTTCTTATTGTCCTGTATGTTATACTGTAAATAATCATCTTCTTTCTCTTCTTCACCATCTTGTGCTCGTCTGTTGCTTTGGATGGTTGACCGCAAATATTTAAACCCATCCACCTTCACTACTCCTCACATATTCACCTTTCCACCTGTCTCCCTCTGATTGCTTCTAGTGACTTTCATTCCTCTTCTCTCCAGAGCACACCTCATCCTGCTCCCTACTACACACAGATCACGTTGCTCAACTCTACCCTCCCACCTTTCCTTCTCTCTCATTGCCTGCGACTATGCCATCCCCCTTTCCTCTTATTTGGCTTCGGCCAACAGTAGCACAGTTTCCACTGACGCTCTGTTAGTGAATATCAGCGGAGGTGGTCGTTGTTAAACTGGAGCCAACCGATCCGGTATGGAACTGTCATTTTTGGTGATTCCTTGTGGCTGGGTTACCAGGTGCCATGGAGCGTAAGCCAGGAATATCTGCCCACTGTGGTAGCTTAAGCTTCAGAAGAACTTCAGAACTTCATTTATGCAGTGTGTTACAGGCTTTCACTGTGGAAGGACAGTTTCTGTTTCTGTTGGGCTTGATTTAACACGAGCGCATACTGTTGGTAGGCTGACGGTCGCTATACATTAACACTGAGATCTGAATGCAGGAATCTATCAAAAATCTGAAGTTCACCTCAGAAAAACATAATGGAGTGTTGATTAAAGTGTGCAGATGTGATTTCCTGATTCAAACAGCTGCTCTGTGACATCATTCCCGGTCTCTCCGTGAGCCTCATAATGAACTCCAGTGTTTCTACATAACGCCGCAAGCCGCTGTCCGCTGCTCTGACAGCTTTCCGTTGCTGAGGATGTTCTTCCTCTTCTTGTTGGACTAATTTAGATGTCCATCATCCTCGGCGGGAGCATGCTCACCTCACCGCGTAGATTACTTTAATATTATCTGCTTCACTCCGGGGACCAACACACTGTAATCGCTGCCTCCAAATAATTTGTTTTCCACCACAGCTCCCCTGTTTCCATCCTCTCGTCCAGCTACAGATTAATATTCATAACACAATGCAGCAGGTTAAAGCACCAAGCAAAGACAAGTTTCTATATGAAGCTTCTTTAATCTGATTAAAGAGCTTTCTGGGAGTTATCTGCTCTTCAATATGAAGGAGTCATTTATGACTGTTGTTGGAGCTTCACATTTTATCCATCAGAAATCTGGACACCTGAAGATGGGACATGGTCTGATGATTGGGAATCAGCAGCATGAATCCACAGAGCAGCAGACATGACTTTTGGGATTAAGGTGCCCAAGAAATGGATTTATTTAATGTACGATAAATTGAGTTTATATTGAAGTTTTGACAGATCACACTGATTAAACACAGCCTTCTGTGTTTGTTTGAGAGTCTTCCATCTGAGCATCTGGGAAATCATTTCTTGACTTGGTGATTATCCAGACTGACTATGTTGCCCATTAAAATCAGCAAAAGGTTGCAAACCTGTGTACATGTACAGTATTCACTCAGCATTATCATGGTTTAAATTGTTTGAAAGATTTCTGATGAACAGAAAATTAAACAGTAAAATGTTTTTCTACCACCAAAAACAAAAAAAGGAAAGTCAAATACGGCCAAACATGTGTTCGTTTATTTATTTTTATTTTTTAAATATTAGAAAAAGAGGGAATGCTTACCTGATGTATTCTCAGAGATGACGTTTGGGGTGAAGAAACATCAGCTATGCATCACCCATAATTCAGTCATTTTAAAATATCATATCCAGGTGAACTATTACTGAATGACTTTTCAGTATTGGACAGATGGGATGTACCAGTGTGAGAGGGGTGTGACAAACACCGTCATCATCATCAAACCACAAATGAGCCAAACTTCAGCCAAGAGAATGTTTAAGATCAGGACTTTTTATAGCGTACTAATAGCTAACCTCGTGTTGTGGATGGATTATCTCAAAGTTACAGTGTGGAAAAAGTTTGATGTGCTAGATGTTAGTAGATTTCAGATGGCACTCAACTGAGTTCTGCTTTCTTAGCCCTCCCAATTCAAGTGGCTAACCCTGTCTACAGTAGCTGCTATAAAACATGTTTTAGTCGTCCAACAATGATCAAAAGCATTAAATTTAGACTTTACCCCCTAACACCCGCAGCCTGCCAGCGTGTTTTCACTACTGATTGACCCAATCCAGACTTACCCCAGAGTTTTTCTCAATCTTCGGAAGTGTCAGTCCACTGTTTACCTCAGCTGTCAATGCTGGGTGAGAAGCGTCCACCTTTATTTAGTCTGGAAGAAGCTGGAAAATTTTGTGAAAGTAGTGGATGAGTCAGAGAAACACACTTCTGTTGTTGTTGTTGAGGACATGCCGAAGTTTTCTGCTGGTAGAGCTACTTTTCCTAATGCTGTTAGCTGCTGTTAGAGTCTGACAAATTTAATTCCACTTCAAAAAAGTTTAACTAATACTGTCTTACAGAGGCTAAGACTTAGGGAATAAAGGTTGGACAGACCCTTTCCTTTGGGTTTTCATTTCTTTGGTGAAGGGAACGATAAAACACAGGTATGTTTCTTCATATTTTGAGTCTGAAGGTGCAAATTTAACTTTTCCTCCATGACGCATGAATACCAACTTCTATTCTCCTCCACCTCTGGCGTACTACAACCTGATTCGTTGGAATGGAGATGTCCCGCCCACTGTATTAAAATATAGTGGAGAAACATGGCGGCTTCTGCAGAACAGCATCTGCTTGTGTTTTTAATACTTATTACTTATAAGTTCATAAGAATGCGTCGATTTGTTGGAAGACATAATAATAATAATGACATAAAAATATTGTTTTGTTTCATTTTTTTCTATTGAATTACCTAAAAAATACTGACGTACCTTTAATCTTAGTGTCCACACTGAAATCTGAGCTATTCTTTCCTGCAGCATTCAAACATTTGGAGCGAGGCTTTATAAAAAGAGGCCGGGATATTGATCCACATTTGGGATGTTTGAAGAGGAGCAGAACCTCAGAGGAAGGTTATGAAGCCCACTTGTCTCGCTTCGTCCCGTACTTGTTTCTGATTATTTTCCTCCTCCAGCTCTTTGACCTCTGAGCTCTTCTACTTCTTCTTCTTCTCCCACCGGTTTCCTCGCTGACCTCCGTCCTGCTGTGTATTAACATCGCTGCCTGTGGCGGCACTTTTACACGTGAAGCCATGTTTGTTTAAAGAGTAAAGTGCTGTGTGTCATTAGGGTTGTGGATGTTGATGTTCAGAATAATTTCTCAAACAGCCTCCAACCCCGCTGCTCCCTTTTGCCTGATGTTGGAGGAGGAGGAGGTCCAGCTTGGTGTCAGAGGTCAGGACTCAGAGGTCAGGATAAGATATACTTTATTTATCACAAATAAATAAAGCAAAACTGCAAGTATATTAAAAACACCCCCACCGGCACCTGCTGTCTTTTATTTAAACAGCTTGAACCACTCACTGTTTTACATTAGTTTGTGCATAAAAGAGCCTCAGAAGCTTTTATTTTGGTGAAAAGTGTTAAAACATCCTCTTTGTTCTCCTAACAAAATCTACACCAACTGTTGGGAATTGTCCTTTTTATTAGATTGTGAATTCATTTAAGTTGAAGTTTAAATAAGAAAGTGTTCCAATACTTTTGGAACTGCCACTCTTTGTGGGCTGCAGCTTTTTGTTGGTGTGGGAGCAGAAAATAACATGAAAAATTCAGTTCTGAGGAGGAGGAGGAGGAGGAGGTGCTCCAGTGGGTCTCTATCTTCTGTATTAAAACCTGCAAGAAGTTTTTCTCCAATAAATAAACTGTACTGTTAACTAAAGATCTACAGTCACATTCTGGCTTGCTATTTTTTTTTTTTTAATAAATTCATTTCGTTGCTTCTTCGTACAGTCAGCAGCAGATGAGTTCTAACCCTGAATTTAGTTTGCATTTTCCATTTTTACCTCTCTGTGGAAGGAAGAACCATGTGGTTCAACCTTCATTTGGACCAATTATTGCATCAAAAGCAGTTTATCTCACTTTATATCCGACATGTTGATGAGCTGTGTGAAAACACTGGAGTGAAGTCGTAAAACTGTAGCTCAGATTTGCTGCGTTGTGAGGCAGCGGCCATTCAGGTGGATACAGTTAGCCTGTGTCATAATCCACCTGTCAGAAAAAGAGACCACGCCCCTAACAATGCAAACTTTTACCTTTACTACAATTGAAACAGGTGAGTTCTCCAGTCTATTGAGACTGACTCCCGCTGGAGCCTCTGGTGGACAACAATGGAACTGCAGCTTTTGGTAGGTTGTAGAGCTGGGCGATATGACCCAAAATTCATATCTCGATATTTTTTAGCTGGATGGCGATATAAGATATATATCTCGATATTTTTTTAAAGCCATAAAGTAAGAACAAAAAGAGAGTTCTTAGTCAAAGCTGTGTCCCAGATGTCACATGGGCACTTTTATTAACATACAGCATAGATGTACATGAAAAAAACTACTCAAAAATAAATTATGAGCATTTATTAAATAATGATGCTCTATAAATAAAAGAAAACAATGTTGTTTTGTGCATAACAAAGAGCTCACAATTGTGCAGTCAAAATGTAAACTAAAAGACGCTGAGCATAATAACAAAGACAGATTTCACAGCTGCTCTGTTCCCAACTTCTACTGCGTGACTGACAGCCTGGAGTTTGAAATCCGCTTAAACCATGTCTCTGAACAGGAGCCATTTATGGTCCTTATACACACACAATACGGTAATATTACGTTGAAGCACAGTACGTATTACTCCGTGAGGCTCCTCGGTAGCTGTAATGCTCCGACAATCCATCAAGCGGTGCAGCTCCGTAGCTTACCAAAGTCGAACTAAAACATTTTTTGACAGATTGCTGAGCGCTGTGTATCACATAAAATCGGTTCGCGGTCATCAAGCACAACCAGAATTCATACAAAAGGCGTGCAGTCAACTTTTGAGAAAATGAAAGGATTTCAGGCCGTGCATGGCATTAGCGTGGCTAGCTCGTTAGCGTCGTTAGCTCGTTAACACGTTGACGCCGTCCAGCCCCACGCACGGGGCGATGCACAGTAACTCATTAACGGAGATTTGCCGTGTCCATCTTGTCGCTGCCTGCAGGTGAAGCGATGGGGGAGGAGGGGGAGTTGTGTTCAGTGAAGGAGAGGCGAGGTCGAGTAACGTTGCGAAAAGACAAAAGTGGACGAAAGAGAGGCAAACTTGCAGCTCCGCAACTATAATTATAACGTAACATATACTATATCGAAATAAAGGATATTGTCACATCTTATATCTCGTATAAAAATATATCGATATTTTTAAAAAAACTCGATATATCGCCCAGCTCTAGTAGGTTGCATTTAACTGTTTTAAACACCTGAAAATCCAGGCTGGAAAAGCCTGGGTCGGTGTGAGTGAAGGCACCTGAGACTGCAGGTTAATTCCCACAACACAACGATGATTTTTACTCCTCCTTCTTGTTTTCTGTCTAATTTTCACTCATCCACAGTTGATGTAGGAGGATGATACAGCAGAAAGAATGAGACCAACTCCAACCTTTCTGTCTGAGCTATCGCTGAAGCCTTTCATCGATTAACAGAAAAAAGCACCTTCATAAATATTTCGCCAGACTAAAACGCAGCATAAAAAATGATGACAACCAACGTAAATCAGCGTCATCTGCACAGATATGTTGCAAACACCAAGTTTCGCACCTATCTTAGCCAGGTCATCTAAACTTTGTTTGTTTTGGTCACCTGATCTCCTGAGTGCAGGTAAACACAGATGTTTGGTGTCCATCGCAGGGTTTCTGCACACTTCCAGCTCCGTGTCTTTAAAACACTGATGGTCATTTATCCGTTTTTCTAGAAGTTACAGCAGAACTAAACTCCAAACTCTGACACATCCGAACACACATCCAGTGCGTGTGTGTGTGTGTGTGCACGCCCTGAGGCTCTCTCTGTTACCGCGGTTTGTTCGGCCCACCGAGGCCCGCTCACCTCGCAGCAACAAACAAACAAACAAACAGAACTTTCCTCCGCTCACCGTCCTGAGCCACACCGCCGCAGCTGAGCAGGGATCTAGCTCCGCCCTCTCTGCACCCGCCCCGGCCCGGCCACGTTCAATATTTGAGATGATGCGACGGGGATTCGAGCTAATTACCTCGCCAACAATCCTGACCTGTGCCGGCGGAAGAGGCTGCATTAGCATGCCGTGATGCAAATGAAATGTGTCCCTGTGACTGGCTGCGCCTCGCCGCTGCTCGCCTTATCAAAAAATGATGACCCCCGGCTAATTATTAGTGAGCAGGGCCCTCGCCGGGGGAAGAGCCATTGTTCTGTTGGAGGTTTTTACATTAAAGATGGATGTCGGAGGAGAGCGTGTAGGAGGAGGAGGAGGAGGAGGAGGAGGAAACAGGCCGGTTGACTCCGGCTCTGACCTCTTAAATCTTCACCTCAGGTGTTTTTCCGCCACATCCTTTTTATCCTGCGGCGTCCAAACTCTGCAGCGTCCTCTCAAGTAATGCAAGACAAGCGTGAGGCCGCGGGGCACAACAGCACCTTGGTGGCAACAGGGGACGTGACCTCGCCCGCCGCCCGCACCAGCTCCGTAATCACATCATCAAACCAGAGCAGGTAGTTAACATGAAAGCCCTCAGCTGGGGCCGCAAGAAGCGGCAGGATCGGGCATGACGTGTGTATGTGTGTGTGTGTTTGTGCCTGCAGATGTTGGACGGCATGAACATTTAGGGAAACAAAAGCGGCAGTGAACTCTGCACAGGATGAGCGGCGGCTGCAGGGAAATGTGCCTCTGCTCATTTAGAGGACCGCCAAACAAAGAGGAGTGCCTCCATGGCAACCGGGCCCCATCTGTTCGCTGCTAATGACCTCTCCTACTCATACACTGTTTTAATTAAACCACACACACACACACGTGCACAGAGTACCTGAGACCTCCTCCGGTTCATGGGAAACATACTGACACATTAGACGATGAAAACACGCCTTCACACGGGCGGACGGTCAGCACTCGGTCATGTGACATCTATCCAGTAGCGACTGCAGAGGTGGCGCTTTCAGCAGACTCTAATTTCCATGTCAGTGGGTTTAAATGCTCCTTCAGCACCAAAAAAACAACAAAACACAGCTAGGTTAAAAACTTCAGCGCTGACAACATTCTGCAAAGACGTCCACAGCACCAGGCTTCCTTCACAAATCTCGTCATTTTAGACGAATGCAGGTCCTCTAATGTCTGCTCGACTTTACAGCAGACTAAATAAATTCACTTGGATTTGTGTTTAAAACCTTTTAGTGCCTAAAAACATATTGGTGGCCTCCTAGTAATCAACAATGGCATCAGTTTTACTATGTAACCTCATTCACACAGTTGGGTGTCCACGACACTTGGTGAGGTGACAACAAAACCCAATCAGCGTTTTATGTCTGAGGGGTAAAAAGCAGAAACTCAGTGAATAAGCTGTAGGAGCAGAGACAGCATCATCAGAGGTTTCTGGAGCAGCTGTCCCATCAGTCAGGCTGATCTACAGACGCCTCTAAAGGTGACAGAAGTGGAAGAGTTGGAGTGAGAGGATGATGAAGGTCATGAGGACTGTGAGGTCTCTGAGCGTTAACATTGGAGCTCAGTGGATTCAGTCCGGAGTGACTCCAGACCCCCGAAGAACCAAAAACACAATCGCAATAATTCAGCCGGAGACCTCGGGGTCGGATTTACCCCCCTCATTATTTACACGCTCGTTAGTAGTAAATGAAAACCTGCAGCGTGACGCATGAGGGCTTTATTTGTCAGGAGGACAGAGGAGGGGGGGGGGGTGAATCTGCTCTCAGGCTGCTGCTTCCTTTACCCACATCTTAAGAGGCTTCGCTCGCCAAAATAAAACCCACATTTTCTTTTAGTTATTCCAGATCGTGAGATACGAGCGAATAAGAAATAACACTTCAGCTCTACAGGTTCAGATGGTTTGTAATAGCTGGGAATAGTTTTATAGCCCATTTAACTCATCTTAGTGACTGTTAATGTGTGTATATATTTCTGTCGTAGTTAAAGGAACCTCAGCATCTTCAACATTTTGTGTGCCGTGACATTCTGGTCTCTAAAATGAAAACTTAGCAGGTGGGCCGCTTCATATAAACACGATTAAACCTGAAACATAGACCCCTGAGAACGAGCTGAGGTTTCTTTTATGATAACTTTATTTAACAAAGCTGTGCAGAATTGTACTGTGAGTATGTTCAGAGTTAGAGGCCTGTGAAGAACAAAGAGGACCCAGATTTGTTGTTTTCTGAGCCTTCATAATGTGAGAGTTTCAGGGCTGAAAACAGATTTAAGCTCTGCAGCAAAGACTGAATCTGATTTCTGTTCTGTAAAAATGTATTTTTGCATAAAATTGGCTGTGAGCCTCAGTATGATGGCTCTACCACAGCCCTAGTAAACCCAGCAGTTTAACCCTGCATGCTTGACCTGTTTCTGATGATTTACTGGAGAAAACTACAAAAAGTGCATTCTGGGTAAACTTTCAGGGCTATAAAATAAATGCAGCATATAATTTGGACAGATCACAATAGTCAAACCACTTTAGATCCTGGAGAAGTTTTTGTCAGCCCGAGCTGACAAAGTCATCATAAAATAATCACTTTTTAAAATCCTGATGTGTTTCTCGGTCCCCTCGTCGTGATGATTGCAGGGGTTAACTTTACAGACCAGCATCAATACATGTGATTATTTAATGGACATGTTTGAGGGTGAGGTCTCAGGTCTTCATTGTCATGATCTCCTTTTGCTCCTCAGGGCTCCACGAATGCCGTGGACACAGACATGTTTACTTTTGGAGGACAAATTGAAGAATATCGGTTTCTGTTTCATCGGCGGAGTTTCGTCACACGGTGGAAGCGAGCGATCAGGTGAACTCATCCTGAAAAGAAACCGAGCTACTGGAGTCACATTCAGGCTTTCACACAGCTCTGAATTCACTGGCACGCCGCCATGTTAGCTGGGGATAAGCTGGCTGCTGATTGGCTGTGTGTTGGGCGAGCTGATTAGCAGGCTCTCCGGACAGTGAGGACACTGTGGTGCGTTCAGGGACTAAACAACAGAGTTAATGTTTCTGTATCGGCACCGCGACACGACATTGTCTCCTTGACCCAGAGGCGGCGGTCTCCTCCTCCCCGCCCCCGCCACCTCACCCATCCTCACCCAGCTCCCACCTCGGGGTGTGTTTGGGTCTTCTGAGCCTCTCAGACCTTGACTGACTGATTAATGGACTGGACGGCAGTCAGCTGGTGAGATTACAGAAATGCCGCCTCCTCGTCTGGGGACGCCGCTGCAAAGAGAAACATCCAGCAGCCTCAGTGCCAACCCCTACCCCCCCCAACCTACCCAGGAATCTCAGACGTTGGGGAAATTAACGCTGGGATGGAGGAGGGGTGAAGGCAAACCGCTTGCCAAGCCATCTGAGATCTTCCTCCTCCTCTCTCTCCTTTTTCGATTTTGTTTGTGCCCGCCGCCGATTCCCCGGCCGGAGTTTTTCGGCTCAGCGTCAAATCCCCGCCGTCCTCACGGATTCTCTAGATCTCATTACAGTCAATGAGGCTGCAAAGACTTTCAGATCAAAGTGAAAGACTTCAGCCTCTGAAGGAAGCATGAGGGAAGAGGGGGTAGGTTGGAGGGAGGTGGGGGGGAGGGGTTCGCGCTTGCCAAGCCATGTGAGAACCATCCAGGAACGCCAGGAGCTGAATCCGGGTGCTGCTCAGTTTTCAGGTATCCAAAACACGGCATAAAGGAGGTCCAATCCAAACCACAGAGGGGGGATTCACACAGAAGTGTTGTACTTTTCCTGCTCTACATTTATCTGACAGCTTTAGTTAGTTTACAGACTTACAGTATCGAACAGAAGCTGCGCATCGCCTCATGATAACGGCATGTCGTGCAGAGTGTTCATGCACCGAAAATACTGTCGGTACAGGAGTTTAACACAAATATAAGGAAGCAAAGAAAAATGATGATGCCCAGGTCATTCCCACCTGTCTCCTCAGAATCAGCTTCTTGTACAGCGGTAATTATTAAAGATACGACCCTTTGAGGTTTTGGGAGAACTTTTCCAGGATATAAACTCTGAAACACTTCAAACTGTTATACAGAACATGTGAACGCTGATCTTATTTATATATTTCACAGCCAGAAGCTGCTCTCAGTGTGTGGGAATGTGGAGGTTTTAATTTACCAGCAGGAATCACAGCTATTGCAGGTAGTAGATGAACCTGCAGGTAAAAATGAGATCTTATTCTAAGCAGTTAACTATTCGACATGCTGAACTGAGCCCTGAAATGTTACCAAGGATGCACGTTTCTGAAAACATCCAGTTTTTATCCGGCCTTAAATGCATTTTTCAGCCTTGAAATTGTCACGTGGTTACCAATGATGTTATGAGAGCTCAGAAATGCTGAAAGAAACCAATTTGGAAAATCTTCATTATATGAACGTAAAATTCTGCACAGCCTGATTAAGTTTACTAAAGTTTAGTATATTAGAAAAATCATCTGATTCTGAGGGGGTCAGGTGGGAAGGTTTTTGCAGATTGGCTGGCTGATTTTATGTAAAAAGACACTAAATGTTGTGACCCTAGACTTTGCAACAGCTTGATTGGCTCATATTATTTCTGTCTATTGATTGGCTCTTTGTTGTAACAGAGGTTACACGTGTCTTTCTATTTTATTTCCTTTGGTTTACCAAATCTGATGAAAACTGTCCTCCAGGCATTCCTGAGTTTAAATGATTAACCAATCGTTAATCAGTACACCTGCTGATGGAAAGTTATTGTTCATCATTTTAGTTTCCTACAGGAAAGTGCTACCAACAGCGATCGGAGGACCACTGAGCAGCAGCATCAACAAGAAGCTTGACGTCTTTCAGCCGAGGCATCTGCGCTGAATTCTCAATGTCCTAAATTCCTCCTGTTTCAGTTAAATCAATATAGCGCCAGATTAATTCAACAGTTAACTCAGGGTGCTTTATTATGTAAGGTCCTAAAGACCCTACAAAAAAATTACCCCCATGAGCAAGCAGATGGTGACTGTGTGAAGGAAAAACTCCCTTTTAACAGAAGGGAAAGTCAGATAAAGATCACATGACCACCAAAGAGGTTCTAAGAAGATGGGTGTTGTGCAAACTCCACCAGAAGAGTTCAACTGGGATCGGGGTCATCATGTACTCGGTCCGGGTTCAGGTCCTGCAGCCACACAGCAGTGTGATTGGTTTCAGGCGGTCACATGTTCTGATAAATAACAGAGCAACAGTCGTGAGGCGCTTCCCCTCCTGCAGGACTCTGACTGTTTGTTGGACTTCTTCTCCACGCCTGCTAATAAATAATCGACAAACCGGCGAGTTTGGTGCCGTTTGCATAAACATCAGCCTCGCATGCATACATTCGCAGCTCCGTGTCAGACATAAATCCTCGGGGCTTCCTATTTTAACATATTCATTACCGTCAGCCCGGTGCTCATTTCCAAGTCGGAGGTGCTAAGCAGCCATAATGCTCGGCGCTGGATGTCCAGGGCAGGACTCCGTGGGCCTGAGCATGAATAAATTGACCGGGTCGCAGGAAAGTCGGCGCTGCGTGTCGTAATGAGGGTGAGACGATGTTGGGTGGAGATCCCTGAACCCTCGCTGTGATCCACCTTACGCCACCAGCTCTGATTTACGAGGACGCACAGCCTTTGTTCGCCGCAACGTTCAAGGGTTTACGGCCTTCTCCTCTGCTCGCTGCCATCGCTGTTTAAATTAGAGTCACGTGACTCTGACAGTAGCTCACTCTACTGCTGTCTGCATTTACTGACTCTCTGTTTGGCTTCGGTGTGTGTTGGTATGCTGAGAGAGACAGCTGTTCACCAATAAACACTTTACGGGATAAATGAGGGAGCTGTTTGTGTCTCTGAATGTTTTAAACCCTCAACTCTCAGGACAAAGTCTCACTTTCACAATAACGCTTATTTAATGAAGCCATACAAAGTTTTAGCTTCATCCTCTGAAAATCCTCTGAGGTGCTCCAAATACGTTGGGGTGGAATTACATTTGATGCTTTTGAATTTGTGTTTTCAGCATTTTTTAGACCCTCGTAGCTTCATAAGTGCAGGAGAAATCCACATTAAAGTTTCAGAGGTAAAAAAAACAAATTTACGCTCTGTTAGTGTCACAGTTCGAAGACTGTTTCTGTTCAGTGCATTTTTTCAATGTAAAACCAACTTTCATGGCATATATCATAGTTTGAGCATTTTGAGTTTATTGCATTTTGGGTAAACACTGAAGGCTCATATCACCATGTGGGTTAGGTGGCTGCTCAGAACAAGTTAGATCATATGAAAGGTCTCCAGGATCTTCTAGCCCTGATTCGTTCTGTTATAATCTGGTGACTTTTGAGTTTTAACCCTCTTCTATCTGCTTTAAGGGTCTGTAGGTCTGATGAGTCTTCATTAAACATACTAAAATCAGGTGATTCTGAGAGGATCTGATGAGATTTTTTTCTTCAGATTTTATTGATTTAATATCGAATGACCCTCAGTCAGCTCACTTTTAGACTGGATTTCTCATAGTTCAATACTTTAAATTAATTTTTATATTTAGTTGATTTATTTTTTAAATTTTTTAGTTTTATTTTCAGTCTTTAAAGTTTGACTGTTTCAATTTAGTTTTTGTTCTTTAAAAAAAATCTATAATATATAAGTTAGATAACATCCAATTAAAAATCTGGAATTTCACTCACCAACACTGGAGCTCAGATTTCCTCTTGGACAGTAAGCTCATGGCAGCCATATTATTGGTCAGATTAAAAATACTCCAAAAGGCTCCAACAGCACAAACACGGTCCAGAGGTCCAGTTCAGGGATTCCGGTTCGCTAGCAGCCACAGCTACCTTTGTCACTATTCACCTGCCAGGCAAAGAGGCCACACCCCTAATAATGCAGTTGTTATGAAGTTGCTAGTTTTTGTATCAGGCTGTTAACGTGTTTGTTTGTGCTGTAAGGTTTTTTTCCCCCATGTGAGTTTACGGGGACTGACTCCCTGCTGGAGCCTCTGGTGGACGTTAGAGGAACTCCAGGTTTTGGCGCTCTATTTTTCAGCTCTGAGGTCTTCGTGGTGGGCCATGAAACATCTGATCTTTTTATTTGAAGAAAATAAAAATAATAATAATAATAATAATAATAATAATAACAATAAGGATGATGATGATGGTGGTGTTGGGGAACCTGCAGCGCCATGTTTGACCTTGGGCTGTACAACTGGTTAACACTTGGTGTGTCAAACAGGAACCCTCACAGTGTGTGTGTGTGTGTGTGTGTTCGCCTCGAGATGCTGAAGCGCTAACCCCCACCTTCCTCCTCCGCCTCCTCACATTTCAGCTCTTTTGTTTTGCTTTTGTTTTGCACTGCGGTGGGGCCTCCTCAGAGGCTCAAAAGAAGAAGAAGAAGAAGAAAAGGGGAGAGGTGGTGCTGGTGGGGGTGATGGCGATGGCGGGGGTTCGGTTAGAAAACTTTTTCTCCAAATGCACGCCAACCACCCCCCCTTCCTCTCCCTCATCCAACCCCTTCAGTTCCCTGAGCGCTCCCTCTCCATCCCTGCATCCAAACCCCTACTGCACTCAGCATCTGCTCAGAGGATGAATAAATGAAGCGCTCCCTCTCCCTCTCCACCCCCCTGACTGACAGAGGCCCGTCTTAATTGTGGCTGAAAGCTGGCTTTTCTCCCTGCTAATTAGCAGATTGCGGCGTTAAATGATTCAAAAAGTCGGGGCTTATACGGCCGCTGCCGATCATCACTTATTCACGCGGCGAGTGGCGCTTTGTGCGAACATCGGCGCCCGAGGTAAATTAATTTACTCCAATTAGCAGCCGCTGTCAGCGCACATCACTGTCTCCCGACTTCAGGACACGTCTTTAAAAAGTAATGCTCTTATTTTGTCCTCTGGTTTTGTTACATCTGATGTTCGCTGGAGGGAAACGGGGCAAACATAAAGAGACCGCAGGAAGTCTCACTCACACACACACACAAACACACACTGAGGGAAGAGGGCCAGCCGGGCTGCCAGCAGAGGTGGGTGGAAGAATCTGCTCCTCTGGCTGAGTCTCTGCAGGCATCTCCTGCAGGAGGAGGAGGAAGAGGGGGAAGCTGCGACACACAGCAGAGATCAGCATCAGCATTTCATGAACATCAGACAACCGCTGCACGCTAACCTTTATTGATACTGTAAATAGAGACAGGAAACTCAGGAAGAGAGAATAACAGGGTGATGTTCAGCAGGGATTGGTAAATGTTTGGCCCAGATGTGGCCCACATCTAAAATTTCCTTTGGTCCTGACTGAGAACGACTCATGCCAGGTGTCAGGTGTGCTGTGACATCTGGATCAAAGGTAACCCAGCCAGCATATCCATTAACCAGTGTGGAACTCACGGTGCCATAACTGAGCCATAAGGGAAGAGTTATATGCACCTGTTGCTTTACCTTTGCTGCTGCCGTGGTCATAGCAACAAATTCAAATTGCTCACCAGGCAGCGTCCATTAGCAGCCTGTTGACTGAAGCATGAAGCATTAAGTGTAAAAGAAATAAATTCAGTTCATTAATACATCAAAGCAAACTAAAGCACATGAGAGGTGAGTGACATCTATCACAACAGATTGTGATTGTAGTGTCAAAGCAGTCAAACTAAATACAACTTTATGAGCATCTTTAACACTTTTTTTTAACATTTAACATTAGCATCAGTATTAGCCACGACATCAATGACTTGACATGAAAAGCAACCAGTTTTTTAACCCATATTTTTTATTTCATTGCAGTGTTATATCCTTAAGTAGCATTAGCTAACAGCATTGCTAACTACATCAGATGAGTCAGCTACCCATTAAGCTACTGTAGCTAACGGTTTGTGGATATTAAATGACAGGGTAGCTCATGATCAAACTAAGTATAGCTTAATAAGCTGTTGAAGTTGTTAAAATATAGCAATGTTCTTCGGGGCAAGCAAGGTTGGCAGTGCTTCTTCATTATACTAAAAATCAGCAGCAAAACAAAGTCCAGAGCTTGACAAGATGAGAGGCCGGCAACCTTTTTCTGGTTTATTGCGCATACACGTTGTAGTTAAACCTTGAATCTTTAACAGAAAGGTGATGGGAGATTCACATGCTAGGCAAGCGTACACTGGCTCTGCTTCACTATTCTAAGATCAGTCATGAGCCAAGATTTCTTTGGTGCTACTTTTCGCCAACAGACAAGCTTCTGTGATTTATCATTGTAACAGATATGTTTTCTCTTACTGACTACTTTGGCCAACATTTGTGATGTAGAGGAGTTAGAGTACAGAAGAACTTTTTTCTGCTGGAAAAAAACAAAGTTATTCAGGTGTGACACCACATATGAAAGAAAACCGGTTGGGATATTCAGGAACATGCCAGGAACCACCACGGCTTAAATCTGCCATGAACTGGAAGCTGCTGGAACACCAGCATCACTGTACACATTGAAGCCAGCTTTACATCGCCATGGACTGTGAGGATGTCGACCAAGAAGGAAACCCCTGCTACAAAACTGACACCTTCAAGCTTTACTGGAATGTGTGGCTGCTCACACGAACAAGCCAAATGTCTCCTGGAGAAAAGTTTGATTGTCAGACAGGACAAAGAATGTTTGGCCACAATGACAAGAGGTAAGGTTGGAGGAGTAAAGGTGATTCTTTCAAACCTTAGAACACTGTACTAGCTGTCAAGCATGGTGGTGGTAGCATCATGCTCTCACTGCTTTACTGCCAGTGGTACTGGTACATTACACAAACTGGATGGAACAATGAAGGAGGACTACCTCCAAATTTTTCAACTGATCTGAAATCAACGGCTAGATGGTTGAAATTTAAAGTTGGAACTCCTCTAATGACCCCAAAGCCTCGACCTCAAAACTATTGAAAATTTGTGTAACGAATGATTATTCCAGAATTATTCCAGAACCTTGTTGATGGCAACCAAAAGCGTCTGGTTGAGGGGCAACTTGCAAAGTTAAATTTAATCAAATATTACTGAGCGTGTATGTATATATTTGACCCTGTGTGGATTAGAGAAAATTTTACATTCAAATTTATGCACCCAAATCAAGTTATTTAAAGTTATTAAAGATCTCTGCTGTACAATCATTCCACCCTGGAAAAAGAACAGTTCAAATAAATCATTAAAAGCCTAAAATTAGTGGATGGAAACTTCTGACCAAACTGCTTTTTCTGACTTTTAAACGTCCTCGGCACACTTTTCCTCCTTTAGCTCCACGGCATGTTTTTTTTTCTTAGCTCATGTTCCCTTATTTTCGGTGAAGTGCAGCTCTTCACAGCTGAGAGCCGTCGCAGGCTAAATGTACTTCCTCTTCTGCTCGGCTGTATTCCATATGCTTCATCATTAAAAGTGCGGCTGCTGTAAGGAGTCATGTATAAATGTTGAATCGCAGCGGCGTGCGGTGGCACTCCAGAGACGACAGATGTTAGTGCAGAGACAATTAATTAACAAGCGAAGGAAACCCAGAGGGGACGGCGGGGACAGTTTGGACGTCATGGTCACGGAGATCTGGTTCTGATCCTGTTCTGATCGAGTGGATCCGCCTGCAGTATTTTTTCTAACTTCCGGCACCACCACAACACAGACCAGATAATTTTAGATATCAGTATTTATCAGTTAAGGGTTGAAAAATAAGATTATAACCTCAGACATGTGACTTTGGTATTTTGTTAGCAAATGAAAGCTTAAACAAAAAAACTTTGGTTGGATAATAAGACTTTCCACATTTTCAAATGCAATTAAATGATTAAACAGTTATGGATTTCAATCTTAATAATAAATTATAATAAATAAAATAATATCCCTTAATGGGAACCTTAAAGTGAACTCATCATGCTCATTTCAAACTCTAATCTCTAAATAAAACTGAACTGAACTGAGTGTCTTGATACCTGCGCTCTGTTAGAGTAGCTCTGCATTGTCCTTTATATTTAATTATTTCTTTTACTATCTTTTACTTCTCTGCAAAGTTTCATGACATTCAGACTGCAGACAGGTCAAGGAGCCCTGAAGACACTTCTGAGGAACAACTCCAATAAAGCTCGCTTAAAGTTTCAACATTTGCTCCCTGAATGTTCAGTGACCTCCGTCACCTCCCATCCACCTCCCGTCCTCCACCGTCGGACAGATGCGAGCGCTCCTGCAGTGCCGAAGCACGCTGAGCTGAGCGGAGTGTCGGTGATGGCGAGGCACATAATCGGCGTCCTGCATTACATCATAAGTAACCACAGCTGCAGGAAGTTTCAGGTCCTGACAGCAGAGGAGCCATTTATCAGAGACCACCACAGACCATGTGGACGGGATGAAGAAGGTGGCCCCACTGCTGCTCAGCATCACCTATTATTTTAACATCATGTAGCTGCGCACACACACAGACACACAGTTTGTCAGGGCTCATGTTTCTGCAAAGGAAACCACATTTCCCATCAGCCCTTTTGTTCATTACCTGGTGCTTACTGTGAGTGTTTTAACCGTGATTTTGATTAGTCATTTTTTGTGTCATCAACATGAACAGTCACCACATGTGTCACCACACATCAGCAATAGCAGACTGAGCACAGAACCGTGTGCTGTATTATTAATGTTTATGTTTATTACACTCACTCAGGTGCCACACACAGACTGTATGTAATAGATGGACCTGATGAGGTCATAAGGTGAGTGTGGTGTAGGCAGGATGTGGCCAAATTTGACATCTGGCCTTTGTCAGGTTTACCTGTGGCTGAGATAAAGCAGCCAGACTCACCACAAGTCAACACCTTAAGAAGGCCAAATTTAGCCCAAAATGCAGGTGTGCGTGACATCAGGGCCAAACCCTTTAACCAATAAAGTGTACGCATGCTTGGTTCTGTTCGTACCTGATAGTTAACTGATGATTAACTCATCATCCTATACAGGGAATCCTGAGTGATGTTTAGGTCGTGTGATTACAGTTGAGTTTCTTGAGTAACGCCTTATTTGAGGTGGATTTCTGTGCATAGGTTAGGTGGAGAGATTATAAATGTACCTGCTCTGCTCATTGTTTTTAATCTAGTCCAGCTGAAACTGCAGACAGAATGCAGTTCCATAGACTTTCTTCTGATAGGCTGGCTCACATAACCAGGAGGTTTGTCCAGCAGGTGGGTGGGGCTTCTGTGCCTTAGAGGACTTATAAGCTGTGTCCACACTTGAAATTACATAGTGACCACAGAAAACAAAGAAACTCTTGGCAAAATAACCACTGGAAGTGGGTGGAACGTTTCTCAACATCTAGGCGAGTGATTGGAACGACTACCAACAAGAGTGACGATTAACATCGACTGACTTTGTAGTAAATACATTAAAATAGGCAACCAAAGCTTGGAATATCTGCAAGTGACTAGTCATCAGCTTCAAACCAACGTGCGTACCTGTAACTTTGTTAACTAAAAATGTGAATTATGTTGCAGTTTATTGTATTCAGTGTTTTTTTTCTTTTTTCCATTGCCTAACAGATATCTCACCAATATCACCAAACGACTGACTTTTAGCTCAACAGACTCCAACACAAACTCCAAAAGCGCAAAAACGATAAGCAGTCTGTTTATAAGACTTTGGCTTAGCTGCTAGCAAGCAAGCTAAAGGTAGCCAGCTAGCGCTACACTGATTATCAAGCAGTTTGTCTGTGTTAGCAGGTAAGCTAACATAAGATAATATTAGCCAGAAAAAGAACAGTATTATCTCATGAAGCCTGAAGTCGTGAATGGAAAACGCTGAATAATTTATTCTAATTCCTGGGCTTTATCTTGTAATATTGCTAGCTGTTCAAATTATTTTGTCAGCTAACATTAAAAACTATCACCAGATTGATGCAGCTAGCTGGCTAAATAACGGTAGCGCTATCTTAGTCAAAATGCTCGTTGGCTGACTATTCAGATTATTTCCATGACACTAGCTTCATTAATATTGACTTTATCCATCAGTAAATCATGTGGGACAAAGCAAAGAAGTCTAACATTTACTTTTGGCAATTTAATGATTCTTTTTTTATGTGCAACTTAAAATGTGCATGAAGAGGCTCTTTATTCATTGATCAGGTGGGGAAACTTTTGGTTCAGCTGCAGGAAGTGTCACCAGGATTTTTACTGTCCCAAAGAAGCTTTTAAAATCAAAAAATGCCACTATTTCTGGTGAACTAGTGCAGATGTGTACAGAGGTTGTGTCTTTTTCGCTGTAGTGAGGCTGAGGATTGTCTGCAGCCCACATGCTGCCACCTTCAATGTAACTTGTCGCTCCGAATTATCCTTCACCTCTGTGACATGCCGCAGGTTAACAGTCCAACCGTAAAGTGGCGGCGCTAATGCTCAGCAGCTGGCTCCTTTTCTGTGGTTAAATCAGACTTTACAAGCTGGTAAGTTGAGCTAAGACAAGTGATTAATAAAGACACTGAAACAGAGTCAGAATCAGTGTGTTTGCAGGCCCCTTGGATCTTTTTTCCCAACCCAGAAATAAACATATCACATTTAATCTGTTAAAAAAGTACAAATCTGCATTGTGAGGCACAAACGAGCCGCTTCATTTGAGATTAAATGCGGCAAAATGAAATAAAGACTACATTTAAGCGGTTGTGTTTCCTCCACAGCCAGCTGGTGTCCGTACGGAGGCTTCGACAGCACGGAGAGGATGTGAGAAACGTGGGAAGCAGAGGGAGATCTCCCGGGACTGACAAAACAACTCCCTAACAAAGGAGATATTAACCCGAGGAGGAATCCCAATCCAGGCCGTTTGAAGCTGACAGTTAATGAGAGTCTGCAGAAATCTGTTTACAGCTCAAACTGCAGCCTGGAATTAAATATTGGACTCTGTATGTGTTTGAGTTTAACTCTGACATCTTTATTTTTTTAACTGAAATGATCTAAAGTTCAAGTAAAAAAAGAAAAAAAGATGCTGAAAATGGGGTCTGATAATGGTGATTTAAATTTGTTCCATAGTCAGTAGCTTTGGACAGATTATCGTGACCTTGGGGGCTCGACATAAATTTGTCATGGGAGAAAAAAAGAAGGGATAGCAGATGAGGGGAAGAAAGAAAAGAGAGGATGGGAAATAAGAAATAGGAAAATTCCAGGGGAAAGAAAATCAGGGAAGATGGAATGAAGGAAAAAGAAAGTTAGGAAAGAAACAACACATTGGAAATGATTAAAGGTTGAAGAAAAGAAGAATACAAAGGCAGGAATTTCGGCCCTTTATAAATGATGGCAGCCATAGTTGTCTTATGGATGAATTTGAAGCAGCTTTATCTGAAACGGTTCAGATGTTTAATCTATTGCTTTCTGAACATTGATTTGTTTGTTTTAATGATTGATTTTTTTTCTTTTAAAAGGCAAAAAAACAAAAACTACACTTGGAAATACCAGATACTCAGTTTTAAGTCTTACATGTCACAGTTTTTTACACTTAATTTGTAATCATTTTTTTTAATTCTATAAATTAATTGTAAAAATGTGTGTTCCTCACTCCTCGGTCAATCGCCACCTTACCGTGTCGATGGGTTTATGTGTCCCAATCATCCTGGAGGCTAAATTTCCCCCCGACTGATATTTCAGATGTGACAGCAGGAATTTTAAAGCCTCCTGAGGGACAAAAAAATTGAATTATAAAGCATTCAAATTATTGTCTTTCTTACAAACAGACTTACCAAAAGTTGAATCAAGTTAAACAACATCTTAAGCCTGGATTCTTTGTAATGACCAGCAGAGGGCGACACATTTGGTTGTAAAAATAAGTCTGGGTGTATAGAAATCTGTATGCAAATGGCCATCTACCTCTCTTTATTCATGAGCTCAGGATTCACTGTCTTGATGAATTTATGAGCTCAGGGACTAGTTCCAAATCTTCTTTAATACAGTGTGACGTTCACTTTGGTTACATTAGTGTTAAAAAGGACAATAAAACAGGGGATGATTTAAGGTGATGCTAACCTTTGACCCAGATCTATCACTTGCTTATGACATCAGGTTTCAGAACACCAAGACAATAACTGTCAAAATGTTAAGTTCAACTTAAAAAAATCTCTAAATAAAATGTTACTTTGCGCACCAATGTGGCGATATCCATGTTTTTTATGTAGCTGCTCACCAGGCTCATTCTACATATAAGTATGATTGTTTCCAGTGTAAAAGAAATGTTCAAAGCAAAACCTGCAAGTTTTTTTGTTTGTTTTGTTTACAAATCCACAGGATGAAAAAAGACAAATTTTAACAGACAGAAATTTTTGTTATTAACTCTTTTTATTATTTTTACTTGACCCGGACTGTTTTCCCATCCCTTCCTCGACCCTGGATGTTTTTATCCTCGCTGTATGCATTCATGTCATAACTAATAAAACAGTCTATCAGACTCTGGAAGGTGACAGAGGCAAACAGGCGGTTTGTTTGGCAGCAGGCTCGACTCCCGGCTGAATATTCATCAGCACCACCTGCCCTCCTGCACGGCGTTTAACAGCAGCTTCAAAGCCACGGCCACAGTGTACGTTGGCTTCTTGTTCAGAGGACTTTATCCCTGCTTCGTCGGCCCTCACAGCGACCTCCGGCGGCCTGAACAGCTTTGAAGGCCTTCTCCACGATGGTGCAGTCGTCCTTCGCTCGCTGTCTGCAGCTCCTCTAAACGAGGTCCTCTTCCATCCAGAGAGCCATCTATCAGGATGAAACAAATGAGTCATTACGGCAGCTTTCAGAGCGTCCCGGCAAGGCTAATTCTGCTCTCCTCCTGAAACGTGTGGGAGTTTTTAATATTGTGGAGAGGAGAAGAAGGTGTCATCCTGGGACCAGTTTGGCTTTTCATCAATCTGCCATTTCCTTTTCTTTCCTTTTTGGGGGGGTTGTTATTTTTCTCCCTCTCGCCTACACTGAGTGAGAAACAGCGATACAAAGACCCAGAACAAAGCTTTTTTTTTTATTGTACTCCACTTAAAAAATCAGCTCTTGTTGTGCTGAAATCTCACAGGAAACTTGGACTTGAGAGAGGTGGATGTTTTTCCAATAAAAGCTCTGGGAATATTATGAAATCTCTTTGTTATGCACGTCAAAGTTTTGCTCGTTTTTCAAAGTTAGAGCTTATTTTGTAAAAGAAAAGGTTCTCATCAGCTGGTAACTTAAAAGAAACCAGATCTTGCTCCTTTAACAACAAAGTGATATACGCTCAGTAAAGCAGGCAGACATGAAATTAAACCATTAGCTGCAAATGTAAATCATCAGTTTGTGAGCTAAAATAGCAGAAAACATTCCTGTGTTAATGCTACAAACAGACAAACTGAAAAATGTGTCGACATACTCAACATATGCAAAATACATGTGCAGTTCACATTAGCTAATAACGCTGGCTGTTTAACGTTTTAGCAAATGTTAGTGAAAGTTTATGAGGTGAAATAGTCATAAATCATCTTAAAAATAGTAGTTAGAAAAACCTCAATAATAACAGAGTTGAGCTGGCTAAACAGTTTATCGAACACAGCTTTGGTTTATATTGGCTAAGTGGTTAGTTTTGGTTCATGTTAGCTAATAGTTTGGAGGGATGTTAAGTAAAAGCCTAGTTTTGATTTTTGTCAGCTAACTTCTTCACTTTTGTTTAGCTTACCTTAAAGAACATAATCATTCCATTTCAGTTTACATTAGCTAACAGCAGTGGAAGCAAGTTGTAGTTTACAGAAGTTGTAGTTTCCCACAGTTTTATTGTATAATATCAATAAGGGCTATTCTACATTAGCTAATGTTTTAGTTTTTGTTAATTCTCAGTTTTGGTATATTCTAGAAAACAAATAATTTGTAGTTTACTTTAGCTAACCCTTTGTTTTAGTTTTGTTAGCTAACCATTCATTTTTGTTTACGATTAGCATAAAGCTTAGATTTGGTTTTTGTTGGTTAACTAGTCAGTTTTAATTTATGTTAGCTAACTTCTTATAACTTTCATATAACCTAAAAGCTCAGTTTTTGTTTACATTATCTAACTGCTAAGTTGAGGTTTATGTAAACAAGCTTTCTACTTTTCGTCTGTGTTAGCTAAAAGTTCAGATTTAGTTTATGTTGTTTTTTGTTTGGTAAACGCTTAGTTAATGTTTTTGTTAGTTAACTAGTTATTTTTGATTTATATTAGCTAAGTGGTTTAGTAGAGGAGATTTTACACTTGTAATTTTCAGTCAGATCAGAAAGGTCTGACCTGAACTTGTTAAAAGTCTCATGTTAATCTCAACTGAAACACAGTCCACATCTCAGCTCCTCCATCTTCATTACCATAATGCCTCAGTTATCACTGTGGACTAAATAATATTTATCAGTTTGCTTTGTATTTAAAAATGCATGAATTAAAACAAATGTTTGTAGCGTGATAGGGCGAATGTCCATGTTTAAGAAAACATGTCGACACAACTGGAGAACATCAGTAACACGAGGAGGAGGAGGAGACGCTTCACTTCACCTTCCTCTGTTTCCTCTCACCGAGAGAAGGATTATAGAGTCTTATAAAGAATGACTTCCATCTGGACAGAGATGTGTGTGTGTGTGTGTGTGTGTGTGTGTGTGTGTGTGTGTGTGTGTGTGTGTGTGTGTGTGTGTGTGTGTGTGTGTGTGTGTGTGTGTGTGTGTGTGTTTGTGTGTGTGTGTGTTTGGGGATTTCTTTCCCTCTAAAACATCTGGAGAAACAATCTGCTGTAAATAAGCAGCACCGATTCGCTGCCACCCGATAAATAAAAAGAGAAGAAGAAGAGGCAGCAGCCAGTTTGTGCTGAATCTACAAACACACACACACACACACACACACAGGCATACATTGTTTTCCTCATGTGCTGACAGACATGATGGATACAGACCAACACACACACACATGCAGCGCTGCTGTAAGTCATGTAATGTGTGTGCAGGCAGCAGTTTATCCACACACAAACACATTTCTGCTTCAGTGTTTTTCAGACGTTTCTCTGTACGAACACGACATCATGTTCGTGTCTGTGTGCGTGAAGCTGAATTAAACTCGCTGGTCTGGATCCATTTCACACTGAAGCGGTGTTTGAGAGGGATGCAGGGCAAAACACCAGCAGAAACATGGAGCTGTGTCTGCTTTCAGTCAAACATGTAGTATTTTGTCCCAGCTGTATATGAGTGCTGATCACATTAGATTAAAAAA
This sequence comes from Oreochromis aureus, assembly GCF_013358895.1. NCBI lineage: Eukaryota > Metazoa > Chordata > Actinopteri > Cichliformes > Cichlidae > Oreochromis > Oreochromis aureus. The sequence continues at coordinate 27,016,908 of NC_052943.1, read as the reverse complement.
AAAAGATTAAATACATGAAAATCACCACCAAAAAATCTGATTGAGGAACGTTTCTTAATATTTTGATTTCAGAATATTCTGGTTAACATAGTGGTCTGTGTAAATTATAAGCTTTGTATAAAAGATGGAGGTATCCACCATCATGTTCCTTGTAGATTTGTGAAGCCCAGTTTTGAACCCTCCACCTTTGCTTTAAGGCTGCTGTAATCTTGGTTTTCAGGAGCAGGAAGACAGTTTGATTAGCAAGCTCCATCCGTAAACATGCTAATTAATGCAAAGTAACATCCAAAAATGGTGCTCAGACTTCTTGGGCTTTGTGTTAGTACGATTAAAAGGACAATAGCCATATTATTGGTCAGATAACTGCATTAAAAATGCGCCAACAGCACAAACACAGTCCAGAGGTCCAGTTCAGGGACTCCAGTGATGTGAGGGGAAGCCTAGCAGACAGCTAGCAGCTACAGTCAGTCAAAGAGGCCACACCCCTAATAATGCAAACTTTAAGCCTTAATAAATTCAAACAGTTGAGTTATAAACACGTTTTCCACCTGTACAGGTGTTATGAAGGGGGAAGTTATCTACAGAGACCGAAATCAGGCTGTAAACGTGTATTTCTAATGTGACATTTTAACATGGAAATCTATGGGGACTGAATCACTGCTGGCGCCTCTTCTGGACATTAGAGGAACTGCAGCTTTTGGACCTCGATGTAAACTGCTTGTTTTCCACCATTAGCACATTTGGAGCACAAATTTAAATTCTTTATTGCAAATAAAGAAGTAAAAGCTCCTGTGCTGTCATGTTTTAAATTCTGGTGACTTATTTTTGTTGTACTTTTTGGGACTTTTTTGGAACCTTTTTTATATTGTATTGTTCTCAGGTCTTCCTTTATTAAAACATATGTGCATTTCATGCAGGTTTTGTGTAGTCGTTGCAATTTGAGGCTTTTTTGTTTTTTATTGCAGATCTTTTTCTATTCATGTATCTCTTTTGTCCAAATGTAGAAAACTAACCTTGTGGTTATTAAAGTTATGCAGAAACTTTGAATATTACTTTATTTTTTTTGTCTCACACGAACCTTCTTTCTAAAAAGGTGATGGAGTTAGTATTTGGAAACAGTTCCAATGAGAACTGCTCAGTTCATGATGTGAGGCTGGACATCACACTTGCACATGTATGGAAGCACGCGTGTTCACGTCCACACTCAGTCTCTTAATTCGCTCCAACAGCCAGCGTGCACATTTGTGTTTCTGATTCACTGATAATCTTCAGTGTTTTTTTAAAGAGGCTGAATTAACAACACACACACATCCATCCTCCCCCCCTCGGGCCTTTCTTGGCGCGCTTTCCCATAATTCCTCTTGTCCACACCACAAAGCGCCGTCCCTCAGCAGCCTGCAGTCCATCAGAGAGAAGAGCGCCGAGCCGCCGCCGCCGCCATTATGGTGAATGGTGGTTTTCTCGCGGGACGCTGAGCCGGCGCTCTGAACCCGAAAACACGGAGCTGCTTGTGTTGTTGTTGTTGTTGCGTTTGCTTTCCTGCGTTCAGTTCGACGATGCGCTGCACACACAGCGTGTTGGCTGCTTAGTTTGGCAGAGACGCAGGTTGTTAATTATGTTTTCCATGCCAAGCATACAATCACACGTTAATTGGAGTTGGAGCAGAGGATTGTGGGAGTGAAGTGAATGATAATGACTGCGTGGTCATCTGCATCATCATCATCATCATCATCATCATCGGTATGATCAGCACCCGAAAGAGCTGCTGCTGAACACTGAGAGAGGAAAGAACAACCAGACTCAGACGCTCTGTACAAGACCCTCAATATACAACATACTCACGCTGCACTAAACACACAACACGCTGAATCTACAATACACAACATAAAACACACTGAGGGCCAGCTTTGGCCCACATCTGTGTGATGCCACCATCGTGAAAATGTGCCGATTAGAGCAGAAAGTTCTGTTAACCGTGAGCTCATTTATACACAAAGTATAGTAGTATCACTGAGGACCTGAACTACGCGGCGCTCGGCTCTAGTGAGGACTGACTGAACAGCTACAGGACAAAGTTTTGGCATCACACTCACAGCTTTGAGCCATCCACCCGTGCCAATTACGCAACCAAACTAATAACATCTCCCCCGTCGTTCCAAATACATCGGCACCCCAGCCACATCGGGTACAAAGCAAGGCAAGCTTTCTGTCTATAATAAATTGAGCACAATTTGCAGTAAATTTAATGCTGCAAAACTCATAAATTCATGTCTCTGTGATTCTTTTAAAGAGGCTTCTCCAAAATATCGCACGCTGAAAGGGAAACTTGTACAAATACATACGTTGTAAATAAGGGCTAGCCAGAGAAATACTCATGTCCACTCTTTTCAGCTGTAAAGTTGACAAAGTAAATCCCAACAGTAGCTGGGTTAGTACACACTATTAGTAAATATGTCACAATACATCTGTAACTCTGTTTCTGCTCTTTAGCGTCTCTTAGCTTAGAAAACTATTTTTTCCGATCTTCCCAGTGGGCCCTGAATGCAGCAGCAGGTCTTCCTCCCATCATCACCTCGGTGTGGCGGCTGCAACAAGAGTCACCGGGCTCTGTGGCGGCGGCTGCGGTGAGGTGTGTGGCGGCAGATGGCCGACGGCCCCACGGGGAACCAAACGGCCACTTCGACTGCCAACCCCCGCCGAGAGGTGAGGGGTTTCCGGCACTGAGCAACAGGGGCGAGAATGAGGGTGAGCCCGGCCTCACCTCGACATCCGTCAGGGCTCGCCGTTAATGAGGAGACGAGGACGAGTGAGGGAGTGAGGTGAGGCTCAAGGGGGCGACGAGGGGGAGCAAGGTGAGAGATAATAGTGATGGTGATAAATAAGAAAACAACAGGAGGCAGAGAGAAGGGATGATGCAGCAAGACGAGCGAGAGAAGAAAGTAAGAAGAAGAGAGACTGAAGCACGCAGACCTCCACCAGGCTGCACAATCCTCCCAACATGTATTTAATAAAAAACAATAAAACCTTCACATTTTTATGATCTGTATTTCTCACCAAACCCCCAGGAACATTTTTATTTTCTCCTCCTGGACATCTCTCCTGCTTTGTTTTGTTCAGTTTGTTTGCATGTGCACCCAAACTTCCTCATTAAACACCACCTGTACACGAACAATTATAAGAGAGTGCTAGTGCTTAATTATCATACTCTCACCTTCCTTTTCATTTATTGGGATTTCTCGTCTGTGGATTTTATTGCCCCCAAAGTTCTGCTAATCTGCCCATAAAAAACCAAAACCTAACGAATTCTCATCCCATAATGCCGTTTTGTCAGATGCTGCCTGCATCTCTGCATTAAACACAAGGTGTCTTTGCTGTATCTGTGGGAGTATCATGCTCTTGTCCAACATAATCAGTGCTAGTAGGTTAAAGGGGTGGTGGAACTTACCGATTTATTGTGGTTTCCATGGCCTTTGGACCTTCGTGTTTTTACTTTGTTTGGCTTCATTACCCCTAATTTAGCCATTTAGGTTTTTTTTTCCTAGCTAGGTTTTCACACTAAAAAAACCTACAAAATCAGGTTAAGGAATTAGAAATTACTTGGTTATTTTTACACACTGAAATCAAATATTGGTTATGTTTTGGCTCCACATAGTACTCAGTTGGGTTTTATCACAAAAAACTGCTCAGATTTAGGTACTAAAAACTAGCGTTCTTTTGGTTGAGACTATCAATGCTACTCGATTAGCTGTAGGCACGGAGAGCCACTGTTAGGTTTAGGTGCTAAAAACAAATTGGTTAATTTTAGGCACTAAAAAATACTTAATTAGGTTTTGGTGCTAAAAACCTGCAAGTTAGGTTTGTGTTCTAAAAACTACTCAAAAGGTTTACACGGTAAAACTTACTTGGTTAGCTTTACAGGCTAAAAACAGCTACTACCTTGTTAACTTGATGTACTGATATCTAGCCAACTTTGTTACTACTCAGTTAGCTTTAGATGCTTAAAACTTCTCCATTAAGTTTACATATTACAAGAAAGGCTCAGAAAGGCTTATGCACTAAAAACTACTTGGGGAGATTTACATGCTACAAGACAGTTAGCTTTAGGTACTAAAAATTTCTGTACTAGGTTTAAAGTTAACTGTAGTTGTCATGTATTACTTTAAAAGTTTTGGGTGCTAAAAACTACTTGTGGAAATTTACATACAACGATCTACGAGTTAGCTTTAGTTGATATAAACTACTTGGAAAAGTTTTGGTGTTTAAAATCTACTCAGTTAGCTTTGGGCGCTAAAAACGTATCAGTAAGGGTTATGTTAAGATTATGTTCTAAAAGCTAAAGCTAACAACAAAAGCTAATAACAGAATTAGATGTTATAAACTATTCTGAAAGTTTTAGGCAATAAAAACTACTTAATTAGGTTTACGCCCTAAAAACCACTCATGTTTAGGTGCTAAATCTACTTGGTTTGCTTTAGGTGCTAAAGATTCATGTCACATTAGTCAAAGTAATAAATTTGGAATTGCGAAAAAAACACAAAACAGGATTTGTTTTTGTTTCTTAGCAAGGTAGAGGCATTCATGGATCACTAACAATACAACATACTTGTAAAACACACAGCTGCACAGCTGTGGTACATTTGTGGATAGAAACTGCTCAGTGCTCAGTGTATGACTTATTTCATGGATTTCAAACTAATTTTAAATTGAAGCCAACAGATGTTTCTATAGCAGATGGTGGAAAAACGGGAACTTTTCTGTCATTTCATTGTTGACCATTACTTAATTACTTTGGTGTAGTATGGGGGTATTTAGTAATTGACAAATACACAACAGAGGCAGCGCAGATTAAACGTTTGATTACTGTTTATGTTCACTGCCACTATCTTGGATTTTTAATTTGGGATTGGTAGGGCTGTTTCGACTTTCCGAGTTGGAAATTCAAAGGGTTGTTCCTGATTAAAATTCTGACTGGGAACTCAGAAATTCCAAGTATGAAGTGCCAACATTTAATTTGAGTGTGAACATGTTTCCAAACAAATCATTACCAACTTTTCCTCATCTGGTCACAGTTAGGTTTCCTCCCATTGGTGGTTCTGAGAGATGACAGCAGATGAAAGATGGGGGGTTTGGGGTTTTTTTTTTAGAAGCCCAAGATGGAGAGGCAGAAAGAGTGAGACGGTGATTAAAACCAGAGACAGAGAAATGAAGAGAAAAGAATAAAAAGAAGCTCAGAGTTCCTCTGGGTTCAACATTGAGCTCCTCAAACTTCTGCAATTTTAAACCGAGAGAAGAAAAAACAGAAAAAACTGCCTGTGATCAGGAATTAGCCTCCTCCATCCCTCCAGGATCTCCGCTCCATCATCCTTTCTCCCATCATGCCTCACCTGACAGAACATTACAGATGCATTATGGGGTCTGAGGGAGGAGGGCGAGGGGACGCAGAGCTTCATGAATATTTGATAAAACATGAGACGACCAAACAGAGGTCGTCAGGAGAGGAGGAGGGTCATCAATATTACATCAGAGCGCCACATGGACTGCCTCGCTTCACTCTTTTATTTCTGCTCTTTGTTTCAGGGAAATTTGGGAAAGTTTGAAGAGAAGAAAGAGTTTATCCTCAGTACACCTCTCCGCTGCTGGAAAAAGAAAAAAAAGAAAAAACTTTCCTCTGCAGGACCTCAGACTCCAGTACTTTCTAAGTTTTCCTGCATGGCTGTTTTTGCATGCAGGGTTTTGTGTTGTAGCTCCAAAAGTCATAAAATTAGAGTCAATTGTTTACTATAGTTTATAAATTATCCTTTATTTTTTTAATTGTCCATGATGGTGGATTTTTTTTCTCTGTAAATGCAGATGGACTCAGCAGACAACACTAAAGTTATGAGCTGCAGCGATAATCAACAAGCAGAAGATGAGGGATGAAGACTGTAGGGTTCAGATTTGTCACATAATTAAAGCTAACTAAGAATCAAAACTGGGTTTCACTCATACAACCATGAAAGGGAATGTTTAGAAGACCTGCTATGAAGTATGAGATGGAAGTGGAAGAGCTGAAAATGTTTAGATGATCACTGGGAGAGAGCAGGATGGACGGGGTCAGGAACACATCCATCAGAGAGAGCTCAGAGTCAGAGAAGTTGAGATGGTTTGGATATGTGCAGGAGGAAGAGTGGATATACCGGAGCTGCCAGGCAGGAGGAGAGGAGGAAGACCTTAGAGGAGGTTCATGGATGTAGTGAAGGAGGTGTGACAGAGGAGGATGCTGGGATAAGAGGAGATGGCAGAAGATGAAGGGACCAGCTGAAAGAAGAAGAAAGACTTCCTGTTTGACGTGTAGAAGCTCAGCTCCTTAACTTTTGATCCTCCAGGTTAGAGTAAAAGTTCTATTCTGTATGAAAAAATATTAAATTTTTAAATCTGTGTGTTTTTATGTGCACTCTTTTCCCCTGATAAAGAAACCAATGGGCAACGTCAGCTGACTGCACTGTTGTTACAGTTCATTTTTTACCTGCTTGCAGTGTTTTTACCTTATTAAAAAGGTAAAAATCCACGACAGACTGACTATAAAAGTTGGACAGAGTACTGTGCTATCAGCTTTGTGTTTTTAAACAGGATGTGATGAACGAGGGTGGCTCTGACTGAAAAACTGAGCATGGCAGTGACCTTTTAGTGACACTGTAGCTCGTCCCCGGCTTTATCGTCTTTTTTTACTCTAGTGATGTCAAAATGTACAAAATGAAAACTATTTTGTATTTAATAAGAGTTAAAAACAGCAACTGAGACCATAAAGTCAGCACTAAAACATTCACTGAAGTCATTAATCAAGGGAGCAGTAGGGTCATTTTCTCATAGACTTTTATAGAATCAGACTTCTTTGATCAGCGGATGAGTCGCCCCCTGTTGGTCATTAAAAAAAGGACATTTTATTAATCTTGTGCTCGTTTTGTTGATTTTGTTTCGCTTTGACTTGTTCTCCAGGCTTCAAAATCAGCTGTAGTCTGAAGTATGTTTATACCTGTATTTTTCTTTGTAAATATTATGAGTGTAAGACACTGATCTGAGACCAGGTGGCATTTTTTGATGTCTCTCATTATAAAATTATTAATAACCTTCCTGTCAGGTCAGCGCTGGCTCACCCCTGAGACTCGCTGTAATTACAGTCGTCTTTGTGTTCGGAGCGTCTGTGGTCCTGCGGGACGAGCGGTGACGTCGGCGGATCTGCCGCCGTCCCGCAGAGTGTCACACTGCAAAAGGGATGATGCTGAGCTCGTTTCACGGCGGCTCAAAGTGATGAAGACGTGACTTTGATCGCAGCCCTGTTGATGAAGATCAGACTAAATAATCAGGTTGTCGAACACGGAGGAAACATGAAGCCGTGAAGGAGATTGGAGAACACAACTCTGAACCACAAAAGCAACATAAAACTCACATCATTCATGAGGTGCAGCGACCTTTGACCTCCACCTGAGTGACGCGTCTTTAACTTTTTGAGTACGAGATGTAAATCATTTCATCTTCCTGATGCATTCAACTGTTTATTTTTTAAGACTTTAAAAAATTAGTTATTAGTTGAGTTTGTTATAAGAAGCTCTAGACAAACACTTTAAATCCAGAAAGTCCACCTTAATCCGTGTTAAGGTGGACTGATTGTTAAAAGATGCAACTTTTTTATGATGCCAGTTTTCATAGGGCTCATTCATTCTGTTATCTGGTATTAAAATTAAACAAACTACACTCATCAAACAGAGGGATAAGGAAACAGCTCCATCAGTCCGTTGTGACCTCCTGCAGGGCCGCAGACCTCAGGTTGGACCCCTTTGCTGGGCTCTCTGAGGCCTGATGGGTCCCAGAGGATGGATTCAGTGTAATAGTCCTCCTGAATGTAGCACGGTTATTTAAATTGCTAATTATGAACAAATAAATAAAACATGACCTTAGCGTGTTTTTATGTCGCACTGTAAAAACTTTGGGCGACAGTAAATCTGTTCGCTGATGACTCGCCTGTTGTCGGGTAGAAGCTGCTGCTGCTGCTGCTGGGTAAATGTCACTGTGTTTAAACAGCAGAGAATCCAGTTACATGTGTATTTAATTCTGCTTTTATGTTTTGATGAAATATCATTTTTGTCATATTACACTTTACACATCAGCACTGTTGTTCAGTATAGCGCCTCAATGCTTAATAGCTGACATTTCAATGATGATTTTCAGTTCTTTCTTTCTCTTAAATCAGGTTTTGGTTCATTATCTATATGAAAAATGCTGTTTTAGCTCCTCCCTCCTCTCAATCAACTTCCTTCTGATTGGTTGTCCTTCTGAAACAGAAGGTTTAAACACCAGGTGGGTGGGCCTTCTGTGCCTAACATCACTGATGCCATCATACAGATCCAGCAGTTGAAAGCTCAGCCTTCAGACTTCACTGTTTCACTGTTTGTTTGTTTGTTTTTTTCAATCTTGGCTCTGTGTGATGTCATAGAGGGATTGCTTACTAAATATGATAATCTCAATATGGGGCTCGAACCGAGCCCCGTTCTGACTCCATTAGCTGCTTGTGAACAGTTTCTTTAGTGGTTTTGCTGAGCACAGTGGGATTGGAGATTCTTCTGCAGCAGCTAATAAGAGACTGCTCTAAGAGGGCCTCCTTCAACGGTGGCTTATAGCTAGCAGATTAAAGTGAGGTATGACATTTAACAGAGTGTGGAGAGGCAGTTACAATCGTTAAAATCTTCCTAGATTAACAGTTAGAAGTGCTTTTAAAAAAAAGGATGCAAAGGTGGGGTCAAGGGAGGTGTAGGAGGAGCATGACTTTGCCTTGATAGTCATATTTTTGTTGCAAAATCATTGCACCTGCCAAGTTGAAGTAAAATCACCTGGTCCTGCATTTACAAACTTTCAGAGAACTTGTAGCTTACCCTGAAAAATATCAGCAAGCATTCACAGCTCAAAGCTCCGTCCACATGGGAAGCATTCAGCAGACATGTCAGTGACTCTCTGTGGTCTCGCTGCTGGCTGCTTCCTGTGTGGACGCCCCTTCAAAGTGGTTTAAAAAAGACTAGAATCCGGTGTGGTCGAACCTGTCGATGAGTATGATGTGACATCATAATCCCCGACTAACCTCTGCAGTGTGTGTGCACCGGAGACCTGCATGCACAATCCGACTCCTTTCTACATTAATGGAATCAATGAAAACAGAAAACTGCACATGTAGTTACTGCAATCAAGAAACAGTGGCCATCTCTCCATTGTTTCTTAACCCACCTTGAATATGTACGCCTTGTTCAGTCAGTTTGTTTTTATTGGTTCTCTTGGATGTCATGATGATTGGATCCCCTGAAGTTTAAAAGGGGAAGATCAACAGGATTTTATGTCACGTTATTTCATGTCTCTGCTCCTTACGAAGCTCTTAAACGACCTTTAAGACCTTAGGACTCCTCAGATGACTTCTGATTAACATTTATTTTTACCATGATTTAACTTTCAGGGCGAGTTCTTAGAGCACAAAAGTTGTTTGTAAGTTTGTCTAAAGTCTCTTATGGTTAATTAAATTTCTTAAATCGACTTTCGAGGAAACCCGGTTGAACTAGCAGCGTAATCTCGTGCGGTATAACAGCGCAAACGACATTGGACAGATGCTGATGTTTTAACATGCAGTAGAGGTCCAGGTATGTTTCTTTCTTACAAAGAAACAAACGAGATTATTGCAAAAACGAGATGAATGCACGTGTCTTTGTTTTAACACGGGTCACAGTGGAGCCTGATTTTTAAATTAGTCTCAGGCCATTTATTTTTATGTATTGTGAGTTCTGACTCGTGTGTTGCACGGTGAACCTAAATATGGGCCTTAAAGTTGTAGGTTGGGGGGGTTTGTGCTTTTTATTTTCTTCTAATTAGTTAGAAGCTCGTTTAAAACAATTCTTAAACTCTTAACAAGGATGTCCAGGCAAAGTTCTCGAAGTAGCACTTTGATTTTGTTTGCTGGGTTGCTTTTGTAATAGCTAAACTAAAGTTAATTTATTTATTTTTATAAAATATGGATCGTTGAACAGTCTTTTACGGTTTTCGGAGCAGTTTAAAAACTCGCCTTGATGTTCAGGAGCCACTTTAGCTCGAGCTGTTGTTACACGAATGCAGATTAACTTCACTGATGAATATTTAACTTTAATTTCACTTAGCAGGATTGTGTTTGAGAGAAGTGATGTGAGCTGCTCCTCCATTTTAATGACAAAACACTTGATTTAAACATTAATGCCGCTGCAGATGTATATCCGGAGGAGGGAAATGGGGCAGAAACCTGAAGGAGAGGATCTCATCAGGTTTGGACAGTAAGTGCTCCGACGAACAAAACAGCCATGCATAATGTAGAAACATCCATTTGTCATCTCTGAGTGTGACAGAGAGCAGAAACAAAGATCACCTCATTACTGTCATTATCACAGAATAAAAATCTAAAGGGAGGTTTGGAGAGGGCACGGCGTGGTCCCACGGTCAGCTTTAATTTTGGAGGGATTGTTCCTTTAAAAGCACCTGCTGTCAGATATGACTCCCACTAACAGAGAAGCAGGATCTTAATTATCCCCTCAGGAGCAAACGTTGGACACCATCAGCTGATTAAAGACACAAACTTCTTGTAATCAGTCGATGGACGAGTGTCTGAGTCCGTATCATCCGTATCAGCTGGATATTTTTATCTGTTTCCATTTATGAGGCTGACTGTGGAGATTTTTCAGCTTCTTTTCTTTTACATTATAAATAAATTAAACTTCAAGTAAGCATAAGCCTTCACTGTGGGCTCCAACATTTTCCCCTTGAATAACAGCTGAATACATCATTACACACCAAAAATAACATAAAACACTTAGAAAAGCTAAACAGTGTAATAATCATTTGCTTTATTTCAGTCGGGAAAAACAGCTTCGAGCTTTAAAACACGTTAGGCTGGCAAACACCAAGCAGATGTAGCTTTAGCTCGGTAAGCTGCCTACACTGGCTAACAGTTCATTTAAGCACAACTGTTTACCTCCAGTTAGCGTTCAGTTCAAGAGAAAGACAAATATATACACATGCTGCTGTATAACTACAAAACAATGTTTTATCTCTGTTTACTTTATTTAAAGAATGCAGAAATATTACATGAAAAAACTACTAATTATTATATTATATTATATTATATTATATTCTTTAAATAAATGATTTCATATGCTGAAACCGATAATGACTTAATAAGACGAGGCTCCTGTAGAAAAGTACCTCAGAGTACTTTGCTATCAAAACTGGAAGTAAAGTTCATTACAGTGTGTACTTAATTAAAGCTCTTTGTATAAATTTCCTGGGCAGCTGAAGGATGGCTGTTTGTCATGCTTCCACCTGGTGACAATAAACAGCTACAACATGTAACTGATGGTCTGACGGCTCTGCGTGGAACCAACACACAACTGAACTACACCCGCTGCACCGCTGCACAGTGATATATATACACGGGATGTGATTTGTATCAAATGAAGAGGTTTTTTTTATAATAATAATAATAATGATAATAATAACGGTTGAAATTATATGTGTTATTATAAACATTATTACAGCTATTATGACTATTATCACTACTGTTTATATCATCACCATTTCCATGAATGAAGAATTTCTTGATGTATCCTTTATGTATAAATGTATATGTAGATTGGTATTAATTTAGCAGTAATGCATCCTGAAAACCTGAATACATTAAAGACAGATTTTTCCCTCTGTTTAAATGTTTGAATGTAAAGTTTTGTGACTGAAATGTTTTAAATACTGCATGTTTTATGTTAGTTTCTAAAAATTGTTCAGATTTTGTCGATAAGCAACGCTGATAAATGGACTGATTGTGAAATTTAATAAAGATGGGTTGTGTATGTATTTACTGCGTAGTTCAGACACAAAGTTATTTGAAACAGTACAAATACTTATGGTACTTACAGTACACATTCTGCTGTACTCACAGCAGCCCCGTGGTGTACAACATGTGGTCTGTGGCTCCACCTGCTGTATGACTCATACTAATGATAACAAGTTTACTTTTATTTCAGCAATTATTCAGTGAGATGTTTTTTGTTTTTATTGTGTTTCACCTTCATTTGTTTGAGCTTAAACATAATTTACTGTCATTTTTTGAATGTATCTGTTGCTGAATAAATTGTCTTTATTCTTATGATATTTGTGTCTTTAAAAGGGAAATTTTCTGTTTTTGATTTTAAGGCAACAAAAATGAGACAGGTCAGTTTCTTCTTTCTTTCTGTCCTTTTCACGATTCTTCCTTTTTTGTAAGTGTTATAATTTTCATGTATTTCGTCTCCTGGTGATCTTGAATCTTGAAGTGAAAGTGAAGTGAAATCTTCATTTGTCTTGGATCATTACAATACACACATATATATTTTTTATATATTATATAGTTTATTTATCAAATATATTTAAACCGTTTATGTTATTCTGTTGATACTATATTTATTGTATTATGTTTTTGTTTATATTTTATTTTCATTTTGATATTTTATCATGTTGACCTTTTTAAAAAAATATTTTACTGTTTTATGAAAAATGTATAGATCGTTGTTTTGTTCCTTTTTAACTTATAAAACATGTAATTTGTTTTAATATTTAAATGTGTATTTATCTTAATTTACCCAGTGATCATTTTATTTTTAATTGCAGTGTTTTGCATTATTTAATATTTTCTAACTGTCATATTTTTACTGTATTAAAATAAATTTCCTTTTTTTGTTTATTTCTTGATTTATTTTTTAATTTAGCTTTTTAAAATGATTTTAACTTTTTGTGTATTTCATTAGAGACCGTCTGGTTATCAGTATATTAGTATACATTTATTAACATCACTTTGTTTGTTTTTTTATCCTTTCTGTGAATAAATGTTTTTGTTATTAGTTAAATTTGTTATATTTAGTGCGAGCGTCATATGTGAAGTATATAGTGTTTTTATTTTTTTATTTTTTTATTTTTTTTACTGTCAGCTCTGAATCTGAATGTTGTGTTCTTCATCTGCCTCAGTTTTCCAATAATCCACACAGGGAGGAGGAGGAGAGGTACACGTTTACCAAGCTCACTGAAGTCTTAGATCGCCACCTTGTGGTTACACACAACAACACAACAAAAAAATTTACTGTAATAAACTTTTCAAATTTAATTCCACAAATTTATCCCAAAACATTTCATTTATCTATCAGATGAGCACCAGTAGGAGAAAAAACAAGTTAAGATTTTAAGTTTGCAGGACAGAAATTGAAACTAAACAAACTAATTAAATAAACTAAAAAACAAAACAAAAACAAAGTACATTAAAAGTACTTAAAAGCAAGATGCTGAATCACTTTTGGTAGATTTGACCATATACATCATATATGATCATATATACTTTTACTATATATAAACAGTAAACACAATCCATAAGAATATAAAGAAATAAGTCCCTCTAACAAATAAAGTAGCTCAACACATAAAATTACACCAAATTAAATGTTCACTTTAGTAAAATATAGTAGGTCAGTAAAACACTGACTGAAAAGGTCGGTAAAGTACAATAAATATATTTCTATAGACCAGTGGTTCTCAAACAGAGGCCAAGTGGGGCAATCAGAACATGATTTGTGTCCACTAAAATTAGTTTTCTGATGCTACAATTCAGCTTCCTTGTTTTTCATTGTTTTTTAAAATAGTTAATTCTGACATTATGTGTGACAAAAAATGTTGATATGCTATAAAGTAACTTTAGTTATTCTGATTAATTAGTATTTATTTACATTCATATTCTCTAATATTTTTATTAGAGAATATATTTTTATTTTATTTAATTTGCATTAATTTTATCTTAAATGATTGCTTTATTATTTTTATTATTACTTTATTATTTTAGTATATACATTTTTGAATGTACTGTATTTTATTACTTAATGTTTTTTACATCATGTTATTTAAATTATAAATATGTTTTAATTTTATTAATTATTTATTAATTTTAGTTTTTGGTACTTTTATCTCTGAAAATATTGTATTGTATTAATTTAGATTATATTTTAAATTAATATAATATTAAATATATATATAATATATTACTAACCTAATATATTTTTTATGAATTTTAATTTTATGTATATATTATGCATTATTTTCATGTTTATTAATGTTTTCGTTAATAAAAGTATAATTTCAAGTGTGATATATTACTGTATTAGCTTATTTAATATTTTAATAATAAATATGTTTTCCTCCAAATTTATTTTATTTTGATAATTTAATTTGACGAAATTTTTAATTGGTCAATTTATTTCAACTTTTTCCCCCACCAGCAGAGGGCGACAATGCGTCGATGTACAGACCCCTGTAAACCTAAGAAGAAGAAGAAGAAGCAGGCAAAACAGCTGGGTTGTTTGCGGCATTTAATCGTCGACTTTCTGTGTCTGTTTTCGTGGAAAACGAAGTCAGCGGCGGGCCCACGGTCCACGAGTTGTTTTATTGTCTGGAGCTGCGTGGATCACCTGAGAGCGTGCATTGGTGATTTCAGGTGAGCTGCTGATTTTATTTCCTCCTCTACATTAGCCGCCAGCTAACTGTTAGCGGAGCTCTTTTCTGCACAGACAGCTTAGAAATTGGAGGGGGTTTTTGGTTCGGTTTTGTTCGACGATGTTTCTGATTCAAACTCTGCAAAGAAAACATGAAAACGCTCCTTTTTTAGATCACACTTTCAGTTCGACGATAATGAAACCACTGAGCGCTGAATTTTCTCGAAGGCTCTCTCTCTGAACTGTCAACACATCTCTGATCAGAGAGGATTAATCCGGGTTACACCAATCCCGCACAAAACCTGCTCTACATTAATGAAAATTACGTGTATTTTTTTTTCTCCCTCTTTGTTTTTGTTTTTATGTTTCTGTGTCCCGTTATAGTTCCACCTCTAAAACACTTGCTGGGGCAGTCTACCTGCGTCAGTTTCTCTGTATTTAAACTGAATACCTGCTGGTTAAACTGATACCCCCCACCCCCAAAAAACAACCCAAAAACAAAACAAAAACAAAAAACACTGGTAATAAAAAAAAAAAAAAGATTAAAAAAATGGTCAAAAGAATATGGTGGGCAGAAGAGAAACCGTGATACTGCATGAGAAAGTCAGGAGTGGGTGCGAAGTGAGGGTATAAGGGCAGGATCTAAATTAGGACAGCGAGATGGTTTCAAGGTGGGAGTGGGATTGCATCAGGGATCTGCTCTGAGCTCCTTCGTGTTTGCAGTGGTGATGGACAGGCTGACAGATGAGGTCAGGGAGGAGTCTCTGTTTACTTGGATGTTTGCAGACGACACTGTGATCGCTAGCAAAAGTGTGGAGAGGTGAAGATATGCTCTGGTGAGAAGAGCAATGAAAGTAAGTAGAAGCAAGTCAGAATACATGTGTGAATGAGAGGTGGGCATGCAAAGAGCAGAGAGAGTAAAAGTTTAGATAGGTTTAAATATCTGGGATCATGGACCATGTGCAGAGGATGGAGAGTGGATATATCGGAGCTGTGAGGGAGACGTCAGAAGATGTTCATGGATTTAATGAAGGTGGACATGCAGAAAGTTGGTGTGACAGAGGAGGGTGCTGGAATAGGAGAAGATGGTGGCAGATAATCTGTTGTACAGACCTCTAAAGCTAGCAGCTTAAAGAAGAAGAACTGTGTTTATTTTTATTTCTTCTTTATTTTATTGCAGCTTGATCTAACAGCACTTAGGGATCGGCAGGATATATTCTTATCACATTTCTGGTTTTCCATAATTTTACGTTAACTGTGTACAACTATGGTTAAAAAGAAAAGTACACCTGCTTCAAATTCAAAGGTTTTCAGTATCAGGATGTAATGAAAATCATCTGGTTCTTAGCAGGCCTTAAAATCATTTAAATACAACCTCAGATAAACAGCAACAGATGACATATTACATGTTAGGGCTGGGCGATATGGCCTAAAATCCATATCACGGTATAATTTGAAGCATGTGCGGTAACGATATATATCGCGATATATTCTTTTCTTCTGTATAATGTATTTTACACACTATAAGGCACACTTAAAATCCTTTAATTTTCTCAAAAATCGACAGTGTGCCTTATGTATGAATTCTGGCTGTGCTTACTGACCTCGAACCGATTTTATGTAGTACACAGCGTGCAGAAATCTGTCAAAAAATGTTTTAGTATGACTTTGGTAAGCTATGAAGGCGCACCGCTTGATGGATTGCCGGAGCATTACGGCTGCCGTAGTCAGGAGCCTCACGGAGTAATCTGGGTCCCAAAGTCAAACACACACTGCGTCATCACTGAGAGTTAAAAACTGTCTAAATTCTTTCATTTTTAATAAAAATCATCAGCGTTGCTGCTTTACCAGGTGTAACAATTAAGTTTAACATCCAGGCATCCATGAAAACAGAATTTATTACATTCAACGGAGTTAGAAGTTAGCAGGAAGTTAGCTCGCTAGTTTCCACCTAAACATGATATGCCATGTTCTGACTGAGAGATTTCTGAAAAAATTTAAACGTACAGCTCTGCTGTCACTTCCAACACAAATGAAGAGAGAAAACTAAACAGCAGTGACGTTTGTAGGGTTACTGAAGTTGGACTAGTTGGTATATAATGATATGCTACGTGATTGCTAGCAAAACAGCTACGTTAGCATAACATTAGCACAGTGAAGCTGAGGGATGAACACTAACTTTTTTCCACTCGATAAAAGTTAACGTGAGGGTTCCCGATGGTTAGGGACAAATGCAATTGTCTGCAATTGCATGGCAGGATGCTGTAACTTCAGTCAGGAGAACAACTGAGATTATCCATCCACAATACGAAGTTAGTCATTAATATACTGCAACAACATGGGAATAGAGCAGCTGCGAGAGAATTCAGCATTAATGAATCAATGGTACGGAAGTGGAGGAAGCGCAGTTTTTGGCTTTCCCCATATTCCAAAAGTGCTTCGTCTCTTTGCTATTACTGTCGCTCGGCGTAATTTGCAGATGATATTGTTTGCAGCCGCTGCAATGCTTTCGACCAAAACAGGCGCAGCTTGATGACACCATCAACATGCTACATGCAACATGCTATCGTGGTAGAGCGGTATAGTCAAAATCTCTACCGTTGGCCAAATTTGTATCGTTTCTACCGTATAACGTTTATACCGCCCAACCCTATTACATGTGTCATTATTTATTTCACAAAAACCAAGACAGAAGCAGTGTGTGAAAAACAAAGTTCACCCTTACGGCTTCCATGGGAATGAAGAGGGTAAGTAGCAGCCGGGTGCTGGTAATCAAACGCATTGATTAGTTGATTTTCATCGAAGCGGAATTATGCTGGTCTGGATTACTCAGGTGTGTTAACAGAACACCACAATCTTCCCAGGAGGGGATGTCCTAGCAAATTCACCCGAGCTCAGCCCGTGCAATGCTCAACTACAAGAAAACCCAAGAGCTCCATGTCAGACTACAGGCCTCAGCTAGCATGTTAAAGTTCATGACAGTACAATTAGAATAACAGGTATGGCTTGTTTGGAAGGTTTTTCCAGGAGAAAGCCTCTTCTCTCTGAGAAGAACATGGCAGCACAACAAAGCACAATCGCCTCAAACGAGCTGTCAGCACGGTGGTGGAGGGTTCATGTTTTGGGTACCTTGCAGTCCCTGAGTGAACAGTGAACTTTTCTCTGTACCAAAGTGTTCTTGAGTCAAACGTGAGGCCACCTGTCCCACAGCTAAAGCTCAGCTGATGTTCAGTTGTCGAGCAGGACGGTGATCCAAAGCACAGAAGCAGATCTCCAACAGTGGCTGAAAGAGAAAATAATCCCGATGCTGCAATGGTCCAGTCAAAGTCCAGATGCTGTGGGTGGGACATTCAGAGAGCTGTGAATGAATGATTGCTCCAAACCTCAATGAACTGAAGCAAGAAGAGTTTGACCAGAATTCCTCCACCGCAATAACTGAGAGTTACTGCTGCTGGGTGTGTCGTTTTTCACACGCTGCTTCTGCATGTCCTCATACTTAAAACCTTACATCTGAAAGAGGGTGTACTTCATCTTTCAGCAAAACTGTATCAGGGTGAACACTTTTTATGTTTTTGTTGACATTATTAGAAATTTCCTATCGTAAAGTAGCCGAGGCAGACGTGACACCATCAAGAAAATAATGGTTTTTTTCCTTCTTCACTTCCTGAGCACGCGGTGTTCACTGTTAAGTTTTGTTTTCTCTCAGGACAACTCGTCCTCCACCTTCACATCACCTTTTACATCTTCTGTCTTCCCTGACACCTTCTGTCTGCAGGAAACGCCCAGAGCGTTTCTCCACAGCTCGCCATCATGTCTCAGAATTACCCGTACAGAAAGCCGCCGTCTGACACCGACCTCAGAACTGATCCCGGGCCTTACAGATCTGTGGACTACCGCCACTCCTCAGCGGACCGTGACTTTTACAGGCAGCCACAAGACTCCTTCTCTGTCTCCTCCTCCTGCCCTTCCTCGTCCTCGTCCAGGGGCTCTGGAGTGCTGCAGTCATCGCAGGACAATGTTCTGAGCATCCTGAGCAGCTGCGGTCTGGAGCCCAGTGATCTGGCGCTGCTAGCCGAGCTGCCCGAAGACGTCCTCACTATTGAGTCTCTGCCACACATCCTCAGACAGATCAAATGCAAGAAAGGGACCGTCAAACCTTTCCCTCCCCGGGCTCCGTCTCCTCCTTCCTCTTCCTCCTACCCTCCCAGCTCCACCCATCAATCCGCCATGAGCAGCTCCTCCTCTTCCAGAGACTGGGACCAGCTCCATCGCACGTCGGTCCAGTACCCGCTGGACCACCTGCCACCACCACCACCTCCTCCCTCGGAGAAGCTCATGGATCGCTGGAATAATCCGATTACCGCGAGCTCTGGCCGAGCAGAGCTGCCACCATCGTCATCCTTATCATCGCCGTTGGGGTACACGGTGGACTTCCACCGCAGGCAGGGCCCCTCTGATTATGGTAAGACTGGTCCAGTTCCTTCTTACAGCCCAGCGAGGCGAGGAGATAGAGCGCCGTCATCTCAATTCTCCGAGGCTGGACCAGCAGATTACAGGTCATCGGCGCTGGTGACGGCTTCTCCTCTTCCTAGCAAGTACCAGTCCAAACCTCAGGCGAGCCGCCGTGACACGTCCTCCACGAGGAGCAGCCAGTCCTCGCCCTCGATGCCTACACGGAAAGAAGCTCTGGATTTCCACGGGAAGGTCCCGCCGACGTTCCCGTATTCGTGTTCTCTGTGTGATATCACTGTGCTGTCACAGAAGGTAAGTGCACCTGTCCTCGAATCTCTCTCTCTGCAGTCTGTGTGGGTGGGGGGAGGGTATGCATTCAGCAGCAAAGGATGATGGGAGCTGCACGTGTCCTACGAGACCAGAGTGCCACAAAGAGAGACGGTAACGGGTTTACTTCCTGTTGTTTTTAGGTTTGGGTTCAGCACGTGACCGGCAGGCACCATGCAGATGGACAGCTCAGCCTCCTGCAGCAGTGAGTTTACGTCACATCAACGCCAAGTTTCTCCATCTAATGCTTGCAGGGTTTAATAACCCTCTCCCATCTCCTCCACAGGTTTCCTAACTGGGACTGCCGCATGCAGACGGTCCGAAGGTCAGTGACCGAAACCATGTCATCGTTCTTACGCCTCTGAACAGAAAGCTGAATTTTATCAAAGTGCAAAACTTTGACATGTCTCAAAGATGAAATGTTGTTTTCTTGATGTAAATAAATAATCAGCAAGCCAGAAACAACTAAACAACATGGATGTTAATGATCCCTGAAAAACGTTGACCAATTTACAATGATATGACATATAATTTATCATTTCAAATTTAACTGCTGGATGATCCTTAAAGAAGGACAAAAAGCGCCATATTTCAACAAACGACTGTTAAAAATATTATTTAGTAAAAAAAAAAATTCCCATTTTAAATTGCTTGATCTTTTAAAACTACTTCAGCCTGAAATATAAATGTCAAGTATTAATGATATAGGTCTTTAAAGAATAGGGACCCCAGCTGAGGTGGAGCAGAGGCTGCAAATGGACAGACTGGTTATTGTGTGCAAGCTTCCCACATGGCGCTGCCGGCTCTTCTCCTTCTGTTCGTTCAAAACTCACACTGCCCTTACGCTTGCTGATGAGAGGGGCTTGCAGCAGCAGCCAGCAGATTTGAATTGATTAACTTTTTGGCTTGTGACCACTAGGGATGGGTATCGTTTAGGTTTTATCCTATACCGGTGCCAAACCGGTACTTTTGAAACGGTGCCGGTGCTTAAACGGTGCTCGAACAAGTGCTTAAAGAATGGAGAACACAAACTTTGTCCAAAAACCTCTTATGTTTTTATTTTTAGCAGTCTCTTTTTTTTTCTGCAAAATGATAACCAAGTTAGCCTTTTCTGTTGATACAACATACCTCCTTTGTTTAAGCACCGGTTCCAACCAATGGAAAATACAAACTGTGTCCTAAAACCTCTCATGTTTAGCTGTTTGTTATCTTTAAAAAAAAAAAAAAAAAAAAAAATGTGAGCCTCTTCTGCAGCTATAGGGCATATATGGTATCACTCTATCAAACAAGAAGACAGCCGCATGTAACTACGACGGTGTTTGCTAGTTCACCTTACATGCATTAATGTAATAACGTGGTTAGCGTACTCAATTTAAATTACACACAAACAACATGAAGCTACTCACCCAGAGGAGAACGGCTGCTGCTGCCATCATCATCCGTCATCATTTCTGCTACGCTGACAGGGCTAGGGGCCAGGACTCTACTCTTCGGGTTTTTGGGGGATGTTACTAACTTCAGGTCCGATAACAGGCACCACACCCGCAGTAGATGTGCTCGGTGTGAGGTCTTGCAGCAAGCTATCAAATACGGCGCATTTCTCGGCTTTTAACAAAATGCTATACGTCGCCAGGTGTTCCATCAGATTTGAGGTGTTACCTCCTTTGCACAGTATCACAGTATCAGCTTAAAGCACTTGTTGCAGGCTGCTGAGTTTGCATCTTTTGCTGTGAAGTACAGCCAGACTTTTGACCGCTTCGCCTTGGGCATTTTTAATCTGTAGCTCTGCTCTAAAAGAACGTACGTACCTGGCCCCGCCTACTATCCTTGGAAAGGTCAAATGATTGGCTAGAATCCAAAGTGTATGACATCTCAGGAAAAAAAAAAAAGCACCGAAATAAAGCACCGAAATGTGCGCTGCTTTTCAGTCTGGTTACTACCGTTTATGTCTGGCACCAGATACCGGTACCCATCCCTAGTGACCACCGAAAATGAGTATCGCTATGTAAGCCTGCAGTTACTGTGTCCATGCTTTGAATAGTAAAAAGTAGTGCCACCTGGTGGACAAAGCCATATTCATTCAGCACAGCCAAGTAAGTCTGAAAAAAACTAATAAAAAGCTGTGACCCTGCCAAAAATATTAAAATATGTGAATAAACAATTAAAACGTAAATTATAAATGAAATAAAATTGTATTTAGAAATATTATAAATATAGATTATAAAGTCTGAAAAATTTCCAAAACATGTTGAGATGCATGTAGTGCAATATGTCATAGACATTTAATTCTGGATTTATTACATAATAAATTGATTTTACTTAAAAGTATTTTTGTAAAATGTCAGAATATATTTCAAAATATCAAAAACAGCTGATAAATTAAAATGAATTAATAATTAGTTGTATGTAATATTACTTTTTCATATAAAGTATTTGTATTAAAGTTTTATAAAATAAAGTCAGAAATGTCTCAAACATATATAAGTGCAATATCAATTATTTTTTTAATAATTGAAGAATGGGTTTTTGGTCGTGATATTGATCCAAAGCTGCTGCGATCAGCTTTATTTATTGATTAGATGTTTGTAGTTCATTCAGTGGTTTGGTTTTGAATTTGTTTGATCGTCCTCTTGTTGTCATTTTTAGGGACGATAAATCAGAGAAGAAGAAAGATGGAGGAAAAGGGGCTCCGGCAGCTAGTCAAAGTAATCTGCCTCACTCAGCTGTGCCTTTGTGTTTACATGTTTAAGTATTTCTGCTTAAACTTGTTCTTTCTGTTCAGCAGCATCGCAGTCGAATAGCAAGTCGAAGCAGAAGAAGGTAAAGAAGGTAGAGACGTGTCTAAGATCTTGATGAGGTTCGGTTTAGCCCCTCCTGAATCAGCTGAAAGTCTTTGTGTTTGTTTCCTGTCAGACTTTGGAGAAAGGGAAGGTGGTGTGCATCAAGTTTCCGTCTCAGTCTGTCGATGAGACGTACCTCAGGAAGCTCGCAGAACCGTTCGGGAAGATCATCAAGGTCATCATGTTTCCGTCTCTGGTGAGTCTGCGAGGTTCTTCATCATCACACTGATGATATTTGCATGTTCGTTCATTTAAAGACGAGCAGCAGCTTTCTTTCTCTCTTTTGCACTTGAGTGTTATTAAAGTCGGTTTAAACCCTGCAGGGCTTCGTGGAGATGGGCTCCGTCGATCAGGCCAAAGACTTGGTGAAGTTTCACAGCAATTATCCTCCAACTGTGAACGGAGAGCAGATCGAGTTCAGCATCTCCAACGCCTTCAACTTTCTCCAGGTAGAAGAGAAGCACGTCCAGTGTAGAAACGCCTCTTTGTGACGTTGTACAGATTGAGATTTAGAAAAACGTCTGTTTTCATTGTTGTTAAAGTCTTTTTACACTTGGATGTCTCCTCAGAGCTCCAGGGTGGTGAGTTTCACGCCCGCTCCATCAGGAGAAGACGGAAAATCCGACCTGATCACTATCATCAAACGCTTCGGCCCGCCACTCTACACCCTGTTCCTGCCGTCAATGGTAAGGCTCAGCCCATTTAAAAAACTATACCGGCGAGGAAGATGGTTTTTTTGTTTTGTAATAATCACTTTAGAAGACTTTAGAAAACACATACAAACACATTGTTTATTTGTTTGTTTTCAGGCGTTCGTTGAGATGAAGAACGCCCCTGATGCTCAGAAGCTGGTGGATTATTATCTGACCAACACTCTGAGGATCAACAGTGACTTGATCTGTGTCTCCTTCTCTGGAGAATACAAGACTCTCATGTGAGTACGACCGACCCGATAGGAAGGTAACTGGTGGATTATCATGTAGGGGATGATCAGTGATAATGGTCCTGCTATTGTCTGGTCTGTCCTGTAGGCGGGTTTCAAAAGCCAAGAGGTACGAAGAAGAGAACGAAAGTACAAAGAAGAGTACCACCAAGAGGACAAGGAGCTCGAGCCGAGACAGAACGACAGAAAATAAAAAAAGAAGGTCCCGATCCAGAGACAAGTCCAGCAAAGAGGAACGGACCAGAACAAGGTCCAGGTCCAGGGATAAATCTAAAGAAAAATCCAGCAGAGATGCCAAAACTAGATCTAGGTCCCAAGACAAGTTGGATAGAAAAAGGAAGAGCAGAACCCGGTCCAGGTCCAGAGATAAGTCCACTAGTGAGAAGCGGACCAGGTCTAAGTCAGGGTCCAGAGAAAAAACAAAATCCAACAAGGAAAGCAAGAAAGGGTCCCAAGAGAAGAACCATAGAAGCAGATCCAGGTCCAGAGACAAATCGAAAGAAAAATCCAACAGAGACCAGAAGAAGAGGTCCATATCCAGAGACAAGTCCAGTAGAGAGACAAAAACCAAGTCTACAACCCAAGAAAAGTCAAGCAAAGAAAGAAAAAGCAGAAGCAAATCCAGATCTGTGGAAAAATCCAGCAGAGATAAGAAATCCAGGTCTAGAGAGAGATCCAGCAACAACTCCTCCAGACATGACGGAGAAAAGACGGCAGAACCAGAGAAACCAGGTAAGAAAATGCAACACAATGCCGGGACCAGTCACTCCAGACAGGCTGGTGTTAAATCTTCTTTTCTACACAGATGCAGCATCAACATCCAAAGAAGAACCTCTCGAAGACTCCAAACCTGAAGTTTCAAACACAGAAGAATTGGAGGGGGAGGCAGCGTGAGTTCCTCATGTTGCTGTTTTTTGTTTTGGGGTTTTTTTTGTTTGCAGAAAAGCATCTGAGTGAAACTAGAACAGTCTTAACTAAAGATGTCACTCTGATCTTCAGGTTGCCTGGAGAGGAGAGCGACATCGAGGGGATGGAGGTGATTGCTGAGGATGGAGAGAATCTGGCCGATGACGATGAGGAGGCTCTGCAAGAGGAAGAGAAAAAAGAGAGTCCTGAAGAGAGAGCACCTGAAAAAGGTAGAAATGAGAGCTGAGCTTTCACAGCAAAGCTGCCTTTAAAGGAAAACAAAGGAAATGCTTGACTTTAAAAAAAAAAAAAAACTCCCTTACAGATGAAGTAAAGGAGGTGATGGGTGGAGAGCCTGGCAATGAGGAGAAACCTGCATCGGAGAAGGAGATAAAGAAGGAAGAGAAGGAGGAAGTAGAGGAGTCGCAGGAAACGACAGAGACTCCTCTACAGGAGGATTCGGTAAAGACTTTTTAGATAAACATGTTGGTGTGGACACATTTTAAGCTATAAAGTGGAAAA
This sequence comes from Oreochromis aureus, assembly GCF_013358895.1. Lineage (NCBI taxonomy): Eukaryota > Metazoa > Chordata > Actinopteri > Cichliformes > Cichlidae > Oreochromis > Oreochromis aureus. The sequence continues at coordinate 26,992,378 of NC_052943.1, read as the reverse complement.
AAGTGATTCAGTTGGAGCGGTGTGCTTTTTCAGGAGGACTTCCCTATAGACCTGGAAAACTGCATCACTCTGGATGAACTGGAAGAAGATGACTCTGACGACCAAGGTATATCTGGAAGTCTTGTGATACTGAACACAATAAAATATACATATATACATACCAGCATGTTTGGTTGAGTTTTAAAGCTCACTGTTCAGTTTCTGATATTCTTCCTGTTTGATTTTGTTGCAGGTGGAGAATCAGCAGATGAACCTAAGGTGAGTGTTACCTTTAATATAACGGCTGAGTTTTTGTCTGATATGTTGCTGATTTAACCGTTTGTTCTTTCTTTGCTTGCAGTCAACATCGAAATCCAGCAGGGTTTTTTACTTCGGCCACCTGCCACCTAATTACGCCCTCTTTGACTTCTTCCAACTGCTGAGAAATTTTGGGAAGGTGGTGCGCTATTACCTGATTGGCAATCGACGAGAGGTCAGTAAGAAAATGAGATGAGATAAGAAGTACTTTTTTAGCTTTTTAAAATGTTTTTGTTACAGCAGTCAATTAAATACATGATACAAAGTAAATATCTCTGTAAATGAAAATCAAATTTGATACAGTTATGAGCCTGAATACAAACTGCATAAAGGATACATTGATCATGTACATCATTCATCACAGCCACAGTCATTTTCATGACCTCTGTCAGCTGATAGAGGAATCCAAACAGTGTGTTGATTCAGCCTGGATCAACAATAAGAATGATGATTATAATCTCTGTGCATCATCAGGCTCCTCCATCCTATTGGATGAAAAAAAAAAAAAAAATGATGTGGAAGTTGATTGGCCAGCCAAGTTGGCTTGAGGCTATCTTACATTTCTGTGTTTGTGTATGTTTGCTTTGGTATTTGCTACTTGCAGTAACAGTTATAGTAGATTACGTTGATCCTGTTTATGTTGTGACCCTTAGAGTTCAGAGTTGAGTGGATTCTTTACCTTTGGGACCATTTTCAGACTCTTTTTGTGTTTCAGGGTTTCATTGAGATGTCGAGTTCTTCAGCGGCCCTGAAAGCTGTTGAGGAGCTCGTCAGCAAAACAGCCATCCACAACTGCCCCAAACTCAAAGCCCGCATCTCAACCAAATACTACAGACTTGACAACGGGTCCGAAACCGCCTCTTCACTCTTCCCAGTTTCTTTTCTGTGAACTTTTAATCATGAAATTCATACTTTACCCCTTTCCTGCAGATGGGTTGTTCACTCGGACGGCAGTGATGACGAGGACAGTCGAAGCAGGAAGCGCGAAAAACGAAGCAAATCCAAGACCTCAGACCGGGACGAGACCGACAGGAGGTCTAAAGGGAGGAAGGAGTCCCCGAAGAAGACATCAGAGAAATCAGGCAAAAAGACTCCAGAAAAAGATTCTGGGTCGAAAAAGCCTCCAGAGAAAGACTCAGCAGGGAAAAAGACCCCCAAAAAAGAGTCCGCATCCAAAAAGTCTCCAGAAAAGGACATCAAAAACACCTTGGAAACGAAATCCACTGGGAAAAAGACTCCAGAGAAAGATTTGCCATCTAAAAAAAGTTCAGATAAGGATTCTACAACAAAAAAGACTCCAGCGAAAAAGTCCACATCCAGAACAACTCCGGAAAACAAGTCTGCATCCAGAACGACTCCGGAAAACAAGTCTGCATCCAAAACGACTCCGGAAAACAAGTCTGCATCCAAAACGACTCCGGAAAACAAGTCTGCTTCCAGAACGACTCCGGAAAACAAGTCTGCTTCCAGAACAACTCCGGAAAACAAGTCTGCATCCAAAACGACTCCGGAAAACAAGTCTGCTTCCAGAACGACTCCGGAAAACAAGTCTGCTTCCAGAACGACTCCGGAAAACAAGTCTGCTTCCAGAACGACTCCGGAAAACAAGTCTGCTTCCAGAGAAACTTCAGAAGAAGAGTTTGAGTACAAAAAGTCTCCAAAGAGGGAATCGTTGGACAAAGAGACTCCAGAAAAGGACCTTAAAAACGGCCTGGAGAAGGAATCCGCAGGCAGAAAGGCTCTTCAGAAAGGGTCATCGTGTGCAGAGGTTCCAGACAGCGAGACGTCGGAACCAAAAGGAGCTCCTGACAATAATTCAGTGCCTCAGACAACTCTGAAGACAGAACTAAAGGAAGAAAATACTCAACAAAATGAGGAACCAGCAGCTTATAACGCACCACCTGAAAAAGATTATATCAAAAAGGAAACACCACAGACATTCAAGCAGGAGGAGCAGGAAACACAAATAGACGTTTGTATGGAAGCAGGACCAAATGGACCCGCAAAACCACCGCCTGAACAGGTATAACTGAAAGCCTGAAGGTGCTGTGATACCAGCTCAACAGAAATATTAGTTTCCCCAGGATAACATCAAAGTCTTAAATGCTATTTCATGTTTTCTCAGTCAGTAGTTTAAAAATTCCAAAAAACAGTTCATAAAAAATTCTAAGGCTGACATCGTGTATAGGTTCAGAAGATCCCAAATGTTGAATCAGCTGTTAAAATAGCTCCCTTTTATTTATTTATTTATGTTTTATCTGCAGTTCAGTCTTAAATATGTAGTTTTGTTCAAATTGCCTCAGCCATGAAATATTTCTTATTAAAATTACCCGTGTGATAAATAGATTTTAAATTTAAATATATTGTGAAGCAGTTAAAAACACAATGGAAAAAGATTTTTGGTCATAAATAAATGAAAATCTGCTCTGAAGTGCAGGATTAAACCTGATGACTGATCTGTTACTTTCAGGAGGCGAAGCCCCAGTGTGGACCTGCAGAGGGCGCTGCTGAACCTCAGAAACCCACCAAACCTGTTGGTAAGAAAGCCTCTCAGCCGAGTTTAGTTCTTTGCTTCCTGTTGCATAATAACGAAGTTTAAACACGTGTGGCAGCGGTGCATTCACTGTCGCTTGTTTGTGTTTGTTTTGTAGGGACTGAGTTCGTGCGACCGGTCGTTGGTTATTTCTGTAACCTGTGTCAGCTGATCTTCGCTGAAGAGGATGAAGCCAAACAGCAGCACTGCAGCAGCCTGTCGCATTACAGCAAATACCAGGTGGAGGGGGAAAAAAGGTTTTAATGTTAATTTAAATTCAGCTGAAAAATAAAAACTTAAGGTTTTGTTTTGTTTTTTCCAGGAGAAGACTGGGAAGGATCCATGGACGAGCTGAACATCTGCAGAAAAATCTGTTACCTTCAGATTTTATTAATTGACTTTAATTGAGCTGAAACGGGACTGAGATCCCAACATGATTTGATTTCTGTCTGTACTTCACTGGACTTTGAGTTTTTGTACAAAGATTTTAAAAAAAAGCTTCTGTTGAAAAAATCAGAAAATTTGTAAATATTTAAGTTTTATGTCGTGCAGAAGGGAAACTGTATGTTTGAGTAAGAGTGAGATGTGACTGTAAAAACACAGTTTCTTAGATTTCTGTTGTTAAAGCTCCAGGAAACTGGACTTTTTTTCCCTCCTACTCACGTACTCTGGTCCTAAAAGGTGTTGATCGGTCAACCCAGAAGATTTAGAAACACACACCAGGTTCAGGTGCTGTCAGATTAAGAAAAAGGTCTTAAAGAGGCTGTAATGTCAGAATATTAACAGCTCCCTGGGCTCTAATCTGTTTTTGTCCAATTGTACTCATGCCGCACCTTCACAGAAACTATGTAATTTAAGAAAATCTGTGGTGCTGTCAAATAAACAATCTAACATGAAGAACAGTGGTTTTATTATTTTATTTTTCTAAAACATCAACAGAAAACTTCAAACAAAGAGACTTACAGTTCAACATGTCAACCCAGAAGTCGTGACGCCGTCATGGATTTGTTCAAAGGCTAGTTCACGCTCGCAGCCATTGATCTGTCACTTCATTGTTTACAACGTGACACTGATGTAGCGCTGAGACTGCGGTAAAGTGATGAAAATCGAGCCGTGACTAAGTGGCATGAGACCAATGGCGACAGCACAAAACACTGGGTCTTTTATTTTGAAAATAACCAGATTATAGTGTCTGACAGCCTGGAGCAGAAGGTTTCTAAATATTTTAAGATCACGGAGGTAATCTGGAGTAAAATCACATTTTTATGTGACCTGCGTGAACTCAGGTGACATGTGTAAGGAGAGTCCATCTTCAGGACGCTGTAGCTTAATTATGGGAAAGATCTGAGCAGAGGGGGAGTTGTGGTGATGATTCTATTTTTTGATCCAATGTTTTTAGATGAATAAAGAAAGTGATTGACAGCTGTGTAAACACCTGTACAGGTATCAGGGGTTTTTTGTTTTGTTTTTTTAAATTGAGATGTTTAGCTGGTCCTTTAAACACAGTATTCCTTTTCCTGACCGTTTAGACAAAAGAAAAATCAATAAAAGAGCTAATCAATACCTGCAGAAATAAAGCAAAAACAACAAAAAAAGGAGGCGTGGCTACAAACAGCGAGTCTTTCGGGGTTCAATGCCACAGAGCGGCAGCAGAAAGTCGCTCCGATGTGTGCTTCAAACGTTGCTATAGAAACAAAGATTTTTAAAAAAAAAGTCCAACATTCACACTTCTTCCTCAGTTTCGGGTGTTCTCACGGCGTTGTCGTCTTCACCTTCTTCTCCGCTTTGCTCTGCTCCTTCTCCAGGTATTTCTGAAAAACAAACAAACTTCAGTTTGTTTGGCGGAGCCGTGTGTCAGGTGGGTGGAGTTGATTCAGGCTCAGAGGTCATGTGTGGGTGGAGCTATTAATGGGGCAGGGCTGGTTCTCACCTGGAGCTTGTCGTAGTGCGCCTGGCTGCTGCAGTGCGTCTTCTTCGCTGTGTCTTCGTTGGAGTAAAACAGGAAACAGATGCGGCAGTAAAACCCCGCTTTCACATGTTCGACACCTGCAGGACAACAACAACCGTAACGATGATGACGACTTTTTTTTTTTTTTTTTGAAACCTAAACCAGCCGACTTCCTGGCAATCAGAAAATGTCCTCACCGATGGGCGTGTTGGGGTCGTACGGTGGCAGCGGCATAGACGCCACGCTGGGTTTGTTCTCAGCAGGAGGAGGAGCCTCGGTCTCCCCGCTCTGATTGGTCGATGTCTCCATCTGCTCCAGCAGCTCCTCCTGTTTCTCCTGAGGGGAGAGAAATTGTTTAATCCAACTGTATTTGACGTCATCAATAATGACGCCATTATCAATCATTAAAGATCTTCAGAAACGACTCACGTCCTCGCTGCTCCTCTCAGCAGAAACTTCAGGAACCTTTTCCGTGGCCGACTTTTCTTCCATCGCCGTCTCTTCGCTCACATCAGGGGTCTCCATTTCCTCCTGCTGCTTCTCCTCCTCCTTCTGATTCTCCTCATCCTCCTTTTTCTCCTCCTCCACCTCTGGTTGGGCCTCCTCTTTAGGTTTCTTGGCCGGTGGCTCCTCGGCATCTTTCGAGAACTTTTGTGGTGAGTCGTCACTCACTCTCTTCACGGTGCTTGGCGTTCGATGGCTGAGCGAACACAGTGACATGAGACAGAGCATTTAATGTGACACAAACACAAACTCCCAGCATGCACCTCTATACTTCACCACAGCCTCAAAAACAGGAGTACAGATAAAACTGAACAGAACCTTTGGACTAACAAAGCGTGACGCTTGGTCAAAGCTTTAAAATGTGATGTTTCATCAACACTACAGAATATTCTTCTGACCCGACAGTCAGCTGGTCCCAAGGCTTTCAGAGAACCTCCACAAAGTTTATAAAACAACAGAAAGAGTTGTTTGACTTTTCATCATCGAACGTTTTTCTCAAAACCAAAGAGTGAAAAACCCTGGCCGACTTTAGGGGGCAGGCTCTCAGGGACACTTCAACATAAAAACAGTATTTGAAGTTTAAACAAGTCAAAGTTTTCATGACTGAATTTTTACTTGGAGGTTTTCTGTTTTTTTAAGTTTTGTGATAATTTTTTTTTTTGTTTCCTGCACAGTGATGACATCATGCACCCAGATGTCAGCCTGGAGATTATTCTGGAAATACAGGATTTTCCAGCAGTTAATGGCAGAAACGTGTTCCAGCGACAGTTGCTGCTGCTTGTGGAGAAAGAGTGTTTCTAGATTGGTTGTAGTTTTTATTTGGTGGCTGGTCGAACAGCCGTTAGCGGTGACTCATGCACCCAGGGGCCACAGAAGACAACGATGACACTCACCCGTGTTTCAGTTGCTTGTACTTCCTGCTCACGTAGATGGTCAGGCGCTTCCCGTTTAACTTTGGCGGCTTCGCTTTATAATCGGCAGCCATCTTCTCGGCGTCCTCGGCATTGTACATCTCGAGGAAACACTGAGGAAAAATGTTGGACGGTTTTAAAGCAGCAGTAATTAAACCGATTCAGTTCAGGTGTGCTTTTGCCCCGGTTCTGTACCTCTCTCCGGATCCTGTTTAGGAAGTACTTTTTGACCTTCCCAAATGGCTCGGCGAACTTCAGGATTTCCTCGTCTGTGTATTTGCTGTTGGGGAGCTGACCGATGTACACCACCTTGCTGGAACCGGACTGAACAGCAAGCAGAAAAGACAACGTGATCAAATCAAAGAAACGAGTAGGGGAAATTCAAAAGGTCTCAAAGTTAATTCATTGTAATCCTAAAGGCTGCCATAAAACAGACGTCACTGATGCAAACTGAGCTTTATAGAACCTTAAATACACTCTGAATCAGTTAATCTAGCTAATAATCTGGATTTAAGAGTATTTATATAAATCTACGGTCTTGAGGAAGCATTGAAGCTACTTTTTTTGATATGTGGAGAATTTCAGACACTTCAGGGTCACTTCAAGCAGTCAGAAACCTTCCTAAGCAAAACTGACTATTCATCCACTGCCCTGTTGTCCATCATCACCAACATGAAGCATACTGGGAGTAATCCTTGAAGCCCTTTTCTAAACTGGAGTAGTTGCTGTCATGTTACAAATGTTATGAGGGAAAGAGTGTGAAATGTACAGACTCTCGTGCAGAAGCTCAAATGTCTCGCTTCGAGATTCACGATGTTTCAGACCTCGTCTGTATTTACAGGGATCAGAAATGACCTTAAAACTCGAGATGAGGAGTTCAGTTCCCTTAAATATTTTCTCACTCCATACTAAAAGTTTAACACGTTACAGTCAGATCATCAGCCTGCTTTTGTAGTTTAAAACTGGTTAAAAGCCACTCTGAGTAAATGAGTCTTCCGCTGCTTCTTTAAACAATCAACAAAATCAAGACAGTGCAAAGATGGAGGTAAGGCATTCCACAATCTGGGGCTTAAAATGAGATTGTGGGACCATTAACAGCCTTTGTCTTCTATCGGGATATGAGACTTTGGTCATATCGCACAGCCCTACTAGAAGGTCAGAAATATACACTGGAGATTAAAACTGGGGGCTGTCTTTATCTTCGTCAGTTATTTGGATTTTAGATGGCCGATGTTTCACACGGTGCATTTCATTTGTTCGTGGCTTAGTTCTGTGACAGAGCAGACTCAGACACATGAAAGTCACACAGAGGTTTCAAACATGTCTGACCCGGCATGTCAAACAAAGTCGCGTCGTGTAATGAAATAAAACCAGCCCGAACGCTCACCTGGATGGTGGGGTAGCTCATGGAGTGACTGATCCTCACCGGCCGCCCGCACACCGACGCCGTGATGTTCCCGTTGTAGAAGCTGGCCATCGCCCGTGCTTCTTCTTCTGTGGCGAACTGAAGGAACGCCTGAGTCAAACAAAGAGGTGTTTAAACGTCGCAGAACAGATGTCTATAACACGTACGCCTTAATCTTAAAAGATGCTTCACAAATGACTGAAAGGAGCTCTCCCAGTTTTACTGACTTTCTAAATTCATCTCTAATTTTAAATATTTTAAATACTGTGAGTGAGTTCTGGTGTACCTCAGGTCTCAGGTCCAGCACCAGGTGTTTGACCACCTTCCCGAAAGGCTGGGCGAGTCTCAGCAGCTCGTTGAGGTACTGGTACCCTCGCCTGAAACCGACGATGTTCACCACCCTCATACCCTGATGGGAGGAGCAAGAAATTAGGAATTCCAGCAAAACAGAGTGAATGAAAACAGGTTTCTGAACACAAGTTATGTTGGAAATCTCAAAATGTCTAAAGGTAGTGCAATTACATTTAAAAGCAAAGATATTATGGATCAAAAATCATTATTAATGCTAAATTTTCCTCTGTGTGGAGGTTTGAGCAAACCATTGTAACCACATTGATTATTATGAACTCAGAGTATTTATCAAAGCAAACACCTCTGACGAAGCACTAAATAGAGTTACAGTGTGACCTCAGAGGATCAGATTTAGAGGGAGTGTCAGGCAGCTGAGATGCAGTGATCCACAGAAACATGAAGTCAAATATTAAAGGTATCAGAGTGACGGCGCTCGGGTACGTACCCCTCGCCTCGTGTTGTCTGCAGAGAAGAGGAGACACAAACAGAGAGGAAGATGTGCATTAATTTCAAACACTTTTTTTTCGATTGAAGACATCGTCCTCACATCCATCAAGGAAAATGACTTTTTTAAAGCAAAGCTGGTGCTGCAGCGGATTACAGGTACAGGTGTGTTAACTTTGAGCTCTAAATATTGATCTGATCAGGTACCGATGTCGTCCGACTCTCCGTGGGCTTCGTCGTTGTCTTCCTCCAGCTCGTCCAGCGTCACAAAGTCCTCCATGTTCTCTGGGAAGTCCTGCTGGAAGAGACATCATTAACACACCTGTGCCACTCCTGGATTACAGACTGAAGGACAGAGCAGGTGTGTCACCTCTTCTTCGGGTAGATCTCCCTCTGCTGCCTCAGGCGCCTCCGAGCTCTCTGCCTCCATGTTCGCCTCCTCTTTGCTCTCATGCTCCTCGGCCGAAGTTTCTGTTTCTGTCGCTTCTGTTTGTGGCTCTGACTCCGCCTCCTGCTTGACCTCACCCGTGTCCCCAGGTGTGTCATCGGTGACATCATTAGTAACCTGTGTGCAGTCCAGTTTAATTTCAGGAATCACTTTTGGCTTTAATTTTTTTTTTTTTCATCTTTTTTGTTTTCTCACCTTCTCCTCCTCTTTCTTCTCCTCCTCCTCCTCCTGTCGAGCATCCTCAGACTCCTCTACAGTCAAATTCACAGACTCTGCTCCCTCTGGCTCCTCCCCCTCACCATCAGTTGCTGCCTGCTCCTCTTCCTCCTCCTCCTCCCCATCCTCCCCTCCTTCCATCACTCCTGAGACTTCCTTCTCCTCCTCCTCTTCCTCCTCCTCTGGCTCTGCCTTCACTTTCTTCTCCTCCTTCTCTTCCTCCTCCTTCTTCTTCTCCTCCTCCTTCTCCTCCCTCTTCTTGTCTTCTTTGGACCTGGAGGTGGATGATTTGGATGAGGTGGTTTTGGAGGAGGTCCTGGTTCCGGTGCCGGAGGAGGTGGAGTTGGCTTTGCCGCTCTTCCTGCTGGAAGCGTCTCCTCCGCCCTTCCTTGCGTTCACACTGCGTGAAGCACAGAAGCATTAATGCATTACTGGCTTAACTTTTCTTTCTCAACTTGGGTTAATTACTTATTTACTTTCTACAATTACTTTTCTTGTCAAATTTATTTTCTTCACTTGCTGTTTGTTAACTTAAACTAAGTTACAAAATTCAGTTAGTGCTTCCTACTGCACAGAAGAGGAAAGAGTCATACTCGAGAGTTCCTGCACCAGGTCATAGACCATGTCACTGCCATCGGGCGTCTGAGGTACTCACTTGAGGGTTTTGTACTTGGTGCAGACATTGAGGCGGATCCGTCTTCCTCGGATGGTGAGGGAGTTCACAGTGTAATACTTCACCAGCATCTCAGCGTCCTCTGCAGTTCCCAGCTGGATAAATGCCTGCACACATGGAAAGTCAAACTCATTTTAGCTCACTTTCCACCCTATCTGCGATCACAAAAAGCAGTATTAAAAAAAATTAATAAACAAACTGAATGTTAGTTAGGACTACCAGACCACATGGCTGACATGCCAGGTTTAAGCAAGACTGGTGTCTTTGAAAAAAATGTTTGGGTGGGTGGGGGATGAGAAGTTTGGATTCAGACAGATCCCTGCTCGACTTTTTTTTTTTTTTTTTTTTTTCCCCATTTATGTTTTACTGGTTTTCTTATTTATACAATATGTACAACAATACAACTTAATCACAGTGGGGGGGGGGAAAAAAGAAAAAAACCCATAAACAAACAAACAAAACCAAAAAAAAAAAACCAAACAAACCAGAAAATACAACGAGATTATACAAAATCGGGCCTCCCATTTTGTACATAGTTCAACCATTTCGACCAGTATTCGTCAAATGAGTCCGCCTGCAATTGTAGCCTAAAAGTTATTCTTTCCATAACAAAAATAGTATATATCACGTCAATCCACTCATTTATAGTAGGAGTATCCTCATTAAGCCAACGGCGGGTTATGGCCTTTTTGGAAGCTACAAACAGCACACCGAACAAATATTTATCCCGTTTACATAGATTAAGACTCTCTAAGTTACCTAGGTACAATACTGCAAAATGAAATTGTACTTTCTTTTGGAAGATTGTTTCCAGGACCTTATGCATTTCCTTCAAAAATGGAGCCACACGAGGACATTCCCAAAAGATGTGGAAATGATTTGCTGCTGCATGTCCACACTGCCTCCAGCATGTTGTCTTATGAGAATAATTGGATTTTTGAGCCGGGGTATTAAAATAACGAATTACATTCTTCCAACTGAATTCCCTCCACGAGGGGGAGCTTGTTACCGACCACTGCTGCCTACAGATCCTCCTGCTCGACTTTTAAGGCTTCAAACTTTCCTTTTTGCTAAAGCTTAAAGTCAGCAATGGCACCAGTACCTGGTCTGTTAAGAAGAGATGTTTCTCCACAACGCCAAAGCGCTCAGCGATGGTCAGCAGCTCCTTCTTCTTCTCATCCTCGCGGGGCAGGTTGGAGAAAAAAACCACCTTGCTGGCTTGACCTTTGACCTCCCTCACAGGTCTGTCCATCAGTCGATCCATCGGTCGGTCCACCGATCGCTCGTCTTTCTGCGGGTCAAAAACGGAAACCTGTGAGGGTCCGAGTCTGTCGGAAAGCAGTGAGTTTTATTTAACCAGCCAGGGCAACATTACCTCGATGAACATGAGGGTCTGGGACAGGTAGAAGGAGATGGGTTTGCCGTACAGAGATGCCGGGTGCTGTTTGTAGTAGTTCACCACGTCCAGAGCTTCTTCATGAGTGCTCATCTCCAGAAAAGCCTGATGGACACAGAAATTAGACTTCAGGTCTTACCGTGAAACAGGAAACAGGTCAGATCCAGCGGTTTGTGACCTTTAGGAGGACGATACTGAAGCTTGGCACGTTTCTGTAAAGTGTGAGGGCTTGGACTGAGCGATGGTCAAAGTTTTTCACCTCTACAGACTTTCTGGGGAAGTTTTTGCTTAAGTTCAAGTCACCCTTCTCTCTTTTGGTTTATTTGGTGCGCTTGTTTAAAAATCCTTCTGAAAAATTGACCCTTATTTGACCCATTTAACTTTATGAGTTATGTGATATATTCAGCTTAATTTAAATAAAATTTGTAATTAACATTGTTCTTTTTAAAACTTTGATTATATTTGATCCAGACATCATTTTTTGCCATTTATGTAGATTTTAACTTGCTGCAGTCAGTACCTTATTAACTTATACCGAATTTTACTTTGATTTTTATTAAGCTCACTTTGTTTCATTGAGGCATATATTATTATTATTATTATTATTATTATTATTATTATTATTATTATTATTATTATTATTATTATTACATTAAACCATTTTATTTTATTTAAGATGCGCTAACGTGATATTTCTTTTGCTCTCCTTTTTAAAAAGCATCCTGAAAATTGTTCTTCTGAGTCAGAGGCAAAACACAAATACTTCAAACAACACATGAAAAAAACATTTTTATTTTTTTTTTAGAAAATGCAAAAAAAAGTCCAGACATCTGACACATCTCGAGACTGACTGACCTTCCTACGACTCATTAGTCTTCCCCTTCAGATTTATATTAAATTACATGAGTCGTCACATTTAAAATCAATCGTTACCTCCGACCCAATCCCGACAGAATCAGCTAACCTCGCAAAGCCCAGCAAAATTTTACCTTAACACAATGAATATTTCCAGTTACAGCCCCTCAGAGTTCATAGGGGTGCTCAGAATTTTGCACTTTTAATTTGTGTTATTTTTACTTTAATTTCATGAGTACAGCTGATGTCTACATCACATTCATGTAAGTGTCCCAATCTAAGGCCAAAATCTGTTTTTTCTTTTTGTTCCCTATGATTTTTAAAAATTATTAAAAGGAAAAAATTTTTCCCTTCCTCAGATTAGAGATGAATGAAGTGGAAACAGCGAGGTGAGCTGTCCTACCTTGTTCTTGAGGATGAGGTGCTCCCTCAGGCAGCCGAAGCGCTCGGCGAAGGCGAACAGGGTCTTGTTGCTGAGAGGCTTCCTGTCATATTTCACCACCACCACCCTGCTCCTCAGCTGAGGACACGACATTTAACACTGCTGCACCGTCACTGAAGCACCACATAGCTTTTCAAAGACATTCTGGATGACATGAACTTTTAAACAATGTGTTTGGCACGGAGGGAGGAAATATGTTTACTGAAACCCTCTGAAATCCACAGGGTCAGAGACACAGCAGGTGACACAAGCGTTCAGACTGACCTTATTCAGACCCAGCTGTCCAGGACCTCCACCACCACCTGACACAGAAAAACACAATATTTAGGCCACCAATTTAGCGTCTTTTAAGTGACCAAAATGACCGTGCAGGGTTTTTTTATATTTTATACAGAAATACACTTTTTAAAGGCACTAATTATATTAAATATTATTATGTGCAATATGACCAAAATCTCATATCCTGATATAAAACATTTCCCATCCTGATAACGCTTTATATAACAAAATAGTGCATATTCTGTAAATTCTGTCAATCTCGGGCAACTCGATTTGCGTGAAGTGTACCTGGAGTACACGACACCTGAAACTATACATTTTTAGATAGAAGCTGTAATGGCTGCCATTTTCTTTGTGAGTATTTATTACATGGCATGCTGCTGGGAAAAGCCTGTTCTAATGTTTGAGTCTAAAGACTATTTTGAGCACCTGACGTCTCTTTTTTTTTTTATTTTTTTTTTTTTATCTGTGATGGTTTTTGTGCCCGAACATTTTCAGAGGAATTATTAAGTTTATTAAGTAAGGCAAGTCAGCAAGTAAATAAAGTAAGATAAGCACAGTAACAAAAGTATATAGTAAGTACACTAACCAAATTAATAAGGTAAGTATAACAAGTAAGAAAGCTGAGTAAAATAAAGTAAGCCAAGTAGAGCAATTATAGTTTATTTATTTTACTCACTAAAGTGATCACAGTAAGTAAAGTAAGCAGGTAAATAAAGTACACTAAATACAGTGAGTACAATAAACACAGTAAATGAAGTGAGGAGAGTCTGACAAGGAAGAAAACAAATTACTGGAAGAAAAGCAAAAAAGTAAAACACGTTAATTTAGTTTTGCTACTTATGGTACTTAAGTAGAGTAAGTATGTACAGTCAGTAAATAAACAGAAATAGTAACAGTAAAGTAAAATAATGAAGTAATTAAGTAAGACAAGTAGACTAAATAAACAAAGAAGTACACTGAGTAAATGGAAAAAAGTAAGCAAAGAAAGTAAAGTTAATAAAGTACAGACAGTTAAATAAGTCAGAAAGTAAAGGATGGCAAGAGTAAAACTAAATTAAAGAAAATACTGGCGGCAGCCTCTGCCACCTCTCAGCCTCCTAGTAGATGCACCTATGGTATGAATTTCAAAATCCTGCGTCACCTTGTTCTCAAATTGTTCAAACCTAAGTCAGGTCCATAAGAAAACTAAGAAAGCTAGGCTGATTCATTAAGATAAGTAAAGTAGGTAACAAAACTAGGTGTAGTAAGAAAACAATGTGCGTAACTATAGAAGTAAGATATGTAAAGCAAGTACAGCTAGTAAATTAGGGAAAATAAGAACCAGGTAAGTAAGTAAAGTAGGTACAGTATGTACAGTAAGATAAGTAAGTAAATAAGACAGACAACTAAGTATTGAAACAAAATTAAAGATAATTTACTTAATTCCTTTAATTACACAAGTACAGTAAATAAATGAGTATATTATAATAAGCTAAAGTAATTAAATTAAATTGAGTAAAAAGACTAAGTTAAGGATGCAAGTGAAGTCAGTACATTAAATGAGCAAATAAACGTTCATTATATTAAAAAAATGATAGATTTAAAATATCACGATCAGCCCTCCTGCTTTAGAATTTCAAAAAATACATAAGGATAAGTTAAGACCGATTTATGTCCTGGAGTGGACTAAAACCTCCAGCAATAATGATAATAGTAATAATTAGAAGAAGAAAACGGCATCTGCATGTATCTTACCCCAGCTCGAGGACATCCCTCCCATTGGTCCCGAAGACATGGGGGCGGGACCCAGCAGCCCTGCAGACAGGTTGGGGGTCTCTGAGAGACCTCCACTAGAAATAAATGAACTAGGTGTGAGTCACTTATCAAACATTTGGAATATTAGAACAAAATATATTATCTAATACAATATAAAAATTACTCAATTAACACAAACAAGCTATAGAAGCTGCAAAGAGTCTGTGAACTCTTTGACGGTAGCAGAATTTGATTTTTTATGATATGATGTCTGATTTTCATCTGCAGTCTACCACAGATTTTACTTTAATTTGAAGTATTGAAGTATTTTTACTTCCAGTGTGTCAACAGACTGAAGTGTAATGTCCCCCTCATTTGCCTGTAGCAGCATGTGGGCTAACTCTGCTAGTCCATGTCATGATTTCACTTCTGAGTGACTTCAATGACAGCACAAGCTAACTTAGAAATGCTAGTGTTATCATTGCTATCACTTAGCTTAGAAATGGAGTCTACAATTCAGTCATGATTACAGAGAGCAGCAGATGAATTATTTTCTACACTATAATTACTGTTTTACTAACAGTATCAGTGTCTCTTACCCTCTACCTGAGCCCATACCGGGTTCCCACTCAGGATACCTAAAAGAAAAAAAAAAAAAAAAAAAAAAAAACATTCACACAATATTAAACATCTATTAAAGAGGGAAAGACTTCTGAGTTCAATTCAGCCTAAACCAATTAGGTGACACATCTTGACTGACTGCAGGTGGTTTCAATGTTTTGGCTCACTGTTGTGTATTAAGAGCAACTCACATGTCAAGAAGCTGCCGTCTGTTTTCAGCATGGCGGAGTCCATTAACATGTTGATTCCACTCCTACAAACACATCTAGAGAATGAGTTACGCTCAAACCATTTCATTTCCTAATAAGCAACCTCTATATCAAAGGTCCAGTTTAAACAGTTATTAACCTTAAGTGGTTTATTCGGAAAAGCACCCAGGGAATAGTTAAAAAAAAACAACAAAAAAACCCCAAAAACTAAGTAAAAAAAAAAAAGTCATCACTGGTTACTGAAAGGGTATGATAAAATTGTTCCTGTACCATTTTAAAAATCAAAATTAGTGCTTTTTAAGATCTTTTAGAAATGATTTTAAAAAAAGAAAAGAAAAACAGCATTTGATGCCTTTTTTCTAAGAAAAGAAAAGGGTAATGTGAATCTTTTTGGATTTTAAACTGGCTAGACAAAACAGTAACCTTTAAAAGTGTCACTGATTTTAAGAAGGTTATAAAATACCATGTGTATATTTCCCAAATCTTTAGCAAAAGCTTGGGAAATAGAACATTTTAAGACCTTAATTCCTTTTTTAAAAGTTCAGACTTAATGCCCCAGAAGAAACCCTGACACCACAAACTAAAGAAAAACAAACACAAGACCCCAGCTGCCAAAAGTCTCACAGGTTTAAAAGCTGCCAATTCGATAAGTGAGGAGCTTTAAAGGTTTCATGTTGGAGACACAAGGAGCAAATCAAGATCCTCCCAGGACTTTGTTAAAGCTAATGAAGTGAAGAGATCAAGTAAATCAGACTGAATGTGTAACATTAACAGCTTTACCAGCTCATGTGAACAGATACTAATTATAAAAAGAGATTTTTGCTTTGATTGGATGACCCCTGGAAAGATCCAAATCTAACTGTTCAATGCTGGAGAGCTTCAGCTGAGAAAATTGAGAGAGGGAACATGCTGTGAGGAGATACAACAAGGAAATTATATGAAGTAAACCGGACCTGAATCAGCGCCTGTCACTGACTGAAGGAAGACTGGAGCTCAAACATTTACAGTTAGTCCGAGAAGAAAAGAGGAAGCAGGTTGGACGTACTCACCATGGTGGAATGAACGTCAAAGTCACAAAGAGAGCACACGTGGGGGAACATGGGGGGCATGACTCCCAAGAAGTCTTGGACTTTTCCATTTGACGGGGAGCCCATCCTCCTCTGCATAAAGACAGGCTCAGACGGGCCCATGCCGAGCCCACCGCGGTGGGAAAGCTCAGAGTATGGCCTCTCTCTGCTCCCACCTCCACCTCCACCGCTGTAATTTAAGCCGTAGCCCCGACCGGAGGAGACGTCCTGCAGGGAGCTGTACCCAAAGTCTGTGGAGGACTTGGCTGAACCTTGTCCCAGAGAAGAGCTGCCCATCCTCCCCACGTGCCCCTCTTCCCAGCTTCCTCCTCGATACGCAGCATCAGAGGACATGGCCGCCCGCCGCTCTCCTGCTTCCCCCTTGCGGCTCTTCAGCTGCCTGAGGATGTGTGGCAGCGTCTCCACACTGATATCCTCCTCAGGGATTTCAGCCAGAGCGTCCAGGTCAGAGGGCGACAGCCCCAAACTGGCAAACAGCTTCATGGTGCTGCCAAGATTGCTACTGCTGCCGCCACCGCCGCCACGTCGGGGCATCTGCCCGCTGCCGTCCTGGCCCTCCATACTCATGCCCACCCCCACCCCCATTGGTCTGTTGGGACGCTGCTCATTCATGCTGAAGTTCAAGGTTTCTGCAGCGGCCAGGAGCCCCCGACCCACGGCGAAGTGTTTCTGAGCGCCGTCAGCCTGCGTCTTCTGAGACATGATATCAAAAAGTCTGTCCCGCTCTCTGGATTCAGCACAGAGAGCCAAGATAAAGAAGGAAACAGGCGCTGGAAAAGGTCTTCAAAGATGACAGGAACTTAATGCGGTCAAAGTGAGCAGGAGCTCCTTTTCTTCTGTGGTGGCAAGTCTTATTTCTGCTGAGACACAATGAGGTAGAAAAAGCTTCAAACAAAGCCTCTCCTAAGAAAACAGGAGCCAGTGGAGGCCCTGAGCCACAGACGGAGGAGCACGACTCTGATCTTTACTGCAAAGGGAACATAAGAGGCGGTTAAAGGAGAAGAGAGAGAAAGATTCACCTCAGCCCGGCAGGAGGAACATGACCTGATGCAAACAGAGTGATGGAGACCTCCTCACTGAGGAAGAGAAACTCTGGGTCCACGAAAACATCGACAAGAGGCGAGATTACAACGAGCCTCTGAGTGAATCACAGCCTGACACAGACCAGGAGTAACATCTGTGCAGGTACAGTGAGAGGAGAAGGAAAGCTGCAGTAAACACGCCTACGGGGGAGGGGCTAACAGCTAAACTAACCTAAAGGCGCTAATATCAACCATAAACACTACTCTGTTTAACCTGGCATGTTTTAACTAAAAGCATAGATAATTAAAAATAAGCATCCAAACGTGAGTAAAAGCAGACCGACAATGACTCAGATAAGCTGTGTAGCTAAGGTCGCTAACATTGCTAACACACATCGCCTGCTACATGCTAACACTAGCATAGGTAAAACCCTTCAATTATCTGATATTTAACGTGCAAACTGTACATGAAGCTGTTAACTGTGAATTTTCATGTATAATGTGGATTAATCTGTAGATACACACGCTCTTACCCTTTCTCCAAAACCCTTTAGAGCAGTTATCTATGAGCCTGCGTGAGAAACAACTGCACCAGAATATTGCATATTACGAAGTATCGCGATATTTCGTCTCAACTCGCAGCGTGTTTTACTGAGGTTTCTCTGCTCTTCGCAGTTCTTTTTCTAGTCTGAGGCCTCGGTTCGTTCTTCTGTCTTTATTACTAATTAGTTAAACTACTTTTTTAATTATCAGCAAGACTGATGAGCTGGAAGGACAGTTAGGCCTTGTGAATAAATTTTAATCAATGGACTCTCCCCCCCGTGCTCCGTTTAATGGTACATCTCAGTGCGATCACGTGTCAAAGGTTCAGTTTTTATATCGTATGAAAGATCTGAAATCTGCAGCCAGTTTTAAATACAGTGTCAAAAAATAATACCTGACAACTGATAACTATATCAGCGCAACAGGAAAAAATTCAAATTTATACTAAAACCATTTTAACGTTTTTAAAACATTTATATTTGTATAACTATTAATATAAAATATAGTAATGTAGTTTTATTTTATTATTTCAATTATTATACATTTTGAGAATGAACTGTATGTAAATACAATTAATATTCATGTATATTAATTTATTTAATATATATTTAATAAATGGTAATTAACAGCAGATGATTTTTTAAGATTTATTTTTAGAAACAGCTCTTAAATGTTAGTGTAGTATCTAGGGGGGAAAACTTGTTTGCGTTTGATTTTGCTTGACACTCTCATCCTGAATGTCATCTTTTTGTAATTTTAGGATAATAAAAAAATAAGAGGAGGAAGGAAATAAATCTCCTTCGTTCACCTTTATTTTTGCTTCACAGGTTTACTTATTTCTGCTTAAACATCTTGTTTTTCTGTACACCAGCAGCAGTCAAACTAGAGGAAGGTAGTGAGGAAAACTGTTGAGAGAGTGAGGTTGATTACCTCGCAGAAAACAATCCAGGTAGATGGATCACTTGATCAACCGGGTAAATTACAGTGGAAGCCCAGCCAACCACATGCTGCCTCATGCAGAAAACTAAGTACAATTTTGTCCCTTTATGCGGTACTGAAACCATTATCAAAGAAAATCTGATGTCTTTGAATGAAAAAAAAAGTAATTTCTTTTTATTATTTTTGGAACCAAAAAAACAACAAAAAAGCTAACCCTAAATAAATAAAAATACAAGATAAAAATGTCTATTTTAAAAACATTTTCACACATTTATTGACAAACCAAGAACAAAGTCAAGTCTGTTTCAGACGTTAAACAAATATTCACATCTATGACTCTTAAAAAAATAATTTATTGTTCAGATGTTACTTTAAAAACCAGATGTTTGAAAATCAAAGGAAAAACCTGCACAGGCAAAATGTTTTTATACTTTTAAGACTGTTTGGTCAACATTTATTTTGTCCAATCAATAACAGAACTAATCAATAACACAGTCTTTGAGGCTTTAAGCCCACAGAGCAGCAGCAGGAAGTCACTCAGATGTGTGCTTCACACATGGCTAGAGAAACAAAATAAAAACCTTAAAAAAATCTGACATTCCCGCCTCTTCTTCAGCTTCAGGTGTTCTCAGGTCAGCGGAGCCTTCTTCTCTGCTTTGCTCTGCTCCTTCTCCAGGTATTTCTGAAAACAAACATATGCTGTAATGTGGGCGGGGCTGTGTCGCACATGTACTTCAGGTATGTTATAATGTGGGCGGGGCTAGGTCTAAGGTGTATCATTATGTGGGCACCTGCAGCTTGTTGTAGTGAGTTTGGCTGCTGCAGTGCATCTTCTTCGCCGTGTCTTCGTTGGAGTAAAACAGGAAACAGATGCGGCAGTAAAACCCCGCCTTCACGTGTTCGACACCTGAAATGACAACAATGACGATGATGACGGTGAGTGTTTTAACGTGAACCTGACGATGACCTGGCGATGCTTTCTCACCGATGGGTGTGGTGGGATCGTACAGCGGCAGAGGCGCCCCGCTGGCTTTGTTCGCAGCGACAGTAACAGCCTCTGTCTGCCCATTCTGATTAGTCGATGTCTCCATCTGCGAAAATAAAAGAGAAAAACAAAAGATTCCTCTTGTTCACCTGTTTTATTTCTAATCAATATTTATTTAAATAATTAAAATTAGTAAAAACAAAGTTTTCCATCGTTAGCATGTTAGCAATTAGCTCAAATCTCTGGTCAGTTGATGGAAATTTGTTTAAATGAATTCGATGTCACCGAAATACTCTTTGATCGAACGCTTCATTAACGAGCTGTACAAACGACTCACGTCCTCGCCGTCCTTCAGCTTAGCAGCCGAATTTTCGTCCGTCACCGTTTCTTCACCACTGACATCACAGCTCTGCACTTCCTCCTCCTTTTTCTCCTCATCCTCTGGTTTGACCTCCTCTTTAAGCTTTTTTCCTGGAGGCTCCTCGCTGTCATGGGGGGATTTTAGTGGCGGGCTCTCACTCGCTCTCTTCTTGGTGCTCGGCACTCTGTGGCTTAATGGACAGACGTGATTGAGTGGTTCAGAGGCTTCAGCTTAAAGCAAAGTACATCCACAAGCTGTAAAAGACAGGTGTCATCTCCAGATCTACCTTTTATCTAAAGGCCTGAAGACGACTGCTGCTGTGAAGAGAAACTAACAATTCAAACTCATGCAACGAGCACAGAAGAAGAAAAAGAAGGAACTCACCCATGTTTGAGCTGCTTGTACTTCCTGCTCACGTAGAGGGTCAGGCGCTTCCCGTTGAATCTTAGCGGCTTCGCTTTACAATCTGCAGCCATCTTCTCTGCATCCTCGGCATTGTACATCTCGAGGAAACACTGAGGACAAACATCGGACGGCTTTAAAGCAGCAGGAGTTAAACAGATTCAGGTCGGACATGCATTCCTCCCAGTTCCATACCTCTCTCCGGATCCTGTTCAGGAAGTACTTCTTGACCCTCCCATATGGCTCGGCGAGCTTCAGGACCTCCTCATCTGTGTATTTGCTGTTGGGGATCTGCCCGATGTAGACCACCTTGCTAGAACCGGACTAAACGGCAAACACAGAGAAAATGAGCCCACAAAGGAGAAAACAAACACCGACATGTCCTCATACAGTCATGTTTCTTTTATCTGACAAATGTCACAAATATCACATTTTTACTGGCCCACAATAATCTGGAACACTAATAAGATCCACATCTTCTCTGATCCTGCATCCTGCCACCGACTTCCAGTGTAAGTCACAATTCATTTTAGTTTTACTATAAACAAAAAGCCCAACAAAGCCAGGCACCTGCTTATGTAGCAGACCTGCTGAAGCCTTAAAACAGCAGTCGGCCCGTTTGATCATCTGATCAGAATCTTTTAATTGATCCATGATCTTATTGTAAATCCAGAGCTGATCACACTTGGATGTTGTAGCTATTAAACTTTGGAACAGCTGAATCTGTGGTTTGTTTTAAATGACTGCTCAAAGATAATTTTACTTATTTATTTTTTATATTTTAGCTTTAACCAGTGACCACTGCAGTCTGGCTAAGGTGTATGTATTTAGAACATTTTAGACACAAACCTTATTCTGAGGGTCAAATTTTGTAGAAATTAATAAATCAGATGAAAACATAACGTGGAGGTTAAAAAAAATAAATAAATCACCTGGATGGTGGGGTAGCTCATGGAGTGACTGATCTTCACCGGCCGCCCGCACACCGACGCCGTGATGTTCCCGTTGTAGAAGTTGGCCATTGCCCGTGCTTCTTCTTCCGTGGCGAACTGAAGGAACGCCTGACAAGGGAGAGGAGACAATGTGATATTTAAAAATACTTTTAAGGAAATATCCAACTACTACAATTGGAAGCAGGTTCGTTTACCACTTCTATATTTACCACTTCTCCAAATTGCATTTGGAACATTTTTCAACTGATGTTTGAAAAAGTTGCTTTATTGCAGTGATACAAATGTCCAGGATTAAACTTTTACTCAACACTGAATGGTGTACCTCGGGTCTCAGGTCCAGCACCAGGTGTTTGACCACCTTCCCGAAAGGCTGGGCGAGTCTCAGCAGCTCGTTGAGGTACTGGTACCCTCGCCTGAAGCCGACGATGTTCACCACCCTCATACCCTGATGGGAGGAGCAGGAATTGAGGAATTACAGTGAAACAGAGTGAATAAAAACAGGTTTCTGAACACAGGTTATGTTGGAAATCTCATAAAAATGTCGAAAAGTAGTGCAATTACATATAAAACTAAAGGTATTGTGAATCAAAAGTTCAATTGCAGTTGAACTTTGTCAATCTCCCCTCACTCACAAACCATTTGAACTCCTCCACTTGAGGGAGTCATTAATTCACCAATACAGCGTGAGCTCTCCACCCTTCAGTTGTAAAATAATGGACCACAGAAAAGGTGAAAATATTTCAAATGTATTAATAAAGTGAAAAACTGAGATTCTTGAGATGCAGTGATCCACAGAAACATGAAGTCAAATATTAAAGGTATCAGAGCGACGGCGCTCGGGTACGTACCCCTCGCCTCGTGTTGTCTGCAGAGAAGAGGAGACACAAACAGAGAGGAAGATGTGCATTAATTTCAAACACTTTTTTTTCGATTGAAGACATCGTCCTCACATCCATCAAGGAAAATGACTTTTTTAAAGCAAAGCTGGTACTGCAGCGGATTACAGGTACAGGTGTGTTAACTTTGAGCTCTAAATATTGATCTGATCAGGTACCGATGTCGTCCGACTCTCCGTGGGCTTCGTCGTTGTCTTCCTCCAGCTCGTCCAGCGTCACAAAGTCCTCCATGTTCTCTGGGAAGTCCTGCTGGAAGAGACATCATTAACACACCTGTGCCACTCCTGGATTACAGACTGAAGGACAGAGCAGGTGTGTCACCTCTTCTTCGGGTAGATCTCCCTCCGCTGCCTTGGGCGCCTCCGAGCTCTCTGCCGCCTCCATGTTCACCTCCCCTTTGCCCTTGTGGTCCTCGGCCGAGGTTTCTGCTTGTGTTGCTTCTGTTTTTGGCTCTGACTCCGCCTCCTGCTTGACCTCACCCACGTCTCCAGGTGTGTCATCGGTGACATCATCAGTAACCTGTGTGCAGTCCAGTTTAATTTCAGGAATCACTTTTGGCTTTAATATTTTTTTTTTTCATCTTTTTTGTTTTCTCACCTTCTCCTCCTCTTTCTTCTCCTCCTCCTCCTCTTGTTGAGCATCCTCAGACTCCTCTACCGTCTCCTTCACAGACTCTGCTCCCTTAGGTTCGTCCTCCTTCTCCTTGCCATCAGGTACCTGCTCCTCCTTCTCCTCACCATCAGGTGCCTGCTCCTCCTCCTCCTGGCCATCAGGTGCCTTCTCCTCCTGGCCATCAGGTGCCTTCTCCTCCTGGCCATCAGGTGCCTTCTCATCCTCCTCCTCACCATCAGGTACCTGCTCCTCCTTCTCCTCACCATCAGGTGCCTGCTCCTCCTCCTCCTGGCCATCAGGTGCCTTCTCCTCCTGGCCATCAGGTGCCTTCTCCTCCTGGCCATCAGGTGCCTTCTCATCCTCCTCCTCACCATCAGGTGCCTGCTCCTCCTCGCCATCAGGTGCCTGCTCCTCTTCTCCGTCCTCCCTTCCTTCCATCACTCCTGACACTTCCTCATCCTCGTCGTCCTCCTGTATTACCATCTTCACTTTGTCCTTCTCCTCCTCTTCCTTCTTTTCCTCTCTGCTCCTGGAGCTGGATGAGGAGGTTTTGGAGTTGGAGGACTCGGCTCTGCCATTCTTCTGGCTCGAACTGTCTCCTCCGCCCTGTTTGTGCTTCACACTGTATGAACGAGTGTGTATGAGTTTAAGCTTACATGTGTATCCTGACATATATACACTGTGTTAGCAGTTAGCCAGCTAACACCACCTCTCATAACGAGGTCAGAGATGATGTTCGATTTCTAACTTTTAATCAAAGAGTCGGGTTTGCTCACTGGCTAATCTGGAGCTACTTCTGCTGACACCCTGCTGTTTTCAACATGACGTCTGCTATGATCTACGAAAGCTGAAATATCATGGATCAGTTGTGCTGGACCAGTTTAAAGTCTGTGACATGGAGGAACAGGAACAACCACTGGTTTGTTTGTCCTGTCACATTTCAATACAAGGCCATTTTAAAAGGGCATCTAATTCTGACAATATTCATAATACGCACACTTTCATTAAATACGCTAAAGTGTTTGTCCAAAATAATAACTGAGTGGTCTGGAGGGAGCTTATGAAAGAGTTTATAAACATGTCTTATGTAAAATGACCTCCAATGCTTAATGGTTTCATTCACTTTTAGTTCTTTCAGTAGAATAAACCTCCAGTCACCAGGTCAGGTGACTGTCTTTTATTTCATTTGTTTCCCACAACCTCCAGTCCAAAATGTTGTATCTGTCCCTTTCACTGCATCTCATTCATGTATGTGTTTACAGTTCCTACACCAGGTCATGGTAGCAGTGTCTGAAGCCGGGTACTCACTTGAGGGTTTTGTATTTGGTGCAGATGTTGAGACGGACTATTCTCCCATTGAAGACGAGGGGGTTCTGGGTGTAATGCTTCACCAGCATCTCTGCATCCTCCACAGCTGCCAGCTGAATAAACGCCTGGACACACAGACGAACACAAAAGCAGCCATCATTCAAACTTACTTCACCTTATTACAGGCTATACTGAGCCCAATC
Source organism: Oreochromis aureus (assembly GCF_013358895.1). Lineage (NCBI taxonomy): Eukaryota > Metazoa > Chordata > Actinopteri > Cichliformes > Cichlidae > Oreochromis > Oreochromis aureus. The sequence continues at coordinate 26,967,797 of NC_052943.1, read as the reverse complement.
TGATCTCCACACTTTCTGTAGTAATGCTGGCATCACATCAGCACTCAAAGAGCAGCAGTGTTTCCTGCTCTGGTTTATTTACCCGGTCGGTTAAGAAGAGGTGTTTCTCAACCACACCGAAGCGTTCGGCGAGGGTCAGCAGCTCCTGTTTCTTCTCGTCCTCTCGGGGCAGGTGGTAGAAGAAAACCACCTTGCTGCCGTGACTTTTGACCTCTTTCTCGGGTTTGTCTATCGTCCGCTCCACCCGCCGGGTCATCGGTTGGTCCCCTGGTCGGTCCACCGGCCGCTTTGTCGGTCGGTCCATTAGTCGCTCGTCTTTCTGCAGGTTAGAAACAGAAACTTCTTAGGATCTGAGTCTGTGGGGAAGCGGCGAGTTTTATTTAGCGAGCGAGGGCGACGTTACCTCGATGAACATGAGGGTCTGGGACAGGTAGAAGGTGACGGGATTGCCATACAACAACGGTGGATGCTGCTGGTAGTAGTTCACCACGTCCAGAGCTTCTTCATGTGTGCTCATCTCCAGAAAAGCCTGATGGTCACAAAGATTAGACTTCAATGCTGAATTCAGTTTTCCTCAGAGAGGTCTGCTTCACGACCAGTTTCACAACCACGTATTTAATGTTGTTATTACTGGATTATATTTAGACTTCTTTGAACTCCAGCTATCTATAGTCTCTTATCGCAAGCTCGATCTGACTCCATCTCCACCATCTTGGACTGCAGCTGGTGCCAGCAGTCCTCCTCCTGGTGTGGAGATCCTCTGTGAGTGGGTTCAGCTCAGCGAGGCTGCGAAGGAGAATGAGGACTGCCAGCTGCAGTTTCAGATTGAGGAGATGGAGTTCATGTGGATGAAAGAGTCACTGGAGAGGCAGCTGATTGTATTGTTCAGTTACATTTATGAAGAAGAAAGTTTAACTAATGTTTACATCTAAGTTAGAAGTAACGGAGGTGGAAACAGCGAGGTGAGTTTTCCTACCTTGTTCTTGAGGATGAGGTGCTCCCTCAGGCAGCCGAAGCACTCGGCGAGGGCGAACAGCGTCTTGTCACTGAGAGGCTTCCTTTCATATTTCACCACCACCACCCTGCTCCTCAGCTGAGGACACGACACAGTCTTTACTGAAACCAGCTGAGCTCTGTAGAAATGAGCTGATCCGCAGGAAGACACAGCAGAGAGACATAGGGGATCAAACTCACCTTATTCTGTCCCAATGGACCGGGACCACGTCCTCCTCCTCCTCCTGACACACAAACACACCGATGTTTGCACATGAGAAAAGACAGATTTCAAAAAGTGTCTGCAGCTTTCCGAGGGCACTAAACAGCCGGGTCTCTTAACCCTCACCCACTTTTTTTAATGGCTCTCTGTATTTACTATACCTGAGCTTTTTAACCATTTTTATCCCAAAGTCAGCAAGCTTGGCATACAAATGTAACACTGAGCTCACAGGAGAACCGAACTTGATCGGTTGGAAGTTAAAGACTTGACGTCAACTGTCTGAAACCATCTTTATGAATTAAATAGTGACTCCCCACACAGAGAGAAAGTGATAAATGACTTAAAATAATCATGAAGTACTAATAGTATTAATAGTGATAAAATAAGACATCTGTGGGTCCCTCACCTCCACCCCAGCTCGAGGATATCCCTGCCATTGGTCCTGAAGACATGGGGGCTGGTCCCAGCAGTCCTGCAGACAGGTTGGGGGTCTCCCAGGGACGACCACTGGAATTAAAAACATGTGATCGTCAGTTATCAGACATCTAGATTATTAACACACAACACAAGCCAAAGAGATGGTTTGTGAACCCTCTGGAGGCAGGAAAGTTTCTGAATCTTTAAAGTTTTTCCCACAAATAAAATTTATATTCATCTGTTTTTTCCAACATCTGAACAGATTGTAAGTCAGCTTAAAAAAATGAAACTCTCAGACTGTCTTGGTTGTTTCTAACAGCCTGTGGAGGGATTTCTACATGCTGGATTTATCTAATGAAGCCCATCTGACCAAACAGGAAGTTGCCTGTCAGGTGTACAGTATGCTTGCTGCTCTCTCTGCTGCTGTGCACCATACATGACATACAATGCAAACAACAGAAAGACAAAACAGTGCAGGACAGTCTGTTTGTGCATGGCTGTCAGTAATAACACTTTTCCAAGGTTAGGCCGAGGTCCTTTAGGACTCTAAATCTAACATCTCAAACACTAAAGGAGGAGCTTAATGTTAGCATCTCTTACCCTCTGCCTGGGCCCATACCAGGGTCCCACTCTGGATACCTGAAAAACAACATTCAGTGTTACACATCTGATAAAGAGGAACAGACCTCAAAGGGGCATTTAGTCAACACCGATGAGCCAGAGGAGCATGTTTGCGTTGGATGTGAACATGCTGTTAACAGATTCAAAACATAATCTGTTTTGGCTCACTGTTGTGTATTAAGAGCGACTCACATGTCAAGAAGCTGCCGTCTGTTTTCAGCATGGTAGAGGCCGTTAATGTGTTGGTTCCACTCCTGCAAACACAAACAGAGCATTACTGACACTCAACAGGCTGTTTCTCCTAAAATACAACCTGTATATTAAAGGAACAGTTCACACAGGTATTAACCTTCATAGCGTCATCCAGACAATTACTTAGGACCAGATTTACTAACAAGTTAAATGCAGTTCATCAGGTTTCCATTTTAAAACCAAAAATTCATGATTAAGATCTTTTTAAGACCTAGAAAAACTAATAATTCATTATATTTTGTGTGCAATAATCACTATAACAGGCAGTATTTGATACTTTTTTTAAGCCATCAGTGATAGTCATACAGGCAAGAAGAGCTCACCCACATATCATCAAACCTGCTCACTGTGTGACTTTGGTTAGTAGGTTACTAACTTCCTGTTGATTTTTGGTAAATTATGTTTGGTCAGCATTGAAAAGAACCATGTTAAAAATTTTTGCTTTAAAGCCAAAAAGTGTACATTTCTTCTCAGAGACAATTTAAATGTCCAAATTCGAGTGATAATCGATTAAATCCTTCTTTCTCACTCCTGACACCACAAACTGAAGAAAAACAAACACAAGACCCCAGCTGCCAAAAGTCTCACAGGTTTAAAAGCTGCCAATTCGATAAGTCCATGAATGTGTGAGGAGCTTCAAATGTTTCATGTTGGAGACACAAGGAGCAAATCAAGATCCTCCCAGGACTTTGTTAAAGCTAATGAAGTGAAAAGATCAAGTAAATCAGACTGAATGTGTAACATTAACAGCTTTACCAGCTCATGTGAACAGATACTAATTATAAAAAGAGATTTTTGCTTTGATTGGATGACCCCTGGAAAGATCCAAATCTAACTGTTCAATGCTGGAGAGCTTCAGCTGAGAAAATTGAGAGAGGGAACATGCTGTGAGGAGATACAACAAGGAAATTATATGAAGTAAACCGGACCTGAATCAGCGCCTGTCACTGACTGAAGGAAGACTGGAGCTCAAACATTTACAGTTAGTCCGAGAAGAAAAGAGGAAGCAGGTTGGACGTACTCACCATGGTGGAATGAACGTCAAAGTCACAAAGAGAGCACACGTGGGGGAACATGGGGGGCATGACTCCCAAGAAGTCTTGGACTTTTCCATTTGACGGGGACCCCATCCTCCTCTGCATAAAGACGGGCTCAGACGGGCCCATGCCGAGCCCACCGCGGTGGGAAAGCTCAGAGTATGGCCTCTCTCTGCTCCCACCTCCACCTCCACCGCTGTAATTTAAGCCGTAGCCCCGGCCGGAGGAGACGTCCTGCAGGGAGCTGTACCCAAAGTCTGTGGAGGACTTGGCTGAACCTTGTCCCAGAGAAGAATTGCCCATCCTCCCCACGTGCCCCTCTTCCCAGCTTCCTCCTCGATACGCAGCATCAGAGGACATGGCCGCCCGCCGCTCTCCTGCTTCCCCCTTGCGGCTCTTCAGCTGCCTGAGGATGTGTGGCAGCGTCTCCACACTGATATCCTCCTCAGGGATTTCAGCCAGAGCGTTCAGGTCAGAGGGCGACAGCCCCAAACTGGCAAACAGCTTCATGGTGCTGCCAAGATTGCTACTGCTGCCACCGCCGCCACGTCGGGGCATCTGCCCACTGCCGTCCTGGCCCTCCATGGTCATGCCCACACCCACCCCCATTGGTCTGTTGGGACGCTGCTCGTTCATGCTGAAGTTCAAGGTTTCTGCAGCGGCCAGGAGCCCCCTACCCACGGCGAATTGTTTCTGAGCGCCGTCAGCCTGCGTCTTCTGAGACATGATATCAAAAAGTCTGTCTCGCTCTCTGGATTCAGCACAGAGAGCCAAGATAAAGAAGGAAACAGGCGCTGGAAAAGGTCTTCAAAGATGACAGGAACTTAATGTGGTCAAAGTGAGCAGGAGCTCCTTTTCTTCTGTGGTGGCAAGTCTTATTTCTGCTGAGACACAATGAGTTAGAAAAAGCTTCAAACAAAGCCTCTCCTAAGAAAATAGGAGCCAGTGGAGGCCCTGAGCCACAGACGGAGGAGCACGACTCTGATCTTTACTGCAAAGGGAACATAAGAGGCGGTTAAAGGAGAAGAGAGAGAAAGATTCACCTCAGCCCGGCAGGAGGAACATGACCTGATGCAAACAGAGTGATGGAGACCTCCTCACTGAGGAAGAGAAACTCTGAGTCAATGGAAACATCGACAAGATGCGAGATTACAGTGAGCCTCTGAGTGAATCACAGCCTGACACAGACCAGGAGTAACATCTGTGCAGGTACAGTGAGAGGAGAAGGAAAGCTGCAGCAAACACGCTTTACGGGTCGAGCTAACAGCTAAGCTAGCGGCGCTATCATATCTACGTTGTTTAACCTGACATGTTAACTAAAAGATTAAGTACGCTGTCATATATGACAAAATGAAACCAAAAACGACTCAGATAAGCTGCGCAGCTAACTTTGCTAACATACATCTCCTCCTACCTGCTAACACTAGCATAACTAACACCCTTAAGTTATCTGATATTTAATGTGCAAACTGTGCATGAAGCTGTTAACTGTGAATTTACGTGTATAATATCATTTATCTGTAATTACGGACACTCTTACCCTTTTTCCAACACCCGAGCCCAGCTGATTAGTAAATAGCACGAGACAGGTGACCAAACTGGAGGACGTGAAATATCGCGATATTTCCTCTCCTCCTGCACCAGGCAGTGTTTTTGTTGTTTCTGTTCGCTGCTGAAATGTTTTCTATGAAAATAACTATTAACACAACACACACTTAGCTCCTCCATATTAATAATTTCTCTCAGGTTCTGTTATTACTATAGAGGATATGTATTTGGTTTAGAAAATGGGTTTAGGTTTGTTAAATCAGTGGATTTTATAAACTTTCGGAGGAAGGCAGGCTTTCAGAGTTTGGACTACAGTTTGGACTACAATGCTGCTTTCAAGGTCGGAAAAGGTGCCAGCACCGAACGTGATGAAAGCCCTTCTCAAATTGAAAGAATTAGATCAAATTACAAAACCAAGAAATATTCCAGTGAATATAGTGCTTTGTTTATCTGGGCGTGAGTGGGTGTCCAAATAAAATAAACAGCTACACAAGGACTGCTCAGACATGGACTTTCTTATCCTAGGCAGATTATAGTTGTATAAAAGATCAACAAACTTTTTATTGTACTTGTAAACCCACACAGAATAGTTATTTCATTGTTTGCTTTTTAATACAGACAACACTGAAACCTGTCTACACAAAAGAATCACAACACCTACACCTACTGAACCTTTATCTTTTGGCTGCTCCCTTTATGGGTCACCGCAACACTCATCTCCAACCACTCCACCTCACCCAGTGTGCACGCTCTTCTTCAGCCCCCTTGTGCAATGTTTATTGCTTTAGATTGTTGACTCCAATTAATTAAACTCATCAACCTTCACTATCTGAGCTCTTTGCATGTACACATTTTCACCTGTTTCCTTCTCATCCACATGCGTGTATTCTGTCTTGCTTCTACTGACTTTTACTTCTCTTCTCTCCAGAGAATACCTCTCTTCCACCTGCTCCCTGCTCTCACTGCAGTTCACAATGTCATCTGTAAACATAATAATCAACAGAGACCCATGCCTGTTCTCTCGAATGAAAACTGTAGCTACATCAATTTAGAGAAGTACCCCGATTATTCTAAGCTGATATTTATTCATGATGTCCAGTGATCTACTTACATTGATGACTAAATATAAAAAATAACAAGCTAAAGTGTAGCGTCGATTATAATGTGTATCCAGACATAAAGTTCTTTGGATCGGTGCACTGTGATATTTAGTGAATGAATAAAAAGTGAAACAGAGACCCAGAACACATTCTCAACCTCTGGTATAAATAACGTTTACCTTGTCTGGTCTTCTTGTTAGATACCTATTTTCCGACGTTAAGGCGTGAAGTCCATGAAGGCAACAGGGCCTCGACCAATGAGGAGCGAGCGCACGGTGACGGCGGAGATGTAAACAAACAGAAGCAGCGCGGCCATTACAGCAACAACCGAGTTCCAGCAAGTTGACCGTTTCTCTCTTCTGTCGTCGAATAAATCACCCCCGAAGGTATTGTTCTTCATAAAAACACAGCTGCCCGTTTCCCCGTGCTCCTCTAACGCGGCTGGGTGCTCGTGGTGGTGTTTTCGCGGGGATATTTTTCTGTTACTGTTGTGTTCTCGCCAAAAATTATTCGCTAGCTGCTTGCTATTGTTGTCCGTCAGACAGCGGCCATGACGGCGAGCATCATAACGGCCGAAGCTACGTGTTTGTTCCCGTTGACCTCTCTCCCTCTCCCTCACTGTGTCCTCTGGTTCTCCTTGTAGACATGAAAGACCCGAGCATCAGCAGCGGGGCCCCGAACATGACCACCGGCACCGAGGTGATCCTCACCAGCCAGTTCAACGCCGAGGACGACCCGTTCGCCGAGTATATGTGGATGGAGAACGAGGAGGAGTTCAACAGGCAGGTGAGGAGCTGGGCCGAGGCTCACCTGGACTGCAAGTATAAAAATCTGCGTTTAAGGCGGAAAAATGGTTAAATAGTCTGAAATTAAGTTTATTACGGAGGAGGAAAAGTCATCCAAAAACACAGCAGGCTGATCCTTTAAGGTAGAACAGATTTAGCTGGAGTTTAAAGAGAAGTTATACCTCAAACCAGTAGCTACAGAAAGACTCAGTTGACTGTTAAGGTGGAAATCTAATGTTTGAATAACAAGTTCAAAGATTAATTATTGCCTGAGATTACAGACTAGTTACCTTTTTATTAACTATTGTTTTATAGATACATTATGTCCAATGTATGGTGGACTCAGATAACTTTTAAGGTGGAAATCTGTTTTTCAGTTTACAGATTACACCGAGAAATTGTTCTGTAAAACACGTGTATGCAGACAAATATAGCTTTCCCTTTTAAGATCGAAATCTGTCATTTTCCATACAGATTACACCTCAAATCTGTATTCTTCTACTTAAAATGAAAGATCAGCATCTGCACACGGACTCCTCTGACTGCTTTAAGGTTTGACTTGAGGGTGATTTATTTTGGGAGACAGACAAGGCGTCTGAAAAACACTCCAAGATGAATTTTTAAGGTGGGAATAAACAGATGAAGTTGCGGATTTGTTAATTTTTATATGAGCTCAGTGAGCTCAGTTTCTGAGGTGGAAATTTGCAGATTAAGATAAATTGTACCTAAACAGTTGTTTTTAGTTGTAAGCAAAGATCAGTATCTTCAAACAGACTCCGTCAACTTTTAAGGAGGAAATCTGTTCTTCTTTTTATAGATTGCACTCACGTTGCTCTGATGCGAAGCTCCCATATGCAGATAAAGCAGTATGTTATGGTGTAGATTTCTGCAGACAGACTTTCCTGGTTGGATTTGGAGGTTTAAGGGAAACTACATGTCAGAATTTTGTTGTTTTAGTCAAAGTGTTGCAGTAGAATTCAAATCTGCTTTGCTTGGAACTAAAGATCAGTTTCCATAGATAGACTTTTAAAGTGAAAATCTGGGGTTTATGTTACAAGAAAAAAATAGCCTTAAATTGGACTTATTTATTTGAGAAGTATCTAGAAACATATTCATTTTTAAGGTGGTAATGTGAATATTAAGTTGTAGTTTATTGAGATTAAGAGAGATAAAGTGAAATTAGGTGATTTGATTTGAAGACAGGGAAAGTATCCAAAAGCATGATGGGTGACTTTTTAAAGTGTATATCTGTAAACATCTTTACAGGTTAAACCCAGAAATTGTGCTGTTGTACATCTTGTATATACAGATGACAAATATTAAGGTAGAAATCTGGACTTTTAAGTTGAAGATAAAAAGAAACTTTGTATGTTTACATACAAACTCAGCTGATTTTGGTTATTAAGGTGGAAATCTGTTTTTCAAAAATTGTGATTTTTACGGTGAAAATTTGCACTTTAATGTGAAAGTATGTTGGTCAGCAGATTAAATAGAATATTTCCAACACCTGTGTTGTTCAACTGAAAACAAAGGTTATTGCCTACAGATTCACTTTTTTAAGCTGGAAATCTAGGCTTTTGTTTACAGATTAAAGGAAGGTTAACGTTCAGAAATTGTGCATTCTTAAAAGTAGCTGTGATTTTAAGGTGGAAATTTGCAGTTTGAAGGAAAATTACACCGAGCAGCTGAAGCCTGTGTGCACCACAAAGCAGCAGCTCCTTGAGCTGGAATTCAGGTCAGGTGGTGGCCTGATTATGCAATCAGCTGACAGCGTGTGGAGTCGGTTAACAGAGGAGTAGGTGGGAGGCGTCCGGTTGGAAATTTCCATAAGGATGTTTTGTTTGGAAAAAGGAAACTGAGTCCGTGGAGCTGTGTTTTAGAGAGCGTTACGTTTCACAAAGGAGGGAGGACTGCAGCTGCTGTGTTACTTTAACTCTGTTCTCTGTTAAACTCTTTGAATGTTTCCGATTTATATTTGTAAAATCAGCCGCTCTGTTTCGAGTAGTCGCCTCGTTGTGATTGGTCAGGTGTTGCAAACCCCGCCTCTGCCATGTGAACACGGTCATTGCTAGATTAGGAAAGCCTGGGCTTACTTATTGAGCTGCTAACCAGCATCATCTTAGCCAGAGAAAGAAACAAGGATAACTGGATTAGTAGAAGGGGGTGCAGAGCAGATTCACCAGAAGAACATTGTAGCATCTCCCCTTAAAGTGTTCTCTGTGTGATTTTCGCTCTCGGGTTGGATGACACGTTAAAAGTTTTGGTTCTTTGTTGGTCCAACAAGCGGTGACATCTGCTTCTCTGCGTGTGTTTTCGGCAGGTGGAGGAGGAGCTGTGGGAGGAGGAGTTCATCGAGCGCTGTTTCCAGGAGATGCTAGATGAGGAGGAGGAGTGGGAGTGGTTCATCCCGTCCAGAGATCTCCCTTCTCAAAGCGTCAGCCAGCTGCAGGAGCAGATCAGCCTCCTGGTCCTCGATGGTGACAAAGACCTGGATGTGGTGGTGAGTTTATCACCTTTACCATCGGTTACAGAGAAAACTGGTGTTTTGGCCATAAAAATAAAGGCTGTCAGCTGACGTTATTCCAACACATTATAAAAAAAACAGTCTGCAGATGAAAACGATTATCTGCAGTGTGTTTTGATGTTTTTGCTTGAAGGAATGATAAAACTTTAAGAGATAATTAAATCTGAGGTCAGCTCTGCAGAAGAGCCAAACAATGAATATTTTACCCAGAATTCACTGGAGTGTTAACTTCTTTTCCCCCCCCCCTTTTTTTTTTTAAGTATAAAACATTTTTTTAAGTAGGCCTGATTATGAAAATGTAGGATTACAACAAATATACTCTATTCATCCCGAATATTGGTAAATCCTGTTACAAGAGCCAAAACATTAAAAACAACCACTAATAAAATAAAATAAAGTTTGAAAAATAGAATAAAAACTACACAAATAATTTAGCATAGTCAAATGGAAAAAGATAAAGGACCTCAGTATGTAAAAATCTGAATTAAACATGTGTAAAGCTGAATATGATACAATAATGTGTAAAATAGTGCAATAAAAAATAATGAAATCAGTAATACAGGAAGAGCTGCTGAGTGAGACAGCACAGTGCCTGAACGTGTCTGAAAACATCTCCACACTCACTGATTTCTTAGGTTTTTTTCTTCCTAATTAGTTGATTATTAAGTTAGTCTCTGACTGTTGACCCTCATCTGTCCAGCAGAGGTCGCTGTTTCTTTATTTTCTTCACAGAAATAACAATGACGGTTTTTCTTCTTCTTCTCTCCTTTAGGTGACAAGCAGCTTGAACCCCAATGCCAAGGAGTTCACCCCAGGCATCCAGAAACACGCCATGTGACCCGGCTAGGCTCCTCCCTCCCCCTAACCCTAGTCCGCACTGTGACATCATCACCAAGATGTCTGCTGTATTTTCCAGCCGCCACTCGACCTTCAGCCTGACGTGTTGCCAAAGTTCTGCGCTCGCATGTGTTCACAGTTACAGTTAGTTTTGTGTGTGTGTGTGTGTGTGTGTGTGAGTGTGTGAGTGAACTCTCTGAATGTACATCAGCTGAGAGGAGTGTTTGTATGACTCTAAATCAGAACAAACCGCTTCCTGTCTCCACTTTAATTATTATTTTTGGGGCACTTTTATAAAACCTGAAATCAAACCGTGTGCTTGTTTTTTTTTTTTTTTTTTTTTTAAAATTCAACTTCCTGTTCAGAGGGTCGCCTTCGCCGCCTCGTGGCGTCTAAAAGCACTTTTCCGGTCGTGGTTTGTTTAGCTGGCTGTTCTGCTGTTTCTTGCTCTTTTTCCCAGCATCCTTGGCGTTTCTGTCAGCTCTGACCTGTCTTCGCTCTGCTGCCTACATCAAATAACTCGTGTTGACTTTTTTTCTAAATGCACAGAAAGTACTGTATAAAAAGTCGTATAAACAAAAACAATGTAAAAAAATCTATTTTTTCTTATACTACTTGAAATAAATGTTTATGAAAGGAAAAAAAAAAGTGTTTGTTTGTTAATAAAAAGCATCCACACAGCTACGAGAGCATAAAGGACTGGGCGTCTTGAACCAACCCAAAAGTGCAACAATCAATTGAAACATGTAAACATACATGGAGATGCAGTATATGATTTATGTAAGTATGGTCATTTATAAAGTAAAAGAAAATATTACTTTTACATTTTTTAGAATGTTCTTTAAAATTATTAAATAGTCATTTTTTAAATAAATAAACATATTTTATTTATATGCTACACACTTGACCTCAAATAGTTCACTGAAAGTTAAAAACTTGTGTTTTAATGGAGTTTTGCAGCTCCACCTGCAGGGGGCGACAGAGTCTGCCCAGCCTGTAGGCCCTCAGCAGGTTTCTAACCTCCAGAGCTGCTGTCTGAGCTGGAATTTAGAGCGAGGACTAATTTATCTGACAGGAAGTTCCTCCTGCTTGCTCTGCTCTCTCTTCTTCTGTGACAGAGGCACAAAGCAGCGGCGGCCATAGATCAGCCGCAGCCCTCCATTGTCGCCCGGTCAGGTCAGATACAGACCAGGACTGCAGCCATGCATGCTGATGAGGGTGTGTGTATCAAAGGAGGCGTGGCCTCAGGGGTGGCAGGTCACACATTCTTGCCGAGTGCTGATTGGTCAGAGGGAGATGTTGGGGAATGCGCAACAGCCACAGATGTCTGCAAAGTGCTGTGAGGTCACGACCCCTGTGTTGGTGTCAGGACGCCCAATCCCCACCCATCCATCTGCATGTGATCACCTTCAGCATCATCTTCATCATCATCTCCATCGGAGCGTCCTCAACAGAGGCTCATTGTTCCTCTGGTAGAAGAGGAGGAGGAGTCTGAACATCATCCTGCTTGTTCTTCACCTCCGAGACGATGGTTCAGGTTCAGGAACCGTGGTGGTTGGGTTTGGTCAAAGAAACACCCGATGAGGCCTTTTCTTACACTCGTTAGGCGTGATCCTTTTCGCCGCGTGGAAGGGGTGGTTCTCATTCCAGATCTGGGCCACAAAACACGAAACAGATCAAACTTTAGTGGACCAGACTGAAACATGGTTTAAGTTCCTTTTTTCATGTTACATGTTTTCCAGTTACTCTTACAGTCTTTACACACCGGACGCCTAAAATTCCTGAGAATATTTCATGCATTAAAAATATTTTTCACCCTTTTTGGACCAATCAGATCACTGCATTTGACAACAAGTGCACCTGAAGTTTAAAATGGGCATGAGTACTGAATACACAGAGGTGACTTTTGAGAAGTTTCTTGAAAGACTCTAGTGACGGGACATTGCGATGCTCAGTGCTCATGTTGACTCCATTTATTATCGGTCATCCTCATTCACCTAAATTATCCAATGAGCAAAAGGAAGGAAAAACAAATCTCTTATAGGGTAAATGGGCCTAAAAAAAATCTGACAACTCCAGTACGGGAAGCTACCTGCTGTGGTTTTAAGTTATTTTAAAATAAATTGCACCTAAACCCAAAATGATATCAAAGCTGTGTCGGACATAAAACCTTTGCAGAGAACAGCTGTCATTGGCTCATGCAGGCACACCATCTCTCAAGCATTGATTTGGGGAGCACTTGATTTGCTTTTCCTTTGCGTGTTAATTGGTAAAACACACACTTTAAACATTGCACAGTCATGATAATTTAACTGTGTCAAGTGAAAAATCATAACCAAGATTAAAATTTAATTAATTGTGCAGCAGAAATAATAAGAAAAAGTTGTTCTATCCAATGAAACCATCTGACCATACATCGGGGTTCAACATCAGCTGGACACTGAAGTCGTGGAGGGATTAATTTGTTTTCAGGATCAAAGAAAGAATATTTCTTCTTGCTAAACTAAGCTAACGCTAGCTTGCCTGCTAACATGGTCAAACTGTAAGATAGTCCTACCAGTAAAATGTTATCTTGAATGTATGAGGGTTGGCGTAAACATTCAGAACAACGGAACTGTTTTAGTCACTTAGCTGTCCATTATAAGATTACTTTATCAGCTACAGTTACAACTGGATTCATCCATTTTAAATTCACATGATACCTCAAATCAAAACTGTGGATTTTTTGCCATCCATAATAAAAAATTTCAGGTTATTTTCTCCAAATTTCAACATACTGACTCAAACTTTGGAGAAAATAATTTGACATTGAGAATTTATTAACACGTTTGTAAAACACTGAAATTGCTCAAATGTCCACTAGAGGCTCCAGGAGTGAGTCAGTCCACATAGACTCCCATTCTAAAATAAAACTTTACAGCACAAATAAATATGTTTACAGCCTGATACAAAACTCTCCACGGACAATTTCCCCTTCATAATATCTGTACAATGGCCGAATGCTTTGATAACTCACCTGTTTAAATTGCATTTCAGTCTAAAGTTCATATCATTTTAGGGGTGTGGCCTATTTGACTGACAGGTATCTTGTTGTACCGAAAAAGACTAATTGTAAGCGTCACCACAGCAACCATTACCCATATATCACAGGTAATTGTGGAGCTAACTTAGGAGTCTACACTCTTGTCCACTTATGGTCCCTTCTGGCTCAAGAAAAAAACAACATGGTGGCAGCTTAAACATTCACACTGAAGCTTCGCAAACCAAAGGGTGACGTCTGAGTGTTGACGTGCATCTTTGAATAATGTGTGTGGTGCAGACTGGGTTTTATAAATAACTGTCAGAGCTTCAGTTTGACCCATTAGACATCTCTTTCACGTGTTTCTGTTTGATTGATGCTGGGATGCTAAATGAAGGCTTCTCTTTATGGAAACCTGCAGTCTTCACACTCTGTATTGGAGGCTCCATGATGAGTTGGTGTCCAGCCCGGTGACTCTTTTCAGGTGCTGTGTTTTCTGGTCGTGACGTTGTCATGACGCCTGGCAGCCACAGATAAATCCAAACTGCTTCCCTTTGTGGCTGCTAAAGCAGAGGTAAATTATAACCCTGAGCAAACAGCCTGCAGACAAGTGAAAGGGAAGCTGCTCCCAGAATGCATCAGCAGATTGATGGAGGTGGAGGCCGCACGGCGCTGGCGGCAGCAGCATTCATGCGCCTGATTCACGGCCGCGTTCCATTACATTAAAACCTTCCTGAACAACAAGACGGCTGTGAGGAGAAGGGAAGATATTCATAAGAGCAGACAGATGGGACAAAGGACTGTATTTGATCGTGTTTGTGTGCAGAGATGTGATGGAGGAGCAGGAGGAGGAAGAGGAAGAGGAGGAGTGTAAAGAGTGTTTACTGAAGCATCACTCTTCGACCTGGAGCTTCTATAAGCATAGACACAAAGGTTCTGATGCATGTTTTTAAAGACCTTTTACAAACAGAACCCAAAGCTCACCATACATTCAGTTATTTTGAGTTTTAGCCAAAAATCTTCAAATATTACACTTTAATAATTAAAACTAGACAAACTGATTGTATCGCTAGATTCTCCAAAACCAGGTCATTTTCCAGTTTGTTCTTTAATAGAGAGTCTTTAATAAAGAGGTAATGAAAAACATAAAGACAAAGCATATGCAGAAGTCGAAAATCACATCTCGCAGCCGTCCCTTCTTTATCACACATCAATCTGTTGTATGCATGTGTGAAATGGGTTTCTTCCTTCCACAATAAAAGCCCAACCTTTATACCATATATGCTCGTTTATGTTCGTCGACTTAAATTGTGCCATCTTTCCTGACAGTCAGCATGACTGTGAAACTAAAATATTTAAGAGGACTGCAGAAAGACTGAAATGTATGTTAACCTGTGGAGTTAAACCAAACCTAATGAGAAGTTTTTTATTGCCTAAATCTAGCTAACTGACTGGTTTCTC